>NC_056745.1:975638732-975956232 GCF_019279795.1 Protopterus annectens
CATGGGCACAAGATGTTAACAGTACTACATCCCATGTGTATGATGTCAGGCTGGTATTGGTAACATATCATGCAGTACAGTCTGGCTCCCATAAGGATTGAAAAATGTGGAAGCTATCAACATCCCCAAGATACATATACACAGACACATATCTGCAGATACAGCTATACCTATATATATATATATATATATATATATATATATATATATATATATATATATATATATATATATATATATATATACACATATATATATATATAAAAGAAACCACTTCCCCTATGGCGAGAACTGTAGAGTAAATAGTGTTCGGTTCCAATTATCCAAACCTTCCAAACAAAATGTGCTCAAGGATGACGTCCGTGAGCATACACCAAGCATTAACAGTAAAATACTTGTTTAAAAAATCATTCAACTGTCAACTTAATATGCTTCTTCCCGACTCATATAAAAAACCAATAGGCACAACTTCCATGGATGTACATTACATATTACTACCATAAAAAAATTGGAGAAATAGCAAGGAAGTAAGAACTGTCTCTACCGTACTGCTGTAGCTTCCAAAGCAAATAATACAGCCGTTTCAAGAATATTCACTGGTAAAGCCAACTGAATCCAATTACACCATTCGGTTCATTCTGCAAGGATATCCTGAGCATTTACACATCCACTTCAAAAATGGTCACAGATAATTCCAAAAAAGTCCGGTTACACCATTCGGTTTAAAATAAAAGAACTGTTTAATAGTCCTCAATATTGAGATAATATTCTAGCTATATGCCCCAACTAGACTCATTGACTACAATAGAGTACATTTACCTAAATTGCTTAACAAAAACACTCTGGAGCCATGAAACATGTTTAAAGACTCATTGTTAACAGTAATTTAGACATGAACAAACGAACGACTGTTTCATGCATAAATCATCAAATGCACCTCTGCGGGGTATATGTAAATCCACGTATCACTAAAAAAGATATTGTTGAAACTAATGATACTGTATAATACTGTAGGGCAAAAAATATATATATATATACCCGAAGGTATAAGGTGATGTACAAGCAATCAAGCGACAAAATCCTAAAATAACTATGGTGAATGTTGTATAACTCTGAATCCATCTATTGGATAAACAAGTAATATTAATATTAGCATATCTGATACAAATAAAAACTAATGCCTGCTAAAAAGGTATTATTATGTAAACACAAGGATAAAAACTGGTTGGAAGAAAGATGAATCTATAAATGTATGAGATAAGGTGTACTTATGTATTCGATTATTATTTTTATGCAAGTATTTTCATTGGGCATTGGATCCTTCATGTATCCTTCTCACATATAGAATGATTTGTCTCCTCTGTATATTTACTAGATTTGGATACATAAGTACACCTTATCTCATACATTTTTAGATTTATCTTTCTCTCCACTAGTTATTATCCTTGTGTTTACATAATTATACTTTTTTTAGCAGGCATGAGTCCTTATTTGCATCAGATATGTTAATATTAATATTACTTGTTTATCCAATAGGTGGATTCAGAGTTATACACCATTCACCATAGTCATTTTAGGACTTTGTCGTTTGATTGCTTGTACAACACCTTATACCTTCGGGTATATATATATTTTTTTGCTCTACAGCATTATACAGTATCATTAGTTTTAACAATATCTTTTTTAGTGATACGTGGATTTACATATACCCTGCAGAGGCGCATTTGATGATTTATGCATGAAACAGTCGTTCGTTCGTTCATGTCTAAATTATTGTTAACAATGAGTCTTTAAATATGTTTTACGGCTCCAGAGTGTTTTTGTCAAGCAATTTAGGTAAATGTACTCTATTGTAGTCAATGAGTCTAATTGGGGCATATAGTTAGAGTATTATCTCAGTATTGAGGACTATTAAACGGTTCTTTTGTTTTAAATCGAATGGTGTAACCGGACTTTTTTGGAATTATCTGTGACGATTTTTGAAGTGGATGTGTATATGCTCAGGATATCCATGCAGAATGAACCGAATGGTGTAATTGGATTCAGTTGGCTTTACCAGTGAATATTCTTGAAACGGCTGTTTTATTTGCTTTGGAAGCTACAGCAGTACGGTAGAGACAGTTCTTACTTCCTCGTTATTTCTCCAATTTTTATGGTAGCAATATGTAATGTACATCCATGGAAGTTATTATTGGTTTTTTTATATGAGTCGGTAAAGCATAATAAGTTGACATTTGAATGACTTTTTAAACAAGTATTTTACTGTTAATGCTTGGTGTATGCTCACGGACGTCATCCTCGAGCACATTTTGTTTGGAAGGTTTGGATAATTGGAACCGAACAATATTTACTCTACAGTTCTCGCCATAGGGGAAGTGGTTTCTTTTTATATCTTGTATTCAGCTCTTGGAGGATTCCTACACATATATATATATATATATATATATATATACAGATAGATATATATACATGTGACTACACATACACACGCAGAGATATGTACAGTAATATACATATGTAGAAGGTGCACAAAATATGGAACAACCACTATGCATACAGTTCACACCTAAACAAGTGGACACTGTATGGGCCACCAATACAAATGACAATCATTGCCTGCAACATATACCCACAGAGAGGTTATAGGACAAAACACCACACACAGGTTTGCAGGACTGGAAAACATTTATTTGTGCACTATATTTTATATACTATTGCTTCTGTAATTGGGATTGTCTTCATAGATATGGTGTGTGTGGGAGGTCACATCTGCTTTCCACATGTGTGCCATTGGCTACTGACAGACACCCTAAGGACATCTTAGGAAAAAAACACTGCTAGCACATACTACCCTTGTTGACTGCAGCAGAGATATTGACCAATATGTGTGGACATTCTGACACACTCTCTACAGTGCAGAGGTATACACAGAACCCCTTAGTGCAAAACTTTTGTACCATGCCTGACAATATGGATGTTAACAGCCATCTAGATGGGTATAACACATAACAACTGGTATACATATGCCACCATAGGTTATGCATTCACACACCCCTGGCTGGCCTAGCACGTAATAACCGCTGATACAGGGGTGCCATGGCCATGTACTTCCGACTAGATATTGACATACATCTGTACAGCATCCCACTGCTCTGTCTGACATATATGACTGTTAAGGGAGGCCTGGTAGCAGTACATCTGGCAAGTATCTGCACATAACATCTCACTGGGTAAGTACACTAAGCTGCTAGGCATGTAACATGCACTGTGCAGGCAGACTGGCTCAACACTGGCCTACATCTCCTATGGGGGAATGCACATGTACCTGCATATATAGCAGGCTGTACAGGCATGTCACAGCACAGGGTAAGATACACCTGTGTGAAAGTGCATAACCACAACCAATGAGAACACAGCCACATCCACATATGGCAAGCTAGCATAATATTACAGTAGATGGATTATCTGTTCAACACCATCCTTATATGTGCCACTCACACACTAACCCTACATATACTGGGCCGCTACACAGTTTGGTCTGATGGCTGACTGTGGTATGGGGCATGTGTGTATATGGCCCTACAAACATGTAGGCCAATACGGTAACATACAGTGGGGCAGCATGTAACATCAAATTGGATGGGACATAGGACGATGTCAACTACCACAGTCTGTACGCAGGCCAAGGTACATATTAACAATACACACACTGTCGACATTCACCATAAGTACACAGACCTCAGTACTATACAAACAACCACAATATGTCCAGGTTATGTCATCAGATATAACCCCTACTGTACATAACATGTGTAGCAGTCTGATATCTCACCGGCTTGTTATCAGATATGATGATACTAATTATGGTGTACAACACATATGCACCTCTTCATGCACGACATATGTACAAAGGTTGACAGAGTTGTGGCTGGAAGCACATACACAGGGCCAATACTGACATGTTGTTGTGATAACCTCATGCATTTACTATTGTAACAGGGTTTGTTGCAACATATGTCCTATGAGGGATATGTAGTCAGTAACTGTCACGGCTTTCACCATCTACAGACTGCATTCCTTACACAACTTTTGCAGTCCACAGATAGATGCTCCATGGGTAACACATGAAACCAAGGGCACAACACACTGCCCAGTCTGTAGATGACCTTACAGATGGGGATTCCTCATAAACATAGAACTGACATGGCAGGTATTGAAACATGTAGGACAGCCATATAAACACACACTGTTAAACCAAAATTACTCCAAATGCAGTATAGCAGCACTTACAGTCTGCAGTCAGGTCAGGCACACCCTCCTCCTGTGTGTTGCTCTGTTTCCACAGTGTATGTTGTTAGACGTAAATCCCCAATCCATCTGAGATGTTGTTTGCCAAACAACAGATCTAGTTCCTGCTCACAGTGAATGAAAAGGGCCAACACCAACATGATGTTCCCAGATATTGGAGTGTGTTTTCATGCAATTGGCTATAGGAATGTTACCACAGCTGTTCCACATAAAATCAGCTAGGGGAAGGCTGCAATTCATGCAGAGGCCATCAGCTGATCATGAGCATCAGTTAAAATACACATGCTGCTGCCTAAGCAAAGCAGATGTAGGCCTACATATCCACCAGAGAGGGAGTGAGAGAGGCAGACAGAGGCAAAGACAAGTCAGGGAGGGGTGAGAGAGTAAATCCTAAGCATGTTTGTGTCATATACCTACCAGCACAGGTTATCAAACCCCTGATGACTATGTTGTGCTATCACAGTTCTATGCAGTTATTGGATGCGCCACATGGGTTACCTGTTATGGAGCCCTCAAAACATATATGTTATGGTGACTGACATCTGCAACGGGGATACGGTTGCTATACAGAAGGTGATGTACACGTGCCTGTCTGCATGAACAGGTGCCAGTGTCAACACAGCCACACTCTCACAGGGATGCACACACATTGACACACTTGGCAGGGCCAGGATTAAAACTCATCAGTAGTGGGATTGCCACAACACATCACTGTGCAGGTATCACATGCACCACATGGGTCATATGGAGGTTGTATGGGCAAAGGGTATGGGGAGGTGCCTGACATCAGACAGCATGTTTCAGTAAGCCAATGGGGGTTGTAGTGAGTGTGGATGTGAACATACACACCATACAACACAAGCACAAATACACAGGGTGCTAGTACTGACATGCATGGGTGCATGTCTGCATGGGTGTGTGGTGGTCGACTGTGCCAGATGGCGATACAAGGCTAGGCGATGGAAATACCTTGGCATCAGGCCACATGACAATGGTCTATATTGTGGCTCAGGGTTATAGTTTATGCATTTGCCCACACAGGTGGGTATTGTATCTCCCATCCAGTCACCTGGGTGAGTATTGTGTGCGGCCAATGGTGTGCATCACTTGCCATGTATATGTTCCTTAGTCCATGACATGGATGGTGTCTGGTATGTGCACACCTCACGCATGCATGTACAGTGACATGTGGAACTGTACCTGGGGTGTCTGGCCCATGTTGTGAACACAGATTATCATCAGATATGCCAGTCTTGCCCACCTGTGGCAGGAACTGGTAATGGGGAGCAGGTTTACCCTGCACCTACATTGATAGCATGCTAACAGCATTCCCTGGTGTCAGTGGCATCTGTCCATACAGGGCATGTTGTCAGGCATGGTATGTCCTTTGCAGGTCACATGTGATGGCACCACAGGTGTTGCAGGTGTCCATTGGGGAACATGGGGGGGGTGCACTGTCTGCATGTACATGCATATTGGACAGATGAACAGGGTGCCATGCCCTCTGTAGCCCACTGCTATCACCCCATAGTTACTATCAGTGATCAATATGCAGTGTACTACCTACATATTGACTGCTGCCTAGGTATGTGTGTGTGTATGAGACATGGGTTGAGAGTGTGCTCTGGGTAATACTGGGGTTGCTAACTGTGATTGCCTGGCCTTGATGTCACATGTATGGATATGGTTTTCCACCCCAGCCTCTCAGCTATTTCATATCTGTTATCCCTGTATGGTAGACATTGTGATATATAGTAGTGCTACCATATAAGAACTATGCAAAACTCACTCCACATTGGCCACAGATGTCACACACTCACAACCACCTCTACACATGGTATGAGTTGCAAACAAACACACCTGTCATGTCTAGGAGTAGAATCCCTATCTCACATAGTTTATTACACTGCAGCACTACGAAGCTATAGTATGTGCCATGGAGATTAATGAAGTACTCCTTCCCCAAAGGTGTATATCACATTGGATGACTTCAGCAGGATTGCCAAAATAGGACATTCAAATTGTAGTGAGCATGACTAGCCTAAAGTGCATTGCTCCCTACACAGTGACACACACACACACACAAAACATCAACAACTGACATGTGCGGGTATAGAACCCCGAACAGAGGTTTATATTATACTACAGCATGGAGCTGGTATAGGACACACCACAGGGTTTACTGGAAAACCCTTTCCCCAAAGGTGTATTTCACAATGAATGACATCAGCAGGATTGCCAAAGTAGGCCATTTGAAATGTACTGCATGTGATCAGCATAAAATGCATTGCTCCCTACACAGACAGTGACACACATACTAAATGTTCACAACTGACATGTGTGGGTATAGAACCCCTATCAGAGGTCTATATATCACACTACAGTATGGAGCTGTTATAGGACGCACCATGGGGATTCCTGGAAATCCCCTTCCACAAAGGTGTATTTCATAATGAATGACATCAGCAGGATTGTCAAAGTAGGCCATTTGAAATGTACTGTGTGTGACTAGCCTAAAATGCATTGCTCCATATACAGACATTGTAGCACACACAAAACATCCAGAATTGCCATGGGTGGGGATGGAACCCTAACACATCTAAATCACACTACAGTAGTACACAGTTATGGCAGACACTACGGAGATTACTGGACTACAGTCTTCCCAGAGGTATATTTCTAGGTGGGTGACATCAGCAGCCATGCCAAAGTTGAGCATATAACTTGTAGGCAATGTGAGTACCCTAAAAAGCATTGTTCTCTACACAGACAGACACACACTTGCCATGGCTGGGATTAGAACACCTATCTAACTACTTTATCATACTACAGCAGGATGCAGTTACAGGACGCGCTACAGAGATTGCTGGGCTACAACCTTTCCAGAAGTGTATTTCTAGGTAGATGATATCAGCATCCTTGCCAAAGTTGAATATATATCTTGTAGACAGTGTGACTACCCTAAAAAGCATTATTCTCTACACTGACACACATGCCATGTCTGGGATTAGAACACCTATCTCACTACTTTATCACACTACAGCAGGATGCAGTTACAAGTTGTGCTACAAAGATTACTGGGCTACAATTTTCCCAGAGGTGTATTTCTAGGTGGATGACATCAGCAGCCTTGCCAACGTTGTGTATATGACCTGTAGGCAGTGTGAGTACCCTAAAAACATTGCTCTCTCCATAGAAACACACACTCACACTTGCCATGTCTGGGATTAGAACACCTACCTAACTACTTTATCACACTACAGCAGTATGAGTTACAGGACACACTACAGAGATTACTGGGCTACACCCTTCTCAGAGATGTATTTCTAGGTGGATAACATCAGCAGCCTTGCCAAACTTGAGTATATGAACTGTAGGCAGTGTGAGTACCCTAAAAAGCATTATTCTCTGCACAGAGTCAGACAGACACACAAACACATACACTTGCTATGTCTGGGATTAGAACACCTACCTAACTACTTTATCACATGACAGCAGTACACAGTTACAGGACATGCTATAGAGATTACTGGGCAACAAGCTTCCCAGAGGTGTAGTTTTAGTTGGCTGACATGAAAAGCCTTGCAAAAGTTGAGCATTTGAATTGTTGGGTGTGTGACTACCCTAAAAAAGCATTGCTGTCTACACAGTCAGAGACACAAACACAAACACGCACAATTGCCAAGTCTGGGATTAGAACTCTTGCCTAACTAGTTTATCAAACTACAGCAGTACACAGATATGGGATGCATCACAGAGATTACTAGGCTACAACTCTCCCAAAGGTGTATTTCACATTGGATGACCTTAGCAGGCTTGTCATAGTACGGCTATGGGGAGGGCAGTGTGTGTGCATGGGCCATAACCCATTCAGCTAGGGTTGACATGCCACATGCACGCACACGCAGGGTCATATTTCACAGGTACATGTATACATCTGCTAGATGACTACTTCCTTGTACAGTCATGTTGCACAGCTGGCCCGTGCACCACATAGTCTGTAATGCTGAGAGATACTGGTGGTTAGTATCTGCAGTGAGTGACATCTGCACCTCATGTGTTTGGTGCCCTATGGCTATGTGCTGGGTGGGACAGGCCCAGATGGCTCCTTGTCACAGTCACCCTCTTCCACACATCTATGTCCGTCTAACTTTGGCTTATTATAGTGTGTTGTCCTTACATATATGTCTGTATTCCTATCCACTGTGTGTGCAAGCATGAGTGGTGCATACTGATGAGTGTCTGCACTAACAACTGCGACTGCCAGATATGTCTGGTCCACTGGTGTTTGCAGACATGGCCTTCATGTGTTTAAATGTGTGAGCATGCCCAGTATGACCTTTCAGTATGTTGTTGTCTGACATTGCCTTCATTTCTCTAAGTGTGTGAGCATGCCCAGTATGGCCATCTGTATTGCATGTGTGGAGCAAGTCCAGGTAGTTTGTACTGCAGTGCTGACCTTTGTGTTGTACACCGACAGGTAGCATGCTGTCTCTGCAGGGTATCCATCGATCATTTGTCATTGACTGTTATTATACAGGATTGGGGGGCACACCTGACTGTTACTATATTTCTATGTAGGATGGGGGAGGGCACACCTGACTATTTCTACATTTCTACATAGGGTTGGGATGGACACACCTGACTGTTACTATATGCCTATGTAGGATGGGGGGGCACACCTGACACTTGTATACATTTGCTAGGACTGTACTGGTATGTCAAGTACTCAATTTCAGTCTGTAGTCTTACCTATCATGCTGGCTAGAGGCATACCAGTGTACTACAGATGTTAGCTTTTAATTACCTACGTATTAGTTTCTGACTTCCTAGCTTACAGAACTGACATCCCACTGCCTGGCCTGCTGTAGTCTGTCTGTCCAGGACTGGGGGGGTTACCCATAGGCCTCATTCAGAGGTCATAGCACAGCATTTTTTGTGTTTGTCTACACCTATCCTGCTGGCTGTGACTGTTGTTGAGTATGTGACCCCCCCCCCAACTGGCATGTGTGATTCACCTACCTTGTGGGTGACCCAGTATTGAGGGTGGTGCTGCAGGGCTGTCTATGTTGGATGCACATAGTACACTCCCAAAACATGGTTAGACACAGGTAGTGTAATGTTTGGCTTCCCTTTTACTGTATGTGAGAGTCGGAAAGAGGTGTTATTCCCTGGGTCCCTCCCATGTCAGTCTATGTGCTATGCTTTGCCTCTTTGCCAAGACCAGGGCATACTGGGCACACCTCCTTCTGCCTTCTGGGGCAGGCTCAGGTTGTTCCTACTCCGAGTCACTCTGTGCCTGTGCAGGCCTTGCAATGGTGGGGGGCTGTGTGGCCCTGCCCCGTGCTGTTCCTACTGCAGCTGTTTCCGCAGGATCATATTGTGTAGCATGGCACATACAAGGGCAGTTTGGGTACATGTAGCTGGTGAGTACTGCAAGGCTCTATCCGATGTGTTCAGGCACCGGAACTGTGACTTGAGCATCCCAAACACACGCTCTATTATGATTCTTGCTTGTGCATGTGCCTCATTATGGAGTTCTTGTTCAGGTGTGTGTGCATTTCTGATGAGTGTCATCAGCCATGGCTCCAGTGCATATCCAGCATCCCCCACTAGGTGACCATCTGGGATGCCCCCATTGGCAAATTTCTGGTACAACTGCATCAGATGCCAGATGTGGGAATCATGATAGATTCCAGAGCAACCAGCACACACATTCATTATTATGCCCTGGGCATAGCCCTTGCGGTTTATGTAGACCCTACCCCACTCACCGTGTGGTGCTTTGATACATATGTGTGTGCAGTCTATTGCACCCACTACCTCAGGGTATTCTGCTATTTGGTGGAAGAGATGCATATTACTGGCCAGCGCCTCATGGGTGTTGGGGAAATATACGTGCTCACTGACATGTGCTGACATGGCATCCAGGAACTCGTGGAGTACACTGGATGCTGATGCCTGTGAAATCCCCATCATATCATATCCCCAGTTGGCTTTTGGAAGGTACCTGTAGCTAGTATTCTTAGGCCTACACATAACTTGGTATCCACTGGGATGGGTTCCCCTCTGTTAGTTCTGTGTGTCAGGTGTGGCTGGCACAGCTCAACAATTTGCTGTAGGAGGTCCCTGTCCAACCTATAGTGTTCCACTATCTCCAGCTCATGTAGTCCTTGGTAGGTTAGCCTGGGTCTGTACACTCTTCTCCATCTCCTCACTATGGGTTGGTCGGCAGCATTCACATCCTCACCACCCTTAGCCTCTTCCACAAGTTGCATGATAGCTATTACAGCCCCTAACATTTTGCTATTGTGAGTGTTAAAAGTTCCCCGCTTGTGGTGTAAAGTGTGGGAAAAACCAGAGGGGAAGATGTTTGCTTAGTTTATAGTAGTGTTCTGGGCTGGGCTGGTCTGCTGCCTGTGTAATTGGTTGATTCTCATACATTTCACCTGCCAGCTAACCTAGTTCTCCTTGATTACCTTCCTACTGCTGTTTTCCCTTCCAATTGCCTTTCTGTTTAAGCCCGGGGGCGCGCTGCACAAATGGAGGGCACAAATGTGCCCACTGCTGCTATTTCCAGGTTTAACCTCTTTTTTCTTCCTGTAAATCCCGGTGTGTGGTGCGCACACCTGCTTAGGCTTTGTGAAGAGTGCTAAGCAGGTTTAGACACACCTCCTAGCTTAGCTATGCTAAGCTAGGAGCAAACTCAAGCCACAGGGCTCCAATCCACTTACAGTATGCCTGACACCTCCCCACTATGATGTCACCTAACTCCTAGACTTGCATCAAGCTATTCCTACTCTTACACTGTTGGGACCTGACTCATAAGCTGGGGAAAACTGTGATTCACTATCCCTCCCCTCATTTGCATAGGATTGCCTGCTAATGCATAGTTACATGTCTCACACTGAACATCTTCCATTAGCCACCACTACTCACTGGCCAGATCGTCTTCTGCCTGCCATTGACTTGCACGGCAGAATACTGATTTTTGTTAGAATGCTTATTTTAGGTTTATTTTATTATTTTCCCCCAGATCCCGTTTGCACGCCGCTGCCCTATGCTTAAATGGCCAAGATCGGCTAAAAAATATAAAAGGTGATTTTTTAATTTTTTTAAACTGTTTGCATGCCTGCTACATGATATGCAGCCTTTATCTGGAGGTGCCATAGCTCAGGTTTGGATTTTGAAGAAATGTACTCGGTTACTAACCGAGTACATTTCTGCAGATTGCACTAGTCTTGCACAGACTGTTGCGAGCTTCCTGAATTGCAAAATCACCTCATTTGCACGTATTTCACCTGCAAATGGGGTGATTTGCATACCAGGGTTTAATCTGTGCAAGATTAGAGCAGGAGCGCTCGTGCATGCCCCTGCACTGTGTTCCTGGATCGCTCGGCAGACATATTGGCTGCTTGAGCTCCTGCACCAATCTTGCCCTTCCTTGCAAGCTTTTGAGAATCCAGGTGATTGTTCCACCCCTTTATTGTGTGGTCAATAGGTATTAAAAAGAGTTTTTTTAGAATAATAATACTAGTAGGACAGCATTGTCAATTGACGACTACAGAAAATTTCAGAGAAAGCAATGCCACACAGTAGAAATAATGCATTAGTACAGTAAAAACCTGGATAACTCAGTGACCATTTACATGAATTCCCACACAATCTACTGACTGGTTCTGCCCCGCTTCGCTCCCCTACCCTACCCCCATATCTCACCCAGCCCCAGTGCTCTCACACTTATACCTCCCTAACCACACCCCCTCCCAGAGCCTTCCTATCCCTTGTAACTGCTTATTAGTATAACTCCACCCCATCCCTCCTTAACTACTTTATCTATTATCTCTCTCTCTTACTATAACCCCACATCAGCCCTCCTAACTTACTCTATCTATTCCCTCTCTCCTAACACCTACCTTTCACTTATACTCTTAACTACTCCTCTCAAGAAAACTATACCTTTCCTATACTTTAACCTGTTTTCTTTTTTTACTTATTAACTCTATATCCTAGGGCTTTACAACTCTTCTTAGTAATATGTCTCTCACATCTAAAACTACACTAACCAAACTAATATTCATATACATATGCTCTCTAGGCTTAACCACCATCTATTTCCTTACTTCTTATGAAAAAGCTAATTATTACCACTTCAGTTACTGTCGCAGACAAACAGCCTTCCAACATCCTATCCAAACTTATACTCATTTAAACATCACATGCACCCCCAACTACCTATTACCCAAATACCATCGACTTACACACATTAACTTCAATAATCCAAACATAAGGAGGCTAAAATATCTAACCAACTTCTCCTGCAAACCATCATTTGAACTAAAAACACAAACCCTCAGCGATAGTGACATCCATCCTAACCCAGGACCAACTGATAACTCCACTGACATACCTTATAATAACTCATACGCTATCCCCTCAGTACTAACCACTGTTTCTAATGCCTTACTTATTGGACATCTCAATATCCACAGTATTAACAATAAGATCGCTCATCTCCATGCCCTCCTTGATACTCACTCCTTTGACATTTTCTGTCTCACTGAAACTTGGCTGAAACCTGGTACTAAAGATAATGCAATACTTCTCCCTGGATATAACATATTAAGAATGGACCGCATAAAACATAAGGGTGGAGGAGTAGCACTTCTGTTTAAAAATGGACTAAAAATCACTGCACAACCTTCCAACCCACTAAAAGATGTTAAAGCTGAGATCCTTACCTCTAAACTACAACTAAACCCTAATAAATATATCTATATCATCTGTATCTACCTACCCCCTGGCAATAACTACACTACAATTGAGAATATCCTAAGTTGGATATCTTCTTCCTACCCACAAGAAACAATAATTTTAGGAGACTTTAACTGTGATTGGTCCTCTATCGATACAAATAATCCTTCATCTCATATTAATCTTCATGGCTTTACTCAGCTAATCAATAATGCCACAAGAATCAATAAACCCAATAACAAAGAAAGTATTTTAGATTGGATTCTTATTAACAAACAGCAACAAACATATACAATAGGAACTTTGCCTGATGATGTAAGTGATCATTCCTTAACTTATATCATAAGACAAAAGAGGGACATTAATTACACCCCTAACTACAGGGTTTCACATAGCAAGAAACACTTCAAGCCATTATTATTCCAAAATGAACTAAAAGCCTGTAAATGGAATCTTCTAAAAACCCTAACCCTTGAAGATGCTATCACATATTTCAATACCAAATTCCTATCAATCCTTGACCAACATGCTCCAAAACGATCTATCAGAGTTAAATCTAAACCTGCCCCCTGGCTGTCCAAAGAGACAAGACAAAAAATACTACTTAGGAATAAATCTTGGGCTAAATGGAGAAATACAAAAACTACTTCAGACCAACAAGCCTTTAGACAGTTAAGAAATAGCACTAAAAAAGCTGTTTTTATAGATAAAAAGAACTATTACTGTAAACTACAGCAAACTCATCATAACAACCCCAAAAGGTTCTGGTCAACCTTAAATTCGCTCCTACACCCAGGCCACTCTAGTACACCTTCACCTTCAGGGGCCGAAAAGAATACCTCACATCAAACTGCCAATGCCTTTAACTCATTTTTCACAGACACCATTAATTCACTAGTAAGTCATCTCACAATAGACAAATCTAACCTTCCCACTGGTACATCTCTTAATCTCCCTAAATTCCAACTACAACCCATCTCTACTTCCTACATCCTAAAACTCATCCAAAAACTCAAACCTTGTACCCCATCTGCAGATCAGTTACCATCTGAATACCTTCAAAAAGCAGCTGAAGCAGTTGCTTATCCCATATCCCTTCTTATAAATAGAACCATCAATGAAGGAACCATCCCTGCTATCTGGAAAATTTCCCACATAATCCCTTTACATAAAGGAGGTAGCTCAAATGACTATTCTAACTACAGGCCTATAGCACTCTTATCACCCTTAGCAAAAATTATGGAGAAATGTATTCATCATCAGCTAATGCACCACTTAACTCAATATAACTTACTAGCCAACTGCCAACATGGCTTTAGGCCATTTCATAGCACTACAACAGCTCTCCTACCTTTTACCGAGTGTATCAATAGAAACGGCAATAATAGTATTCTGTCATCAGCACTCTTTATAGACCTGTCAAAAGCCTTTGACATGGTAAACCACAATATGCTCATAAAAACCCTTGAATCTCTCTCTCTAGATACCAAAGCTATTCAATGGTTCACTTCCTACCTTAATAACAGGCAACAGGCAGTTCTCTGGGATAATACACTTTCATCCCTTCTGCCAGTCTCTCTTGGAGTCCCACAGGGTTCCATCTTAGGACCTCTCCTCTTCTCTTTATTCATAAATGACTTACATGTAGCAATACCTCAAGCTACACGTATTCAATATGCAGACGACTTAACACTCATATGCTCTGCTAACACCTCCTCTGAACTACAAACCCTAACACAGAATGTATTTAGCACAGTTGAGGCATGGTTCTTGAAATGCTGCCTCCTTTTGAATGCCAATAAAACCAAACTCCTGCTCTTCAGGCCTAATATTAAGTCTCCCCTCATAGACTTCTCTATTACTTCCAACAATGGCACACATATAGCCCCTGACTCTACCACTAAGCTGTTAGGTATTATAATTGACAATAATCTCACTTTTGATAATCACATTAATAACACTATTAAAACCGTAAATAGAAAACTCGGCTCCTTATATAGAATTAAAACCTTTTTAACTCCACAGGCCAAAATCACACTTGCTCACTCTCATCTTATTTCTACTCTTCTTTATGCTTCATCCATATACACTAACCTAAAGAAAAATAACCTCACTAAACTAGCAAATGCATA
This sequence comes from Protopterus annectens, assembly GCF_019279795.1. Classification (NCBI taxonomy): domain Eukaryota; kingdom Metazoa; phylum Chordata; order Ceratodontiformes; family Protopteridae; genus Protopterus; species Protopterus annectens. Next base: position 975,653,927 of record NC_056745.1, read on the forward strand.
CAATAGGATTGCTAGATTTGCCACCGGAAACCCATTTAGAACTCATCACTGTCAGAATCTACAATAACTAGACTGGCTAGAACTAAAAAATACTCTATTACTCTCCCAACTTACCTTTGTTCATAGGATATTTTACCAACCAAAAAATACCCCTACACTTTCTGACCTTATTTCTCCCTATTCTAACCTAAATTCTTTACGCTCCTCTAATAAACGTCTTGTGAAGTTAAGTAAGTCCAATAACATAGCAGGTGACTCACTTTTCTCCAACACCATAGGTAAATACTGGAATCTTCTACCTACCACTCTAACTTCTACCTCGTCACCCTTCCTGTTTAAACAAAAGCTCAAACAACATCTAAAAACACTCTGGCTATGCCCATGCATCAATCCTGACTAATCTTATGATTCTGCTAATTACTCTTCTATTAATCACCCTCTCTTACCTCTCTCTACTCACTCTCCTTGAGTAGACATTCTCTAAAACACCCTTGTTAATTAGCCTCTGTTATGAATTAATATAGAACTCTCTATGCTTTATACTTACTTAATCAATTATACTCTTCATGAATGTTTTACTAAAGTATAACTCCCCTATCTTGTACGGTAAAGAAAATTAGAGTAAGTGTCCTTCCAAATATATATTTTCAACTAGTATAATCTAGAGTAAACCTTATTTCTGTTTGTATTTTACTAACTACTTACTTTCTTTATGTAAATGACTTGTTTGTATTAACTTCAATGTGGAGCTTTTCTCCCCGGGCCTCTGCTGAAAATGGAAATCTATCCAGTTGGACTAGCCCGGTAAAAAAATGTAAAATAAATAACATAAATAAATAAATAAAATAAATAAATATTTAAGATCTCAACTCAGAAATTAAAGAAATGTCAACATCTTCTTGTATGCACACCATTTCATAACCACATCAAAGATTTAGCAGTTAAAGCATTTAACTTTTAGATTTATGTAGAGTGCTTATTGTTAGATAGAATAACAGTTTAGGATTCCTTTCTTGGATTACTTTCATGTGTTCCCAGTTTTGCATCCATCAAATAGCATTACCACATCCTAGCACTTTATAACAACTTGCCCTGAGCCCCAGAAACTACCCTAGGAAACTCCTACTAAAACCAAATCTTTAATCCTAAACAGCTCACCCTATTACAGGACTGGACAACATAGATATGCAATTTCCAAATATCTCTGTGGCCAGCTTGGTAGATTTGGGCATCCTAAGGCAATGCAACAATTGTTTCATGTTCTCAGACAACAATTTATTTATTTATTTATTTATTTATGTATTTCCAGTTTGATTACTAGGGAAGTCCACTTGGCCCAGAGAGCCCGTTTTCAGTGGAGGCCCGGGAAGAAAAGCTTCATGAAACATATTACAGTAAAGTTAGTAGTCCAATAAAAATAAAAGCACAAATACAAATACATATTAAATAATACAAAGCATGAGCAATATTGCCCATAGTGGAAAAATATCATGCAGATACATTTTAACAAATTCACACAGTTAAAGTCAAAAGTCAAAAGTCAAAAGCTATTTACAATATTCACAGAGTGTGAGAGATCATATGGAAATTAGCTATAGAAAGTTATAGGTGGTTAGGAAATCAGGAGGATACCTTTCAGGGGCTTTTGTTAAAGAGTTCTAGGTAGGGAGAATGCAATTACATTTCCATTTGGAGGAGAGGTATGTGTAAAGCTAAGTTTTGAAGTTGTCTGTGTTTGACATTGTCCTTAGTGTGGGAGGGAGAGAGTTCCATTTCCTACCTAAGGAGAAGGAGAGGAGAAGTTGTCCAGCAGGATGTTTAGGTTTGTGGACACTAAATACGTCTTGGTATTCAGATCTGAGAGTTCTATTTGGGGTGTATAGGGGAAGTATGTTAGTTAGAGCAGGGCATTTGGTTGGATTAAATATTAGTCTATGTACTGTAGTGATCTGGAGGAAGTCCAGGCAATTTCTGAATTCTAACCAGTTGAGGGATTGGGGGGTAACACAATAATGAGTGGAATGTTTGGCTTTGGTAGCAAATTTAGAAATTTTATTATAACCGCTTTCAGGTTTGGAAGTGATGGAAGAGGATAGGTTAGTTAGTAGCGAGGAGCTGTACAGAAGGGAGGGAAGGATGTAAGAGCAGGCCAGAGTCTGCCTGGTAGAAGTAGAGGGAAAGTGGTTGCTCCTGTATAGCATACCTAGTTTTTGGTGGGTTTTCATTGTATTTTGCTGACTATGGATGTCATACTTGAGGTGTTTGTCTATAGTTACTCTGAGTAGTTTGGCAAAGTGAACAACTTCAATTGGAGAGTTGCTGTGGCTAAGGACTTGGAAGGAATTTTTATCAAGAGAGAAAGATTTTTAGGGTGTGAATAGTAGTATTTTAGATTTGTTAGCATTGAGAGAAAGGTGATTTTGGTGCATGCAGATCTCAGTAGTTGAGAAAGCAGTCTTAGTTTTAGATAGGAGTTCAGGGAGATTAGAGGCAGAGCAGACAAGTGTAGAGTCATATGCATATTAGATGGCTTTGGCATTAAGAATAGCAGAGTGAAAGTTATTGATAAAGATATTAAACAACATTGGTCCGAGGTTGGACCCCTGCGGTACTCCGGTAGGGGTGGGTAAGAAAGGTGAGGTGCCTTTTTTCCATTTTACAGCCTGAGAGCTATCTGACAGATAGCTTGAGAACCAGGAAAGAGTGTTTTGGGAGAGATTTAGGTTTGAGAGGTGACTTAGAAGGTGCTTATGGAAAACAGTATTGAATGCTTTAGAGAGACCTAGGAGCACTGTGGATACTAAGTTCCCAAAATCTCAGGCTTGATTAACAGTTTCTAAGAATGAGAGTAGAGCTGTTATGGTGCTATGTCCTGGTCGGAAGCCATGTTGGGTAGGGATAAGAAGTTGGTTTTTAGACAGAAATGGCATAAGTTGGAGGTAGATGCATTTTTCTGGGATTTTGGAGATTGGAGAATTGGGATATAGGGCAGAAGTTTGAAATGTTAGTGTTTCTGCCTCCCTTGTGGAGAAGAAGAATAAAGGCAGAACACCAGAGTTTAGGGACATAGGATTCCTTTATGGCTCTATTAATTAGGATACTAATTGGGAGAGCTATACCATCGGCAGCATACTTGAGAAATCACTAAATTTAATCATTAAATTTAATCATTACAGAAATTAGTGTGGTATGTGAGAGATTTAATTACAGAACTTCCTTGGAGGCAAACATCTTGTATATAAATGAAATTGTCAGGAATACCCACACTGCATGCCTCACACACCGCTTACCACACACACAGATTTTCTTTTGCTGAAGCACTTAAAATAAACTTTCCCAAATCTTAAAGACCTCCAAAGCCACCTAATGGCAGCCATTACTCCTCAGCAATCAATAAAGCACACAGCAAAAGCAGCACCAAACATCTCACATGGGCCTACACCCAATGGTCTCAAAGAGCAAAGCCAATAAGGTATGCATGTACTTTACCTAATACTATTGTCATTGGGGACTCCATTATGTGATATGCAGATGCCCCACTCACCAGATCAGACGGGTCTACTTTGGAAGACTGAAATACCACAACACCGACTTTCACAATCTTGAGATGAGAAGGCCGACAACATATGAAAACTGACATCCCAGAATACCGACTGTGAACTTGAGGTAAGTAACACTTGGCCACCATGTTGAACTTTGCCCCTTACCTCCATGGTAATGCAACCTCAGAGTTGGTATATTTAGTTGGGGGGTGTGGGGGTGAATATCCCATATAGGGGAGCATGGGAAGCAAAGCCCCCACAGATTGGTGGGTTTAATGTACTTCAGATTTAATTTTATATTTTATTGGACAAGGGGTTACTTACCTGGAGTTCACAGTCAGTGTTCTGGGATGTCGGTTTTCTGATGTTGTCGGCCGTCTCATCTCAGGATTGTAAAAGTCAGTGTTGTGGTATTTCGGTCCTCTGAAGTAGACCCAATTAGGCAAGGATAACATAATGGTTAGTTACCTAATTGGAGCCATGATTTGCAATATCATGTACACACTCAAGTCACTGCACTCTAGGTAGTAATATGATTCTATTATAGTCCATGTGGGTGTATATGACCTAAGACATACCTTACTGGACTATATGAAAAGAGGCACAATGGATCTGTTGGAATATGTGTCGCAGATAGGTTTCAGCTTTGCATTGAGCAGCATTCTGCAGTCACCAAGGACAAACATAAAATGACTGAATTTTAATAATTGGCTTAGCTTCTGGTTCCACTCCAGGGCGATCCCCATGGGAGTATAAGGTCAAAAGACCACATTGCTTTACCAGGAATTGGTTGCTCCTGTCCTCCCCTAGCTTTTTGACTTCATCCACATACTTAGAGCCTTTTTTTAGGCAATGCCAAAAAGACAAAACTACCAAAATATTGAAAAAGTCTAAAAAAGCAACCTTAAGGTGTTACTGCTCAATGCTTGGAGCCTTAACAAAAAAAACTCCACACCCTCATCTATCTGGAGACGGTAGACATCTGTGCTATGACCATGACTTGTTTCAAAGCCATAAAAAGTACTCCAGAAATGCAAGGCTACAATGCTTTCTACATATGTAGACCAACAACAGCACCAACTGGGGCCAAAGGTGGAGATGTCTCAATCTACATTAGCAACAAACATACCTCCAAGTTGGTTAAACAGGATGATACTATGGAGCTCATTCATATGCAAGTCACCATAGATAAGGTCCATCACCATATCATAGCTAGCTACAGGTAACCATTTATGCCCCTAGAGTCTCACAACTCTTACCTAAACCTATTAGAAGTACTCACCATCCAACCAAGCACCCAGTTCATGGATGACATTAACTACTCCTCTATAGAGTAAGAAATGTACACTGCCTCAGACTCACAGGCAGAATGCTTCCTGGACTTTATTAACACAAACACACTGGAAAAGATAGTGCTTTGTTAAGGGAAGTTCATGCCTACTTAACCTGGTACACTTTGAGAGGGTCAACAAAAACAATGGATGAGGGTGAAACAGTGTATACTGTGTATCTTGACCTTGCCAAGGCAATCAATACACTATCCACTCAGGCATTGTTAACAAGCTCTCTGAGTTAGGTGTAAATCATTACATAACTCAGTGGATTGCAGGCTGGCTGCCAGACAGGACCCAAGAAGTCATGATCAGTGAGACCATCTCCTTCATGAGACCAGTCACCAGCAGAGTACCCTAGGGCTCCATATTGGGCACACTCCTGTTGGGCATTTACTTCTTGGAAGTTAAGGCTAATGCTCAAGGTCTGTAGCTCACCAGTTTCACAGATGACTGTAATTTGGGAGCTATTATAGACTCCCCCAAGACACCAACATATTGCAAGTAGGCTTAACACAAACACATGACTGGTATCAAAGACATGGCTTAAAACTCAGTGCCAAAAAATGGATTATAATGCCATTTGGGAAACTGTCAACCCACATTTATTACTCCATCAATAAAATGCCCCTAACAGTAGACCTGGTAGTAAAGGATCTGGGAAAATATGTAGACAGCAATCTGACCTCTGACTAACACATAGCTAAGATGGCTTTGTTGTAGGTACTGTCTCATCGGCAGTTTTGAGCAGGAATGGGCAAGGTAGGAATGATTGCCAGGACTAATGCCTTTGATGGGGTATGCAAATGACGAATGATTGGCCTGCCATGCAGATTTGCCAATGCCATCATACATTTATTGATTGATGATTTGTTTCTTATAGCAAGAGTATTCATTGTGTAGTCTTTGTTTACTCTCTTTCTCAATGTAGTGCGATCTTGGAGGTGGTATATTGAAATGGGGGGTGCAGGGGGAGACATGGCCCTCTGCAAAAACAAAGGGGAGAACAGTAAAAAAGGGTGCACATCACCGGTACTGTCCTGTCACTCTACCTTTAAACCAGTGTCTACCAGTGAAGTATGTAAGGCCATTCTTGTAGTACTGGGTAACAAACAAGTCAAATTTACAGCTCAGATTGGACTGAAATGGTAGTCTACTACAAACTGGAAAGTAGGCCATTTTACTGTCTGATAATGCATAACTTAGAAATTGCATTTAAACACCTACAAGGTATATTTGCAAATCTTTCCCTGAACTTTATACATATAGTTTCCATGAATAACCAATTCCGCATGCGTGTGCTTCCTCATCAAGATGAATATTCATGTGGACGAGAACCACATCATATTGGTTATTCATGAGTACAGCTAGAGGTCAACCACCTTGGGTGGGATTTGGGAGGAGCTTGCTGCTGCACATCTGGTAAGCCAGTACACTACAACATCGCCTCTAAGATAATATGTTTCCCAACTTATATTTAAGGGTATGACATCCAGGTCCAAGGAAGATATAGTACCACTCTACTCAGCCCTTAACACACCTGTCATTGAATACAATGCCCCCTTTAGCATGCATCTAACCAGTCACTTGCAACAGTTGGAGCTCCCACAAACGTTTCTCACCAGGAGAATTTAGGGCATGAATAGCCTGTCCTACACTGATTGCCTAATGGCACTGTCTCTGTATTAGGTCTCCCACAGGCTGCTGAGAAGGGATCTTTTCCTGGCTTATAGGGATTCTTCTGACCCAGTCCTAAAGGATCTATTGCACATGCATGAAGTAAACAGCAATAGAAACACGAGATTCAGGGATCTGAACTTCACTTGTAACATAAACGAAATGTACTGGAGAGTCAAATATGAGTCGCAAAGGATCCAAGTGCTATGGAATAGGATCACCTTTCATGTAAAAGAGAGTTCATCCCTGACCCTATTCAAATGAAACCTTAACAATTAGATGGGAAATTGTAAATTTACCCCCAGTCTGGCCCCATGTCCCTTATGGACAGAGGCTGTCAATAAGAAAAGTATTATGTTAACTTACACCCCACCCTAACTATTATTACCTCCCTACTAACATGCCCCCAATATAGACACCCATGATACTCAGGACACAAATGGTTTGGGGGTGCACATATAGGCTTGTAATGGCTCTAGTAGTCCTTAGTCTAGTAACAACTTATGAACCTATGAGCCTAATGGTCGCTACTGCACACTTACATCGTTGTGTGTTCTCCAATTAGTGTCTTATTTAGTTTTCAGTAAATCATCATAGGAAATAATTGGCAGTGCATGTGCCTTTCTGTATGTCAGGTTGTCTGTCCCTATGTACATGAATAGGGGTCTATCTGATGGATAACTATTTATATGATTAATTATTTCATTGTTCACATAGTAGAATGGCTAGTATACAATATTTAAAGAAACAGTTTTTAATGTGAGTTTTCCTTCTATGTATGCATGCATGAGCACACACACACACACACACACACACACACACACACACACACACACACACACACACACACACACACACACACACACATACACACACACACATTAAAACAGACAGCAAAATAAAAGTTCTGTGGTGCAAACTCTTCCACAGGACATGCAAAAACCTAACACAAAAATGTTGTGATCTCTCATATGCATTTACAGTTATCCCCACAATAAACTCTGGTAGTATCCACCCAGCTAGAGTTTTCAGCAGAATATCTCCAGATAGTCTCAAACCCCTTCCAATTGTCTCTTCTCTTTCACAAAACATTTTCCAATAATTTCTTAATTTATTTACCTTTGTTAATCACTTTTGTCTCACTAGGCTAGTAGCTGCTTTTCAACGGAGGCCCAAGGTGGTATTTATACTACTAGGGAAATGTGGCCAAGGCATCAGGGACCTACTTGCTATGCTGTACTTGAGTCTGGCTGTGTGTAAGTACATGTTGTGTTCCTGTTGCTAGTGCAGTGGTGACTGGGAGGATGATGCCTGAGATGCAGGCAATACCCGTTAAGAGTAGAGGCAAACACCAGTTCTGAAAGCAAAGGAAATAATAGTTTGGAAGATTTGGAAACATGTTTCACAAGGAGTTATTCAAGCAGTTGAAGAATATTGAAAAAGGAGAATTTATTATTATAACCCTCCATTTCAGAGGGCTGCTTGATAATGTAGCAAGTGAAATGATCATTCAAAGTGTGCTAGAAAATGATGTTCCATAATGGAGATGGTCCAAGGAGAAGAAGAGGATATTATCCTAAGAAAGGAAGGGCCATCTAAAAGAAGAACATGAAAAACATGCAGAGACAGGGACTATCCAGAGTGGAGAGCAGAGAGAGAAGAAAAAAATATAATACTAAAAGAAGGCTTATTGTAAGGGTTCAAAGTAAAAGAAACACAGAGATGGACAGATATGGGGTACTGCACACAGTCATACTCCCGTTGGGCATCAAGATCCATGAGGTAAGAACCTTTATCAATAAAGAGCTATTCTGTGACATTATTTTTGGACCTGCATAAAGTATGGAAGAATTCTTGTATGAATATGAGAAAAGACAGGATGACAATCCATGGAATGAATATGTACTCAAAGCATTTTTCTGTGAAATAAAAAAGAAAATACATTTACAACTCCAAACAAAAATTAAAAGATAGATTTTTGAAAAGCATTTAAAAATATTTGTAGAGAAGTGATGGACATTTCGTATGCATTTGATAATAGGGGATTATGGACTGGGAATGGGATTGTAATATTGTTTTGAAAATGAAAAATGAAAAAATATACATATCCCAAGCATTATAACTGCTGAAGCTAACAAGAGTTGTTGTTATCTGTCGGCTTTTCCCGGTTAGTGGTCGTCACAGTGGAACTCCGGTCCACTAATGATTGGCAGTAGATTTTCACGAACGCCGAGGTGCCAGCCCGATGTTCAACCTTCAATGAAGGCACGCCCATTTACGCATGTCTTTTGAACATCCACCTAACCACAGGGAGGACATGCAGACTCCACACAGAAGGCACTCCCTGCACTCCAGCCGAGAATCGAATGGGAGAACAGGTAATAGGTCACATTAGAGGTGGGAAAAGTTCCAAAATGATCCACTGCGGTCCCATTCCTTTCTATATCACAAAAACCTGGCACCTCAACAGGGTGTGTACACCCAAAAATATTGTGACAGAGAAGGACACTTAGTAAATAATATGTTACATATGTGGGAAAACTGGGAATGATGTAAAAAAAATGTGATCTTGAATGTTATAAATGTAAAAAAATGGACATGTAGCAATGGATTGTAAAGAAAGAGATAGTTAACTGGATAGCAAAAATGAAATGCATGATAAAGACAAAACTGAGGAAATAAAAGCAACAATGCAAAATAATTTGGAAAAAGAAAAACAATTATAGCAAATAGAAGAGGAAGAAGATGAAATAGAAATAGATTTTGAACTTAGTGATGAGGAAGGCATAAATTGAAAAATAGTAAAATGTAAAATTCTACTGGTAAAAAGGTTAAACATAGAAAAAGGAAGTTCAAAAGTATAAACTCAAAAGAGAAAAATAAAAGAAATGGATATGAACAATATATTAAAAATAATAAATAACATAAGAAAGCTATGACTTCCCTTAAAGTATGTAATAGGGAAACCAACAATTTAAGGCTTCTTTCAGTAAATGTTAACAGCACAAAAACATAAATAGAAGAATACTGATTCTAGAATGGAGCAAATATATGATGTAGGCATAATTGTTTTAGAGGATATAAGATTCTTAATAAATGAAGAAAGATTACAAACAGAAAAGATATGGAATGGAAAGATAATATGAAATTTTGGCAATATATGCTCACCAGAAATAATGGCCCCGTGTAGAAAAGTAGTGAAAATTCTAGCTGTAACATTAGTTAAGATGGAGAGACTTACTAATGTAGAATTAAGGAGGCAGGAAAAAGTTTATAGACTTAGAGCAATATATGCATATGTCACCTATAAAGTAAGGGAAAACCTATATTATGTAGTAGCAAACTTATATTATTATAAAAAAGTGATGCTAACTGTAATTTAAGGGGGAATAGAAAGAAGAATGAAAAAGATATAAGAAAATGAGAGACGTTATGAAATGTGGTAAAGTGGTATAATGAAGTAGAGAAGTCTGGACATGTAGAAGAGGCACATTGAAATCTTGATTAATTCATAATGTCTGAAAGCATAAATATAATGGAAGTTGTAACAGAATTTACAGATCATTTGGTTATCTAGATGGAAATAAATGAAAATAAAGAACACATTAAAGTAGGTAAGGGTATAAGAAGGATAAATGAAAAAGTATGGAATGGAATGATAAAGGAAAGGAGATAACACAATTATGGAAAGATCTGATTACGACAAGGGAGTTTTATAATAATTAATCAGAATGGTGGATTATTTTTAAAAGAAAATGCAAAGAATGTTTTCTACAATGGCAAAATAAAACAAGAAATATGAGAAAACAAGGAAAATTTAAAATATATGAGGACATGTTTGAAAATTTTAAATTAAGAAGAGTATTGTGATTAAGAAAAAGAAATATTGAAAAGAAACTATAAGAAGATAAAGAATCTTCATATAAACACATGTGTATACTACAAGGCAGAAAAGAAGAGGTATTAGCCTATTTAACTAAGATAGTAAAACACAAGAACAGTGTAATATGAGAAATTAGGGATAAACAAGGAGAAATAAGAACTAAATCTCCAATTATAGATTTTATAATAAAGAATGTAGAAGAAAGGTTGAGAACAAGGAAAACATAAAATATAGAAAATAAATAAAGGACAAATGAATAAGGAAATTGAAAAAAAAGAAATTAAAATAAGCAAGCATGCTGTTTAAAACTTGCAATCACAGTGGTACAGCCCACACTCTCTCCAGGACAGTAATGGATACAAAACATCAGGATAACCAGATAAAAATTGTATTATTTTATTGACCATAACAAAAAATAAATAGAGTTAAGTGCTTTCATTCCTGATAACAGCAAAGCAAATATATAAACATTAAACAGGAAAGTGAATATATAAAAAGGATAATTGCTTTAATTCATTAGTTCCAATGAAGTTTCAAGTTGTCAGTAACAAAAGAGCTTAACTCTATTTTAGAAAGAAAGGAGAATTTAAAACGTATGGCAAGAGATGTTAGTTAAGCAGTTGACTCAATTCAACATGAAACATTATGGGATATGATGAAAGGATATAATTTTAGTAATAAAATTAGGAACATTTGTATGTCAGCTTATAGATATAATAAAATAAAGGTTTTAGTAAAAGGATGAATAAGTGAAGAAATGGAGATATTTAAAGGTATAAAACTAGGATGTCCTATGAGTAGCATTGCATTTGCTTTATTCATGAATGTGGTAGTTAGTGAGGTTAATACTGAACATAAATCATGTGAAATATATTATGCACAAAGATGTAAAAGTCTGGTATTAATGACATATGTAGATAATATCATTATAATAACCAAAAACAGTATAGGGATGAGAGAAGCAATATTTTTGTATACTTCACTACTGTTTGAAAGGAATAGGTTTGACATTAAACAAAGAAAAAAGCAAAGGAATGGGAGAGATAGAAATAATAGCAGATATCCAATGTACAAAATATATTTTAATATGTTGGGTATAAACTTTGGTAAAGAAGCACATAGCACAACATGGGAAATATTAAAATAATTGAAAGAAAAGTGTTTGTAATGGAAAATATATTTGATAAATTAAGTATTTTGGGGTAAAATTACTTATCTATCAAGTATATTTATGACTTTAATAGTACATGAGAAACATTTGTCAGAGATACCCCAGGATTTGGCAAGTTCTGCACGGTGTGCAGGAATAGTGCAGGAGCTGCTGGAGGCAATATGACCATTGTGCAATCCAGGAATAAGCTCCAGGGACATGGACGAGCGCTCCTGCACTATTTCTGCATGGACACAGCTCCTGTATGCAAATTACCCCATTTACAGGTGAAAACATGTAAATGAGGTGAATTTTTGATCCATAAAGCTGGCAGCTTGCTATGCAGGACTAGTGTAGTCTGTAGAAATGTACTTGGTTAGTAACCGAGTACATTTCTGCAAACTACAAAACGGACTCATGACAGCTCTAAATAAAGGGTGCACATTATGTTGAAAGCATGCCAATGGCCAAATATATGGCCATTGGCATGGAAAACAGTTGCAAAAAATAACTTTTATTTTTTTTAGCCTTTTTCCGCTGTTTAAGCATAGGGCAGCGTCATGCTAAATGGGATTGGGCCGAAAATAAAAGAAAAAACCTGAAATAAGCATTGTATCCAAAAATCACAATTTTGCCATTATATTCAATGGCAGGCAGACAACAACATTGCCACTGAATAGTGGTTGGTAAGGGGGTAGGCTCAGTGTGGGACTTGTAACTAGGCATTAGCGGGCAATCCTGTTCAAGTGAGGGGAATGATACTGAATCCCAGATTCTCCCTGATGGCTAGCCTGCACCCAACCGTGTCATTGCAGGAAGACCATGGTGCAAGCATAAAAGCTAGCTGACATTATAGAGGGGTGTGGCAAGCATACTGTAAGCTTATTGTAGCCTTGTGGCTTGGGTTTGCCCTGAACTTAGCAGAGCTAAGCAAGGGGGTGTGTCTGAGGCTGCCTAGCAGTCTATATATTGCCTAAGCAGGTGTGCGTGCCACACGCCGGGTTTTAAAGGGAAAAAAAAAGTAAACCAGAAAATAGCAGCTCCATGCACATCTGAGCACTGTGTTTATGCAGTGCTCCCCTGGGCTTTAACAGGAAGGCAATGGGAAGGGAAAACAGCAGTAGGAAGGTAATTAAGGAGAACTAGCATAGCTGGCAGCTGAAATGTATCAGAATCAGCCAATTACACAGGCAGCAGACCAGCCCAGCCCAACAAACCACTATAAACTATGCAAAAGCTTTCCCTCTGTTTTTTCCCACAAACACTACACCACCAGTGTACACAAGCAGTTAAATTTTACCAAATAAAAGCAACAAAATGATAGGGGCTGCAACAGCTATCATAAATCAAGATGTGGAAGAGGCTGAGGGTGGTGAGGATGCGAATGCAGTTGAACAACCCACAATGAGGAGAAGGAGAAGAGTGTACAGACCCAGGGTAACCTACCAGGGGCTGCATGAGCTGGAGATAGTGGAGATCTATAGGGTGGACAGGGACCTCCTACAGAAAACTGTTGAGCTGTGCCGGCCACACCTTGCACACAGAACCAACAGAGGGGAACCCATCCCAATGGATACCAAGGTATGTGTAGGCCTAAGAATACTACCCACAGGTACCTTCCAAAGGCCAACTGGGGATATCATGGGGATTTCACAGGCATCAGCATCCAGGGTACTCCACCAGTTCCTGAATGATATGTCAGCACATGCCGGTGAGCACATATATTTCCACAACACACGTGAGGCATTGGCCAGCAATATGTATCTCTTCCACCAAATAGCAGAACACCCTGAGGTAGTGGGTGCTATAGATTGCAAGCACATATGCATCAAAGCACCACCCGGTGAGCGGGGTAGGGTCTATATTAACCACAAGAGCTTCCTCTCCTTCAACTGCTAGGTCATGTGCCATGTCCAGGGCATTATAATGAATGTGTGTGCTGGCTGCCCTGGAAGCTATCACAACTCCCACATCTGGCATCTGATGCAGCTGTACCAGAGATTTGCTAATGGGGACATCCATTATGGTCACCTAGTGGGGGATGCTAGTTATGCGCTGGAACCATGACTGATGACACCCATCAGAAATGCACACACACCCGAACAAAAACTCGATAATGAGGCACACGCACAGTACATAATAATAATACAGCATGTGTTTGGGATGCTCAAGTCACAGTGTCAGTGCCTGGACACATCAGGTGGAGCCTTTCAGTACTCACCAGCTACATGCACCCAAATTGTCATCGTATGTGCCATGCTACACAATATGATCCTGTGGAAGCAGCTGCTGCAGGAACAGAATGGGGAAGGGCCACACAGCCCCCCACCATTGCCAAGGCCTGCACAGTCACAGAGTGACTTGGAGGAGGAACAACCTGAGCCTGCCCCAGTAGGCAGAAGGAGGCATGCCCGGTATGCCCAGGCCTTGGCAAAGTGGCAACACATAGCACATACACTGACACGCTAGGGACCCAGGGAATGACACCTCTCTCTAACTCACACATACAGTAAAAGGGATGCCAAACATGACACTACCTGTGCTTAACCATGTATAGGGAGTGTACTATGTGCATCTGACATAGTCAGCCCTCCAGCACCATCCTCAATACTGGAACAGCCACAAGGTAAGTCACTCTTCCTACCAATTGCCAAATGGAGTAGTATGTGTTGTTACTTGTATCTATGGTATAGATGTGAGCATGCAAGGGAATCGGGTGGCTGAATGGGATGCCAGCAGATAGTAGACACCTATAGTGGCAGCATGAGATCTGTAACAAATACTGGTGTCAACACAGTAGCCAGTACTAGACAAGGTGACAAAACTCACTGCAGGAAATGTGCTGGGCCATATGTGTGTCCATAGAACACACACATGCCAGTCAGGGAGGCTCACATACCCAAAAACAGTCTCAGCCAGTAGGACAGGTGTATACAAACACATACAAAGACTGTGGTAAGGCCTCTGATTGATGGCTATGTAGAACATCCCCCCAGGCCTACACAGACAGACTACAACAGGTCAGGCAGTGGGATGTTAGTTCTGAAGGGTAAGAAGTCAGAAACTGAAATGTAGGACAATCAAACCTAAGACCTGTAGAACACTGATATGTCTCTAGTCAGCATGATAGGTAAGAATACAGAATGAAATGGAGTACCTGAAATACCAGTATAGTCATTGCAAATGTGTACAAGTGTCAGGTGTGCCTCCCAATCTTATGTAAAAATATAGTAACAGTCAGGTGTGCCCTCCAATCATATGTAGAAATGTAGTAACAGTCAGGTGTGCCCCCCAATCATATGTAGAAATGTAGCAACTGTCAGGTGTGCCCCCCCAATCCTATGTAGAAATGTAGTAACAGTCAGGTGTGCCCTCCAATCCTATGTAGAAATGTAGTAACAGTCAGGTGTGCCACCCCAATCCTATGTAGAATTCTAGTAACAGTCAGGTGTGCCCCCCCCAACCTATGTAGAAATGTAGTAGTAGTCAGGTGTGCCCTCCCCCCAGTCCGATGTAGAAATGTAGTAACAGTCAGGCGTACCCCCCAGTCCTATGTAGAAATGCAGTAACAGTCAGGTGTGCCCCCCCCAGTCCTATGTAGAAATGTAGTAACAGTCAGGTGCGCCCCCAGTCCTATGTAGAAATGTAGTAACAGTCAGGTGTGCACCCCCCAATCCTATGTAGAAATGTAGTATTATGTATGTGTAGGTATAATAACAGTGGAGCACAGATTACCTGAGCTGGCCAAGGTAGCAGGATAGATTGTAGCATGTGCACAATATGCAGGGCTATGTGTGTTAGGTTAGTGTGTGTCGTATATTGTGTGAAAGTGATCAGTATGTATGCATGGTGTGGTTTGTCCTGGTGGCCATTGCCCAGTACTGCCGATGACAGGGCCAAGTTCTCACAACTGCAGCACCAAACACAATGCTTCCCAGCAAAATACATTCCAGCAGTAAGCCATAGTAAATGTTTGGAAGTAATATGTGTCACCATCTGAAAGATGGACATGGCATGAATGGGGGCCCAGACATAAAAGCAGTACACAGGGGAAGTACCCCAGACAGACAGTGTGTAATATGTAACTGTCAAATGGACACACCCTTGGAATTGCACACACAGGTTAGCAGCACATTATTTGGGCTTGCAGTAGGGAATACTGATGTTGTCTGGTCAAACAATAGCAGACCACAAAGATCATAGGAATGAAGTATTGAGAAACAGCTTATGTCCCTGCACAAGCCAGCATAATGCCGCATGTATATCTGTGAGTCAGATGCACAGTGTCTATAGCACACATGCACCCAGCTCACCCCACCACCACCCACAGGTACCTCTCTTGTCTTATCCCTGCTGTTGGGAATGAGTACAATATGACCCCCCCCCCCAGTATGGCAATAGATAACGAATGCAGCATGCAGAACAGCACTCTGCCAGCATCCACACCAATAGACCAATAATGACAGAAAGTATTGGCATGAACAACTTGCACACCTACCCTGTCACCCCAGGGGAATATAGTGTATTGCAGTCTGGAACTATAGGAGTGACAGAATGCAATGGACTGCTACAGCTGGCTTGCATTACTACCAAATGGCCTACAGTCCTCTGCCAAATGCCTGTGTCTCACCTGTACTGCCAATGTATGTTATGTCATGGACTCCCAAATAACAACGTAACACAGTCCACAGGACCCAAATGCAAGGCCATATGGACAAATCACAGTAACATGTCCACCATGTCCTACTACATAAACTGTGGACCAACACCAAACTACTGCTGGGATGAGGTGAGAAATATAGGGAACATATCAGATAATGTTTGCATAATGTATGGAAGAGGATAGAATAATGGGAGGGGTAGGAGCATGAGCGGCATGGAGTGTGTGAAGTCCAAAACTCAGCCATGTGCACATACTATCCTTGGATGCAAACACAAGAATGGGTGGCTACAAACCTGCTTGTAAACCACAATGTGAAGGGGTAATGACTCTGTACCCATGAACTACCACATAGGCAGCAATCTAATTAACACCGAATGCATGATAAGAGACCTTGGGACCCAGGTGGACAGTAGTCTCTCCTTTGATAGTCACATCGCCACAGTAGTCAGGAAGTCCTTCTACGTACACACCTCATAATAAAAGGGTTCTCATCGAGGAAAAAAGAGGTCATTGTTCCCCTCTGCTCGTCACTCATAAGACCCATTACAGAGTACAACGCCCTTTTGGAATGTACCTCACAAGACATCTGCAGCAGCTGGAAAGGCCACAGAAATACCTCACAAAGAGGATTACTGGCCTCAAACAAATGCCCTACACTGACCACCTCAAAAAACTCTAGCTTTACTTCGTAGCATATTGCCTACTCCGAGGTGATCTCTGCCTAACCTATAAAGCTATGTCAAACCCAGAGCTGTTGGACATGCTACACCTAAAGAAATCCCAATCCCTCCAAGCTACATGCTCTAGGGACCTAAACCTTGTCACCACAATAAACAGGACATGCTGGAGGGATAGATTTCTGTCCCAGAGATTTCCTATACTTTGGAACAAGCTACCCATCTATGTCAAGCAAAGTTCTTCATTAGCACTCTTAAGAAAAATCTTGATGAGTGGATGGGAAATAGGAAATACACCCTGGGGATCACTTATGTGTCTCTGCTGGACAGTAGCACAGGAAAATAACTTTCTTGGGTGGCGTAAGCTATGGTACCTTGCTGGCTAGGTTTACGTAGGCCCTTGGACCAATAGCCTAGTACCTACCTATGAACCTATAATGTCCAGAATTATGACCCCTGCCTCTGGGTAACCTGTGTGAATCTGTACAGCTGTGAGGTATGGCCACAGCAGGATATGGCCATACTGTCATGTTGATGGATCTACAAGCATGGGATCCTCTGCCACCACTGTACCAAGGTGCTTAACCATTTACACAGACCCAGCAGCAAGTGTCTACAGCTTCCCCTCCAGAATGTCATGATTGTGCAAGAATATGTAGGCTGCTGACCACAATACTGGACACAGCTGCATTCACCCTGTGTTCCCCAGGACATCATCACAAGCAAATATGTATACCCAACAGTACTTGATGACATAAATCATCACAGTGTAAAACAGTACATATGTCTGAATATCTCTGCTAACACCAGGACCATGTAGCAGAAGCAGCACAGACACAATTACCTACAGTAACCTACTATCCTTTGTCCATTTTGACCCCATATTGTCAACCTATCTACAGATATCCCGAAGAAACAGTTTGCTAGCTGTAGGTGTAGAACACAGAAGTCTGCACTGGAGTACAATCTACCTGGAATGGATTCACACATTCAATGCAGAAGGTCATACTGGGCGTGCTCCCACACTTAGAGAAATGAAGGCCATTTCAGACAACAAAATACTGAAAGGTCATACTGGGCATGCTCACACACCTTGAAGCCGCTGTCTGGCAACAACAGTGGACAGTACATATCTAACAGTCGCAGATGTTAGTGCATACACTCCTCAGTACACACCAGTCATGCTTTCCACACACATTGGATAGGAATACACAGATATATCCAAGGACAACACACTATAATAGGCCAAACATACACATACATAGATGTGTGGAAAAGAGTGACAGTGACAAAGAGCCTCCCATCATGAGGCCTGTCTCACCCAACACACATCCAATTGGCTAAAACCACATCATGTGCAAATGTCAATCACCATAGACAT
The DNA here is from genome assembly GCF_019279795.1 of Protopterus annectens. Classification (NCBI taxonomy): domain Eukaryota; kingdom Metazoa; phylum Chordata; order Ceratodontiformes; family Protopteridae; genus Protopterus; species Protopterus annectens. The sequence goes on from NC_056745.1 coordinate 975,672,231, forward strand.
TTGCCTCTGGTATCCCTCAGCACTATAGTGTCTGTGGTGCTTGTAACATGACTGTACAAGTCAGTAGTCATCTAGCAGTTGTATACAAGTGCCTGTGGAATATAAACCTGTGTGTGCCTGAGTGTTGTGTATCTGCCTCTAGATGAATGGGTTATGGCCCATGCACACACACTGCACTTCCCATTGCCCTACTATGGCAAGCCTGCTGATGTCTTCAACTTGAAATACACCTTTAGGGAAATAGTAGCATAGTAATTTCCATGGCGCGTCCCATAACTGCGTAATGCTGTAGTGTGATATACTAGTTAAGTAGGAGCTCTATTCCCACACATGGCAAATGTAAAAGTATATGTGTCTGTGTAGGGATCAATGCTTTTTAGGCCAGTCACACTCACTACAATGTCAAATGCCGTACTTTGGCAGGGCTGCTGATGTCATTCACTTTAAAATACACCTTTGGGGAAGATCCCGGTATATGTGAGGCAGAGCACCTCGCTGGCCTTGTTCAAGATAAATCTTGACCAATGGATGGGAGATCGCAGATATACCCCAGGGATTACCTCAGTGTCACTGCTCAACAGAGGCACAGCAAAATAATGGGTATAGTTCCCCATACTAAAGGGGTGGCGTAAGCCACAAAACTATGGGCTAGGCTTGTAAATGCCCTCGGGCAGATAGCCTAGTATGAACCTATGAACCTATGAACCTATGAACATAGCCCAGTAATCTCTGTGGTGCATCCTACAAGTGCGTAATGCTGTAGTGTGCTATACCTAGTTAGTTAGGAGTTCTATTCCCAGACATGGCAACTGTGAAACTGTGTGTTTGTGTAGGGATCAAAGTTTTATTGACCATTCACAGTCACTGCACACACCTGAAAATGGAGAACATCGATAACTGTAACAGAGACCTGATCCAAGGCTCCAGAGAGCACCTCTGCAATACCAGGTACAGCTCTCACCACACCTGTTGGCCACCAAACCAGGACCAAAACAATAAAGGTAGAGGAGTGTCCATATTCACCAAGGATATTCAAACCCCCAGGCTACTTGCCCAACAGAATGTGTCTGAAATACCCCCGGTGCAACTAACAGTAGGTTAGACTGCATTCCAAATTGTTTAGCTTGCTACAGCTCCCCCACCATGCCCCATGATACCCACTACACCTTTTGAAACATACAGTGAAATATTATGATACAAGCAAACACCCTAATACTGGGTGATTTACACTACCCTGCCATTAACTGGAAAAACTACTTGTGTACCAACACGTGTGCCCAACGGTTTTTGGAAGTCATAATTCCCAATGCCCTGGATCAAGTAACCCATAGTCCCACCAGGTGCTCAAATATCCTATACCTGGTCATTACAAACATGGGAAACCAATGCTCCACACCTATGGTCACCCCATCGGTGGTCAGGTCTGCCCATGAGCTAATCAACCTTAACATCAACATCCCTCCCCCACACCCCATTAAAGAAACTCCCGTAACACACATCTCCAAAGCCAATGTCATGCTACACATGTCAGACATGACTAACGTTATGACACCCATGCAGACAGGAACTGAAAGGACGACTGCTGAATCATACATGAAGGCATTGTATGAGCACATCCACTTGTGCATGAATCGTGCCATCCAATATAGAACCAAGATGCTCCCTACCAAGAAAAGGAAGCCAAAGTGGTGGGCCCCTGCCATAAACATACTATACAACAAAAGGAGGAAACTGTTGCCGAAACGGGGGAATTTCCAGGATGCAAAATACTCCCTTACCAGCTACAGTAAGAGGCAGAGATCATTCATAACATCCACCAAAGCTAGTTACAAACATAATATAGCCAAAGATGTCAAAGACAACTGCAAGCTGTTCCATAGCTATGTGAGGAATCTAAATGGCAATGCTCAGAACTGCTCTGAGCTGCAACAGAATGGTATTAAATATACTGCTCCCAGGGATATTGCCAATATCCTGGCAGATCGCTTCAGTGCCAACTGTAACCCCCTCTCAACCCCCAAAGGGCCCAACTCAACACAGAAATATTTCCATATTCCGGTAATAATGGCCACATAGGTAAATACCATATTCTCCAGAGTTATGACAACAGCAGCTATGGGACCAGTCAACATCCTGGGCTGTGTACTACATGAGCTACAAACTGAACTGGCACCTCACCTACGTATCATGTCTAATCATAGCCACACCTCAGGCTTTGTGCCCACTGTGTGGTGCACAGCTACAGTTATCCCAGTCCACAAGGGTGATCCACCTTGGATCCTGGGAACTACAGCCCCAGCAGTATGACGTGCCTGATCTGCAAGGCCATGAAATGTATTATCATGGAAATTAAAACAAAGACATTGGCAACCTGCAAACACTGGACCCTAACCAGGTTAGCTTTGTGAAGGGTTGATCATGTCACCTCAACCTGAAATGACAACTATGAACCCGTCTCCAGAGCTGTGAATGAGGGTAAGGTGGTTCATACAGCTTATCTGGACTTTCCAAGGCCTACGATACCATCCTCCAGTCTGGAATCATAGATAAATGTATCAAGCTGTCCATTAATCCCTATGTCACCTGATGGGCTGCCAACTGCTGTACTGACAGAACCCACACTGTAAATGCAGGTGACACCAACCCCAGTGCCAGACAAGCGACAGTTGGAGTACCTTAGGGTTCAGTCCTGGCACCTCCCTTGTTTGGCATCTACTGCTCTGAAATACATTCCAACAGTAAGGGACACTGACAAACAAAGGTCTCAGATGACTGCACACTGGGAGCCAATATTGAATCCCCACATGATGTGTATATTCTGCAGAAGGGCCTTACAGAAAGACATGCTTGGTGCCTGAGCCATGGCCTCAAGATCATGTACCTGTGAAGTACCACATAGGTGGCAGTACACTAAACACCTAAAGTGTGATAAGAGACTTAGGAACACAGGTGGACAGTGGTCACACCCTTGATAACTACATTGCCACAACAGTCAGGAAACCCACATATGTAGCACACCTCCCACTTAGGGCTTTACATCCAGGAAAAGGAGGCCATTGTCCGACTGTAGCCATCTCTCAGTAGACCCAGTACATGCTGTAATGTCCCTTAATGTATGTACCTCATAAGACATCTGCGACAACTAGAGAGGCTGCAGACATACTTCACGAAATAAATCACAGGCCTAAACCAGATGCCCGGTGCTGACCATCTGAAAATCATCCAGCTATACTCGGTCACGTCTTGTGTTCTCAGAGGAGATCTCTGCTAAACATACCATGCCGTGTCAAACCCACAGCTGTTGGACATGCTACACTTAAAGAATTCCAAACTCACAGCCACATGCGCCAGGGATCCAAATCTTATCATCACAATGAACAATACATGCTGGTGGGATGTCTTCCTGACCCAGAGACTCCCCAGACTCTGGAAAAGACTGCCCATACATGTCAAGCAGAGTGCCTCTTTGGCCCTCTTCAAAAGGAACCTGGACAATTCGATGGGAGATAGAGAATTGACCCCGGGGATCATGTCAGCTGCCCTGCTAAACAGGGGTGCAGGGAAGAAAATATTGTGGGAAGTCATAGCCAGGGAATTGTCATATCCAGGCATGTATAGGCCCTAGGGCCGATAGCCTAGTATCAACATATGAACCTATGAACCTATGAACTACACTTTCCATTGTCCAACCTTGGCAAGGTTGCTGATGTCATTCACTTTGAAATACACCTTTGGGGAAGAAGTAGCCCAGTAATCTCTGTGGTGCATCCTATAACTGTGTAGTGTGATATACCTAATTAGGTAGGAGTTCTATTCCCAGACATAGTAAGTTTAGATGTTTGTGTGATTGTCTGTGTAGGGAACAATGCTTTTGAGGCCATTCACAGTCACTACAAACTCCATTGCCCTACTTTGGCAAGCCTGTTGATGTCATTCACTTTGAAATAAACCTTTGGTGAGAAAGTAGCCCAGTAATCTCCATGGTGGGTTCTATGACTGCATAATGCTGTAGTGTGATATACTAGTTATGTAGGAGTTATACTGCAAGACATGGTAAGTGTAAAAATGTATGTGTTTTCAGTGTAGGGACAATGCTTTTGAGGCCATTCACAGTCACTACAACCTCCATTACCCTATTTTGGCAAGCCTGCTGATGTCATTTACTTTGAAATATGCCTTTGGGGAAAAGTAACCCAGTAATCTCTGTGGCACATCCTATAACTGCGTAATGCTGTAGTGTGATATACTAATTAGGTAGGTGTCTTATTCCCAGACATAGCAAATGTAGATGTTTGTGTGTGTGTTTGTTTGTCTGTGTAGGGAGCAATGCTTTTGAGGCCATTCACAGTCACTATAACCTATGTTGCCCTTCTTTGACAAGCTTGCTGATGTCATTCACTTTGAAATACACCTTTGGGGAAGGAGTAGCCCAGTAATCTCCATGGCACATGCTATAACTGTATAATGTTGTTGAGTGAGGTATTAGTTAGCTAGGCGTTCTAATCCCAGACATGGCAACTATAAGACTTGGTGTGTGTGTGTGTGTGTGTGTGTGTGTGTGTGTGTGTGTGTGTGTGTGTGTGTGTGTGTGTGTTTGTGTGTGTGTGTGTGTTATTCATGTCCTGTGTGGAGGTGGCTGTGAGTGTATAACAACTGGACTCATTGTGGAGCGGGTGTTGCAAATTTCTTATATAGTGGCCCTATTATATGTCACGCTGTCCACCTTACAAGGATAACAGATGTCAAACAGCAGAGAGGCTGGGGTAGACAATCCATACCCCTACATGTGACATCAAGGCCTGATGAACATATAGGAAACCCTTGTATTAACTGGAAAACACTCTCAACCCATGTCTCATACACAAACACACTTGGCCAGGCAACAACCACTATGTTGGTAGTTCCCTGCATATTGCCCACAGATAGTAACCATGGTGTGATTGCAGTGGACTACAGAGGGCATGGCACCCTGTCCCATCCCCACAATAGGCACATAACTACATACAGGGCTCTTTCACTATGTTCCCCACTGGACGTCTGCAACAACTGTAGAGCCAGTGAATGTAATCCACAAAGGACATACCATGCCTTATACACATGCCCTGTATGGATAGATGCCACTGACACCAGGGAATACCTGTATCATGCTGTCAATGTACGTGCAGGGTCATTCTAGTATCCATTGCCAGTTCTCACCACATGAGGCCAAGAATGACACATCTGATGATCAATATCTGTGTACACAACATGCCCCATACACCCAGGTACACTTCCACATGTCACAGAACATGCATGTGGGATGTGTGCATATCCCAGACACCGTCCATGCCATGGACTATAGAACACATACATGGCAAACATTGCACAGGACTGGCCACCCACAATAGTAACCCAGATGACTGGATGGTGAATACAACACCCACCTGTATGGGCCAATCCAGACACTACACCCCTGAGCAACACAGCAGACCATTGTCATGTGGCCTTATGCCAAGGTATATCCTTTACCTAGCCTTGTACAGCCTTTTGGCACAATCACCCACTACACACCTGTGAAACAATGCACCCATGCATGCACTACTGGCAACCTGTGTCTGTGTGTGTGTGTGTAGAGTATAATGATTTGGATGCCATTCACACTCACTACACCTCCCATTGGCCTACTAAAACATGCCTTCTGATGTCAGACACACTGGCATACCCTTTGCCCATATATCATCCTGATAATCCCTGTGGTGCATGTGATACCTGTGTTTTACTGTATTGTGGCAAACTAGCTAGTTAGGAAGTCTAAGCCTGACCCTGACAACTGTGATAATCAGTGTGAGTCCCTGAGATAGTGTGGCTGTGTCGACCTTAAGCCTGTGCATGTGGACAGGCACGTGTACTACGCCTACCTTATCCCTCCTTTAGCACTGTTGTGGATGTCACTCACCATCGGATATACCTTTGGACAAATCCCCAACATATAAGCTAAGTGGCACATGCAATAACTGCATAGACGTGTGATAATAATACATAGTTAGGCAGGGGGTTGAAACCCTGTACTGATAAGTGTGTGACACAAACATGCTTAGGTTTTACTCTCCCACCCCCTCCCTGTCTTACTTTGTCTCTCTCTGACTCTCTCACTCCCTCTCTGGTGGATGTGGAGAAGTGCACTTGCTTTGCTTAGGCAGCAGCTTGTATTTTGTAAGGGATGCTCATGATCAACTGATGGCCTCTGCACAAATTGCAGTTCCCCACTAGCTGATAGCATGAGAGACAGCTGTGGTAACATTCCCATAGCCAATTGCATGAAACACACTCCTATAACTAGGAACATCATGTGGGTGTTGGCCCTTTTCATTCACCGTGAGCATGACTTCATGTCGGTGTTTGGCAAACAGCATCACACATGGTAGTGGGATATACCTCTAACAACATGCACTGTGGAGACAGGCCAACAAACAGGAGGGGGATGTTCCTGACATGACTACAGAATGTAAGTGTTGCTCTTCTGCCTTTGGAGTAATGTTGGTTTAACAGGGTTTGTGTGGATAAGGCTGGTCTACATGATTTAATATCTGTCATGACAGTGTTATGTGTTTGAGGAAACACTCACCTGTAGGGTTATCTGCAGACTGGCCAGTGTTTGGAGTCTTATGTGTCTTGTGTTACTCACAGTTCATCTATCTTAGAACTGCAGAAGCATAGTCTGAGGATTGCAGTCAGTAGATGGTGACAGCAATGAGAGTTACTGACTTCATATCCCTCATAGGACTTATGTCAACATAAACCCTGTTACAAGAGTAAATGTATGAGGGTATCACAGCAACATGCCGATATTGTCCCAGTGTCTGTGGCTCCAGCCACAAGTCTGTCCACCTTTGTACATATGTCATGCAGTAAGAGGTGCATATGTTCTGCACACCATTATGTATTGACATCATATCTGATAAGCCAGTCATATATCAGACTACTAGACATGTTATATATAGTAGGTCTTATTTCTGAGGACATAACCTGGGCATTCTGTGGTTGTGTATACAGTAGTGGGGTCCTGTGTACTTATGATGATTGTTGACAGTATGACTATTGCAAATACGTACCTTGGCCTGCATACAGACTGTGGTAGATATCATTGTTTTTGGTCATGTTCTATCTGATGTTACATGCTGCTCTAGTGTATGGTATCCTATCGGATCACATGTTTGCAGGGCCAAACACATGTGTGTCCAATACCACAGACAGGCATTGGACCACAATGTGTCGTAACCCAGTATATGAAGGGTTAGTGTGTGAGTGGCACATATGAGGATGGTGTTGATCAGACAGTCCATATAGTGTAATATTAATCCTGCATACCATATGTGGCTGTGGCTGTATTCACAATGGTTGTGGGTATGCACTTTCCCACAGGTGTCTATTACTCTGTGCTGTGACATGGCTGTAGAGCCTGCTATATTTGCAGGTACATGTGTATTCCCCCATACAAAATGTAGGCCAGGGTTGTGGCAGTCTGCCTGTAGTTTGTACAGTGCTTTGTTACATGCCTAGCAGCTTAGTGTAATTACCCAGTGTGATGTTATGTCCAGATATTTGCAAGATGTACTGCTGCCGGGCAACTATAACTGTTGTATATTTCTGACAAAGCTGTGGGATGCTGTACAGATGTATGCCACTAACTACTGGGTAGTATGTGGCCATGTGACCTTTGCACCACCAGTTATTATGTGTCAGGACAGACAGGAGTGTGTGAATGCTTAAACTGTGTGGGCATATGTAGTCCAGTATTTACGTGATATTCCCACATACATGGCTGTTACCATCCACATTGTCAAGCTTGGTCCACATGTCTCGTACTAACGGGATCTGTGTATGCCACTGGACTAACCAGAGTGTGCCAGACTGTCCACATATATTGGTCATATCTCTGCTGTAGTCCACAGGATCATTACTGTGCTATCAGTGGTACTGTACTATTATGTCTTTAAGATGTCTGTCAGTAACTAATGGCGTACATGTAAACAGCAGATGTGAACTCCCACACACAACATGTCTGTTAAGACAAACCCTGTTACAGTAGCAACAGTCTACATATATACCTGGTATACATACATGACATCACCTTGCACTAAGAAGCTGAGACTATTGGTGCTGAGGTATGACTCCACTCCATGTTCTGGACATATGTTAAACATATCTATCTATCTATCTATCTATCTATATATATATATATATATATATATATATATATATATATATATATATATATATATATATATATATATATATATATATACATAGACATATACATATCTACATACATATATGGATATATATGTATATATATATATATATATATATATATATATATATATATATATATGTATGTATATATACATATACACATCTATATATGTCGACACATATACAAATAAATATATATATATACACATATAGTTATAGATATCTACATATATTTCAACATAGATATATATGTACATATATGATGTACATATGTATATATATATATATATATATATATATATATATATATATATATACATACACACACACACACACACACACACACACACACACACTCACACACACACACATATATATATATATATATATATATATATATATATATATATATATACACGGAGAGATCCATAAATGACCATATATATGATGCACTATACAGATGTATATAAATACATATATATGAATATATATGTGGATGTACATGTAGACATATATCTACATATGTATATGTATATATCCATATCCTTGTCATGTGTAAACATTACTGTTGTGTATACCTTCCCAGATGTATCGCACCATATGTATCTATGTGTATATATAGATATAACAACATATATGATGCAACAGTAATATCACTAACATGTATTATACAATTGTAGAAGTCACAGTAATTGTTCAATACTATTCAATAGGTCTACTGACAAATGTATTGGAAAAACAACAACTGTCTTCACAGTTGTCATGGCGTAGTGGTTAACTGTTGTGACTATAGTGTATAGGGTCCTGGGTTCAAGGGCTGTCTGTTTTGTTGCTGGGCAGAACAAGGGCTGTTGGATACTGAGTGGTTAAGGCAGTTTTGTGCAGCTTTAAGTACGTTTGCATGGGTTTGCACGAAGCTAAGCAGTGCTAAGCTTCAGTTAAATGTACAGGTGCATACACCATGTAGGCTTAGCTTACCAGTGTGCAAATCTGCTTAGCTGTTATATTGCAACAATGCTGACACCTGATAAGCATGGCTCAGCCCTGGTCACCTCTGCTCACATCCCAGTCTGATAACATAGCAGGGTAATGACATCTGTAATAGGTGTATGTAAAGCCATGTACTTAATATGTGTCTATGTGCTGTCATTACAGTAGCAACAGGTGCAAGTCTCCTGTCTGGGACACTTGAGTATATATGACCTGTACAACACTCTTATCCATGTGAATGTGTTACATACAAGGGTAGTATCCCAGGTTATGTGCAGTGACATTGGCATGCAGTGTATCATGACATTACTACTGTTGACAGTGCTTTCCCAAGCAAGAGTAGATAGCTAATTGTAGTACTGGCAACAAACACCCCTGCACATATAGATGGACTCCGAGCCCTGATTGTCGTGTTCCTGGTGTGTGAGCTGTGTCACATTATATATTTCCTACTGGATAATGATCTGATGTGGAAATTAACTGTAGACTACTGTCTGTATAGCACATGTCATTGAGGGCTGCCAGCATGTAGTAATGGCATACCTATCGGTGTCAGACATCTATCTGTCAACACATTCATCCTACTGCATAGCTAGTTGCCGAGCTAATGTCTGCCAGTCTCTGTACAGATTTGCAGATGTCAGGTATCCAGCTTGGATATTTACAGGCAACCTATGCTTGACTGAAACTGACATGTTTGCCCAGCTGTGTTATAACAGGCACAGATAGGACACAACACCATGTACATACCACATGCCATGGGTACCTCCACTACACTACCACAGTCAACAGAACATGCTTGGTTACAGGCCTCCAAGACAGACACTAACCATGTTATGTAATACATGATGCATACATGTCAACTGGAGCACCTAACCGGGCATTTGCAGGAGGCACCCAGTGGATTGGCTGATGCATGTCACTCTCACCCTGAGGGTCACCACAGTGGTGTCTGTAGATAGATTGCCTGCTGGCACATGGCAGGTGGTATGATACCACTGTACACACATCCTCTACACTTCCAATCTCTACATGGACAATAGCCAGGCACACACCTATGAACACCTGCAGAGATGCACCCCAGTACTGTCAAATGTGTATGTGTGCATTACTGAGGATATCAGTGTCTGTGTGTTAGCACACCTATAGTTGGGAATACCCTGAGGCCCTTCACACCCACTGCAACACTCATTGCCATAGTTAGATGTGGCGGCTGCTGTACCAGACATTACATGTACCTTGTTATGCTACTCTCCCTAAGGGCTACCTGAGCCTTGCAGTACCAGCACAAAACCTGTTGTACAAATGGGTTGATAGGCATGGGACACCCACAGAGTTCTGACAAGTATGGGTATGTGTGCACGTGTGTATATATGCAGGGTACAGCATTCTTATTACAATACACATTGCCACACAGTATTAGGGATAGTGATGTTGCTGCCCATAGGCGAGGCATGACTATGCATCACCCTACTATGCCTGTAGCATGTGCATTAGATGCATATCCCTGTAGTAGCACTCTTGGGATGGACAAGGAGTTGTATTGCAGTCCTGGTCAATGTGTGATAGTGGGTACGTCAGACTGTCATCATGGGTTCCAGTGCATACAATATCCACAGTGGGGTGTTGGGTATACTGTAATTATACTCTGGTACCCCAGTACATGTCCCATGTACCACTGTATAGTGACCACTGTCACCATCAACCATACAAGTAACTGATAACACTAACCAGCCCAGTTATGCATGTGCTGTGTGCAGCCTACCTGTAACACATTGGACACACTGACAAGTTAGTTAGGACTGATAGGCCCAGGTCTCTCAGATGTGTGTCTGACTGTTATGTGTTTGTTAATGTGTATATGATGGCATGTCACACTATGTATTGTCCATATACAACCATTACATCTTCCATTACCATACTGTACATGCCTGGGGATGTTCTGCATGTAACATGTAACCTGGAACACACCTCATCCTAAATGCTGTGTAATGTGTAATGTGTGCAATTAAAGCTACATACATCAGTAGCACTACATACCTAGGTAGGGGTCTAGTCCCAGTGTTGCCACTTAAGAGTGTGCATGTATGTGTAGGGATCTACTTCAGGATGCTGAATATACATGTCCCAGGGGGTCATCTGTCCATGTGACACGGGCAGTAACTGTTATACAGACCTGTGACATGCATTCAACTGTACCCAGGATATGGCAGAATCATGGTGTCATTACAGTGCCATACCCCTTGTGAGATATGACAGCAGGCCATCCTCCTGATGACACATGTACATCTACAACACATATGGATAACATTATGGAAACCACAATCACTCAGTGTTACTAACAGCTATAATGCATCATGGCTGGACAGCTACACTACCATGACATGTAAGCATTAAATGTTACTGCTGACAACATGTTACACAGCACTACATTAGTACACTGTAGTACAGTCACCATGTGCATCAAAACCATATAAGCCTGTCCCTAGATCAATGTTATGGATGACAGGAATGTGGCACAGGTATCATCATATGCATAAGGTGTGTTGTTGGATTGTCAGAGACCTATGGTGGGCCATATGTTTGACACCATGTATGTGAGTGAGGGGTGTAAGTTACTGGTATGGGTATGCTTATGTGGTGTGTGTAGGTATGGGGTTGCCCTAGGTGTGTTCTTATTGTGTGTGGGTATGCATGCACACAGTTCTGCTACATGGCTGCCCTATACAGGTGTTTCTTGGACAGCTGCAGACCATACCTGGCAGGGTGTTCAGTTCACCACCTCCAGCCATGGACATGAGAACTGTGCCTGCCAGGGGTCCCACGGGCACGTTCAGGTACAAGCCTGAATATGCTATGCTCTCCTGATGATGACATATGTCTGCTGGAACCAGGTCCCTCCTGGGACTGGCCAGGGCCACGTGCATGTGGCCTGCTGTGGTGTGGAGTGGTGTGGACAGCACCCCTCCTGCATTGCTGGGGCTGGTACTGCCACTATGGGAGAGGCTTGGTGTCCTTGCACATCCACGTTGTTTTTTTTCTGTGTTTTGGCTAAACCTGACTGTGGAAGTGGTGGTAATTATGTTCAAAAGCTATTAAATTTGGAAAGCAAATTTATACTGAATTTTGGTACACTTGCTCCCAGGGGCATGAATTTAGAAATGAATTTGAGTTTATAAAGTTGAATGTATGGAAATGTAATGTATCATGGTTCTTTATATATTTTCTTAAAAATAGTTAATTGATTAATTGTGTAATTGATATTCTTATAAAAACATATTGCAGTATGTTGTGAATTCATTCCTGTGAAGGCTTGTATAGCTGAAGTACCAGAAGACATTAAATTACAGCAGCACTCAGCTCCAGCATGTGGTTGTTCTTTATTGATACTGTTTTTATGTTTTTTGAATACATCCATGTTGACCTCCAGATGTTGGTGTTGCTGGTCTACATGCACATGGCTGTCACACCACTCCCACCAGATGCTCTAACATGGACAATCCACAGTCGAAGAGGCCCACTATCTCACCCAACCATCTATCCATAGCCTCTGTATATTCACAGTGGGCACCTGCAAGATCACGGATATTTTCACTTACAGATGAAAAAGCAGCCCTCTGCAGCCTCAGACCCTGTCTGGTGTACCTTTTTATATGTGCCTGCACCTCCATGACAACCTGAAACATGTATCTGGTGGTACCAGATGTGGGACTACTGCCAGGGGCATGATGACCAGTAGCCTTCCCACGAGCACCCCAGTACATCTGCCTATGTGATACCCTGCTGGACATTCGGCTGTATCTGCTGTGTCCAGACACAGCAGCCATAGATACCACACTGTCCTGTGCACTGCCACCAACTGCCAACTGTCCCTCTGCTATAGCCACTGGTGATGGGGTATGTATAGGCACTGTGACTCTGTGCGGGGATGGGGTGGATAACGGGGATGGCAAACAATGGTGCAGTTTTGGTCTCTGACAACCCTACCTGTTCCTCAACACACCTATCATCATTTTCAGTGTCTGTATGGACACCAACATCAGAATGTATGCAGGATGGACCATTACCCACCTCGCCACCTGTGTGGGGAAAACAAGAAATGCACTTTAAGACCTGTACATCATTGCTTAACAGTACACACATACACACACACACACACACACACACACACACACACACACACACACACACACACACACACACACACACAACTGACATTCCACATAATACCTACCTGGCCCTGAGTTACAGACTGTCCCAAGTTTATTCACATAAGTTCCCCATCCTGCATCACACTTGGAAATGTACACTCATTGATACCAATCATTAACGTATCATTCTTCTAATTGCCTAGACAAGTGATCACAAAACATGACCTGTTACTCTATTATCTCTTTGACTTGATTGGAGTAGGTTTTACAAGGACTCACTGCTGTCATCCAGTGTTCACCCTGGGTATGTCTGGATATCGTGAGCATGGCCCCATATGTTAGGGGCTACTACGTTTATTCAATGACATGCAATGGAGTGCATACATACCTATTGCTCAGTAGATGCAAGATCTGTTGCTCAATCAACTTAATATGTAGACAACAGTACTATTTGGAAACACTCACTGGTGTTGTCTAGTAATTCCCCAATCCATCTGTAGTGCTGCATACATGGGTAGTCTTTCACCTTTCTGCTGATTGCAATTTTAACAGTAAACCTGGTGTCTAGTTTCCTTCCCAATGCATGTTCTATACTACAGACCTTATTATACTATCAGCTGTCCTGAGATTACATATCAGACAAGTATTTCTGGTGTCTCATGTGTCAGTCCATGTCCATGTACTACACAATTCCAAAGGGAAGTACTGACGTATGAACAACCCCACAATCACACATGTGAATACATGGACACCCACACAAACACACACACATGCACACACACATCATACATGCATCAACCCCCTCCCCTCCACAAGATTTCACTTACAGACATAATAACTCCCACCCCACCCCACCCCACCCTACACACACACACACACACACACACACACACACACACACACACACACACACACACACACACACACACACACACACACGCACTTACAGGTGAAGTTGCACAAAGATAATACACACAGACCTCCCATTACCCATCCGTCAACATGCTTAACATATGGTACTCAACAGCATGCAGTGCAGCTATAGTCAATTCATGCTAGCAACAGTATACATGTGTGTGTTGCATGGACTGTGTTAGTAGGTGATGCCCTTCTCCTGGAAAACACTGCACCCATATACACAGTATTGCTGTGCACCTGTTCAGTACCCTGCCATGTACTGTGCACCATACTTCACAGGTGTACACACCATTGCTGAATGTGTATTACTGTGTCAGTTATGTCTGATCTAATGCTCACACCGCCTATGTGTTTGTCCGACACATACCTGGGATGATACGTGGACAGATGTAATTTGTGAATACCTGATGTCTGATTTACAGATGTCATTATCAGTGGTGCATGTATGACCAATACAATACTATTACACTGACACCGTCAAACCTTACCATGGCTATGGGGAGTGTACACACCATTATTGATATCACGCTCTCTTCCTTGATATGCCACAGGACCACATTACTGCATATGTTAACATTACATGAGCCTGATATGTGACATATGTCCTGTGCAATCAAATGGAGTGTCAAATAAATGTATTAGTTGTGCTGATGCTGATTGATATTGTGACACCTGTGCCCTGGCCCAGCAATCAAGGAGCCTCAATTCTCATCAGTAACACCAGAGAGGGCATCTCATATATGAGGAAAGGATAAGAAATACACACAGTAAAGTGCAATTTCCATTAAGAGCACACAGAGATCACAGTCAGTCCGGGTCTGGTAACTCCCTTGCTCTCCAGGTCCCCAATAAGACTCCCCACTGGCACAGCTATAGGGTCCATATCTCAGCCAGCTGGGCAAGCTAAAATCTCCAGCACCCTCTCTGTGCAACCAGTGCTTCATGTCCCTGCCCAAGTAGCTGACACACACACACACACACACACACTTTGAGATAGTTTATACAACCACAAAGACAGTTCTTGGGGAAGGCTGGCACATGTTCTCCAGTTGTGCCCCTTTTATCCAGACTATATGGTAGAAATCACTGCCACCACCCTGCTAATATTTATCAGCTACTCAAAGGCCCTTAAAAGGGTGTTCAATTATTACTGTGCAATATTAGTATCCAATTGGTAGTATAACTAAACAGTCAAGGCTTATTGGAGTGACTTGGTACAGTAATCACTATAAATATGCTATGTACTCTTGAGCTAAAATTATCTCTACACAAAACAGCCACAGTTAAAAGGCTTTAAAATATTTAATAATAAATAATAAAACCACAAGATAATACTTACTACACAGTGCTAGTCAAGAGTTCAGAAATCACAGAGAAATACGTAAAATAATTCAGCAGTACAGTTCTGACATCACAGAAAAACACTTAGTCTAATCTTTCTAGTTCCTAACTATTTCTAAAAGAAAACACAAGTCTAAGATAACTTACATAATAGGAGTGCTGATGAGTTGGATGGTCAAGACAAAAATGCTTAATGCCTTCTGATTCTCTCTGTTTAAATTGCTATCTTCAGTCCTGATTCCCATTACATCATTTTGTTACACTTTCCTGGTGTTCCCAGGCTAACAGACACTACATTCTTGTTATCTTGCACCTGCAGGAAACTACAGTTATAAAAGACATTCCACATGTAAACTCTAGTAATTATACCTTAAGTTAAAACAATAGACAGGATGCTTCACTCCAGATTCATCGACTCTGAATTTTAACTTCAAAGGGACAGACATCAAATAATTTTAACTTCAAAAGGACAGACAATAAATATTTGACTTAGTTTTCTTTACAGCAGAGGGCAATGTTGCTACATTGTTTTAAGTTTAACATTTCACAGCATATCATTTCATTTAAGAAAACAAGCTTGTAGTTCAACATTTCACAGTATTTTCTTTCAATTAAGAAATAAGTCCGTAGTTCAACATTCATATTTACAAATTATAGAATTATCTGCACAATTCTATCTGGTTAAGCTGGTAGCCTTCACATTTCTCCACCCCCTCTCCCCCAGGAGAACTCAAGCTAGTTTTTCAAGTGACCCTTGAGAAACGCTGCTTGAGAGGGTCAGGTCTATCTGAGTATACCTAACCCATTCCCTGTCTTAAGAGCCCATCTGCATTGGCATTTCCACTCCCACTGCAGTGCTGCACTGACATATTATATGATTGCAACCCTAGGCTCCATCTTAGCAGCTTGGCATTTTGCTGGCTGGCTCTGTTTAACCATGTTAGGGGTTGTGATCTGTCATAGCAGTGAATTTCCTTCCATACAGATAAGGCTGAAGTTTCTGCAATGTCCACACTATGGATAGACATTCCTTTTCTACAGCTGCATAGCATTCCTCCCTGGATTGGAGCCTAAAATTGAGATAAACCACTTTTGCTCTTCCCCCTCTGAAGAAATCTGGCTAAGTACAGCCCCCTTCCCATGGTTTGAAGCATTCACCTGCACAACAAATTCTTTACTGTAATCTGGACTGGCTAACACAGGGGGACCTCCCAAAGCTTCTTTAAGCTTCTGAAATGCTTGTTAACATGCTGGAGTCCACGCTACCTTATCTGGCCTGTTCTTCCTTGTCAGGTCCATGAGGCGAGCAGCTATGGTATTATAACTGGGGTCAAACTTTCTGTAGTACCCTGCTGTCCCTAAAAATGTCCTCACCTGCTTCACAGTAACAGGTACAGGCCATGCCTGAATAGCTTCCACTTTGGCAGGTTCTGGCCTTATCTTACCACTCCATACTCTATGTCCTAGATAGGAGACCTCTGCCATACCCACCTGACATGGTCAACCCTGCCCTCTGTAGTCTGCCCAGCACCTCCCTGACATGCTGAAGGTGCTCTGACCAGGAATGGCTGTAGATGGCAATATCATCTAGGTAAGCAAGGACAAACCCTCCTACTCCTGCTAGGATATGATCTACCAGCCTCTGGAAAGTTGTTGGGGCATTCTTCATCCCAAATGGCATCTTTGTGAACTCATGCAAGCCAAAAGGAATCACAAAGGCTGACTTCTCTCTAACACTAGGAGTCAAGGGCACCTGCCAGTAACCCTTAGTAAGTGCAATGTTTGGAAAATACTTAGCCCCACCCAGCTGTAATTAGGGCCTCATCTGTCTTAGGCATGGGGTAAGCATCAGACTCTGTGTGACTATTTAATTTCCTGTAGTCCACACCGAACCTGGTGCTGCCATCCTTCTTCTTGAATCACCCCTAGTTCCAACATTTCCTGTACCTCCTCCCTCAGAATCGGTTTGACTCTCTCAGACACTCTATAATGGGCCTGCCTAATAGGCCTTTGGGATCCTGTATCCACCTGGTGCTGCCCCAGGTATGTGCACCCTGGTTTCCCAGTGAACATGTCCCCAAAGTCCAGCAACACTGCTTAGATTTCTCAAACCTGGGTAGGAGATAGCTGCTAGGAAATTGCTACCTCTTC
Source organism: Protopterus annectens (assembly GCF_019279795.1). Taxonomy (NCBI): domain Eukaryota; kingdom Metazoa; phylum Chordata; order Ceratodontiformes; family Protopteridae; genus Protopterus; species Protopterus annectens. Next base: position 975,690,014 of record NC_056745.1, read on the forward strand.
CATTGAGGTGTCAGCCCAAGCCTCACCGAGGAGATCAGTCCCCAGATCTCCCTCAGATTCCTCCTGCAATCCACTGCAAATGCTCAGCACAAGGGCCTCCCTATCATGGTAAGGTTTCATCATATTAACATGGTACAATTTGTGCCCCTGCCATCTGCCTAGCAGTTCCACCATGTAGTTAACATCACTTATCTTTCTTACCACCTTGTAGGGACCCTCCCAAGCTGCTTGCAGCTAGTTGTGTCTGACAGGAATTAGAACCATTACCTGCTGCCCCACAGCATACTCTCTAGCTCTAGCATTCAGGTCATACCACACCTTTTTCTGTTGTTGGGCTTCTGCCAGATTTTCCTGTGCCAAGCCTATGAGTTCCCTGAGCCCTGTCCTGAGGTTTAGGATGTTTGCCACAACAGACTCCTTGTGAGACTTGCACTCACCTTTCCACTCATCTCGAATTAAATCTAGAGGTCCCCTCACTCTATCCCCATACAGCAGTGCCAAAATGTATGGGTTGGGAGGGTGGGTTAATGGCAAAGGTGTTTGCCTTACAAACACAAGGTGCAGGATTTGAGTCTCACAAGGGATAATTGGCTAGGCTTAAAATGGCTCACAAGGGCAGTTAGCTTAGTACTATGAACCTATGAACCTATGAACCTATGAGCAACTCAAAGGGTAAAAAACCTGTGGATTCCTGGGGAACCTCTCTGTAAACAAACAACAGATGGGGCAAATATTTGTCCCACTCCCTCTTAAACTGATCTGCAAATGCCTGTAGCATGGACTTGATTGGAGAGTTTAACCTCTCAACAAGACCATTAGTCTGGGGATGGTAGGGGGTGGTCTTCATGTGCTTCACCCCACACGACTTCCACAGACAAGCCAGCAGGTCTGACATGAAATTGACACCTCTGTCAGTCAGTATATCTTTTGTAAAACCTACCCTGCTGAAAATCATTTTCCACCTTCTCTGCCTCAATGGAGGGCAACGCCACTGCCTCAGGGTACCGTGTAGTATAATCCACTACCACTAGGATATACTTTTTCCCTGTGGAACTTGGGGTACTCAGAGGACCCACAATATCCATGGCTTCTCTCTGAAATGACTCCTCAATCACAGGCAAAGGCATCAAAGGAGCTCTCACCTTGTCTGCTGTCTTGCCTATATTTTGGCACTGCTAACAGGTCCTGCAGTACCCTGTTACATCTCTGGAAATTCCAGGGCAATACAAGTTCTGCATAATACACTTCTTTGTACGTTTTATGCCCATATTACCTGAAAAGGGAATATCATGGGCTATGGCTAGAAGTGCCAAATTGTAGGTTCTAGGCACTACCAACTGCTGTACTCTCTCACTTTCTAGCCCTCCCTCAGAGGTCCTCTCTCTGTATAGTAACCCTTTGTCCCAGTATACGGATTCTCCCTTTCCTTGGGAATCAGGTGCCTCCCTAGCTACCTGCCCCAGGCCTTCTAATGTAGGGTCTGAAAGATGAGCCTGTCTCAACTCTCTCTTTGTAACCCACCCCAGCTCCCCTTCCACAGGAAGTCTGGCATCCTCTGACAGTGGTGCCTCACTGTCAGCCTGGGTACTAGTACTCACCTCTGCCTTTGTAGTCACTCTGTCAAAGGGAACATCAGTAATCACAAGCAGCTGTGGCTCACATTCAGTCTCACTGCTACAGAGTAGCTCCCTCCCTGAAATAACCACCTCACCAGTCCTGGCTGCAAATATGTAGTCTGTCTGGGTCTCCCCCAGGCTACCAGACCCACATGCTTGTCTCCTAGCCTGACTGTGCGTAACTGCATAAGCACATGGTACTGCCTCATACAAATCTTTCCCTTTCACAACATCTGTGGGATTGTAGTTTAGTACCCCTGTTGTCTCAAGATAACCTACTATTGGCATTTTGTCTTTCCAACTTACTGGCTCCCTCATTTTTGTTCCTCACCTTGCCTCTGTGGACATCCCCAAATTGTTTTATTGGGGACTTTTTTTCTGGTGCCCTGGCCCAGCAATCAAGGAGCCTCAATCCTCATCACTAACACCAGAGAGGGCATCTCAAATATGAGGAAAGGATAACAAATACACACAGTAAAGTGCAATTTCCATTAAGAGCACACAGAGATCACAGTCAGTCTGGGTCTGGTAACTCCCTTGCTCTCCAGGTCCCCAATAAGACTCCCCACTGGCACAGCTATAGGGTCCATATCTCAGCCAGCTGGGCAAGCTAAAATCTCCAGCACCCTCTCTGTGCAACCAGTGCTTCATGTCCCTGCCCAAGTAGCTGACACACACACACTTTGAGATAAGATTTTATACAGCCACACAGACAGTTCTTGGGGAAGGCTGGCACAGGTTCTCCAGCTGTGCCCCTTTTATCCAGGCTATATGGTAGAAATCACTGCCACCACCCTGCTAATATTTATCAGCTACTCAAAGGCCCTTAAAAGGGTGTTCAATTATTACTGTGCAATATTAGTATCCAATTGGTAGTATAACTAAACAGTAAAGGCTTATTGGAGTGACTTGGTACAGTAATCACTATAAATATGCGATGTACTCTTGAGCTAAAATTATCTCTACACAAAACAGCCACAGTTAAAAGGCTTTAAAATATTTAATAATAAATAATAAAAACACAATATAATACTTACTACACAGTGCTAGTCAAGAGTTCAGAGATCACAAATACTTAAAATAATTCAGCAGTACAGTTCTGACATCACAGAAAAACACTTAGTCTAATCTTTCTAGTTCCTAACTATTTCTAAAAGAAAACACAAGTCTAAGATAACTTCCATAAGAAGAGTGCTGATGAGTTGGATGGTCAAGACAAAAATGCTTAATGCCTTCTGATTCTCTCTCTTTAAATTGCTATCTTCAGTCCTGATTCCCATTACATAATTTTGTTACACTTTCCTGATGTTCCCAGGCTAACAAGACACTACATTCTTGTTATCTTGCACCTGCAGGAAACTACAGCTATAAAAGACATTCCACATGTAAACTCTAGTAATTATACCTTAAGTTAAAACAATAGACAGGATGCTTCACTCCAGATTCATCAACTCCGAATTTTAACTTCAAAGGGACAGACATCAAATAATTTTAACTTCAAAAGGACAGACAATAAATATTTGACTTAGTTTTCTTTACAGCAGAGGGCAATGTTGCTACATTGTTTTAAGTTCAACATTTCACAGCATATCCTTTCATTTAAGAAAACAAGCTTGTAGTTCAACATTTCACAGTATTTTCTTTCAATTAAGAAATAAGTCTGTAGTTCAACATTCATATTTACAAATTATAGAATTATCTGCACAATTCTATCTGGTTAAGCTGGTAGCCTTCACATTTCTCCACCCCACCCCCAGGAAAACTCAAACTAGTTTTTCAAGTGACCCTTGAGAAACGCTGCTTGAGAGGGTCAGGTCTGTCTGAGTATACCTACCCCATTCCCTGTCTTGAGAGCCCATCTGCATTGGCATTTCTACTCCCACTGCAGTGCTGGACTGACATATTATATGATTGCAACCCTAGGCTCCATCTTTGCAGCTTGACATTTTGCTGGCTGGCTCTGTTTAACCATGTTAGGGGGTTGTGATCTGTCATAACAGTGAATTTCCTTCCGTACAGATAAGGCTGAAGTTTCTGCAATGTCCACACTATGGCTTGACATTCCTTTTCTACAGCTGCATAGCATTCCTCCCTGGATTGGAGCCTAAAATTGAGATAAACCACTGGGTGCTCTTCCTCCTCTGAAGAAATCTGGCTAAGTACAGCCCCCTCCCCATGGTTTGAAGCATTCACCTGCACAACAAATTCTTTACTGTAATCTGGACTGGCTACACAGGGGGCCCTCCCAAAGCTTCTTTAAGCTTCTGAAATGCTTGTTAACATGCTGGGGTCCACACTACCTTATCTGGCCTGTTCTCCCTTGTCAGGTCCGTAAGGGGAGCAGCTATGGTACTATAACTGGGGACAAACTTTCTGTAGTACCCCGCTGTCCCTAAAAATGTCCTCACCTGCTTCATAGTAACAGGTACAGGCTATGACTGAATAGCTTCCACTTAGGCAGGTTCTGGCCTTATCTTACCACTCCCCACTCTATGTCCTAGGTAGGAGACCTCTGCCATACCCACCTGACATGGTCAACCCTGCCCTCTGTAGTCTGCCCAGCACCTCCCTGACATGCTGAAGGTGCTCTGACCAGGAATGGCTGTAGATGGCAATATCATCTAGGTAAGCAAGGGCAAACCCTCCTGCTCCTGCTAGGATATGATCTACCAGCCTCTGGAAAGTTGCTGGGGCATTCTTCATCCCAAATGGCATCTTTGTGAACTCATGCAAGCCAAAAGGAATCACAAAGGCTGACTTCTCTCTAGCAGTAGGAGTCAAGGGCACTTGCCAGTAACCCTTAGTAAGTGCAATGTTTGTAAAATACTTAGCCCCACCCAGCTGTAATTAGGGCCTCATCTGTCTTAGGCATGGGGTAAGCATCAGACTCTGTGTGACAATTTAATTTCCTGTAGTCCACACCAAACCTGGTGCTGCCATCCTTCTTTGGCACCAGCACCAGTGGGGAGGCCCAGGAATTGTTGGACGTTTGAATCACCCCTAGTTCAAACATTTCCTGCACCTCCTCCCTCAGAATCGGTTTGAATCTCTCAGGCACTCTATAATGGGCCTGCCTAATAGGCCTTTGGGGTCCTGTATCCACCTGGTGCTGCCCCAGGTGTGTGCACCCTGGTTTCCCAGTGAACATGTCCCCAAATTCCAGCAACACTGCTCAGATTTCTCGAACCTGGGTAGGAGATAGCTGCTAGGAAATTGCTACCTCTTCCATTGAGGTGTCAGCCCAAGCCTCACCGAGGAGATCAGTCCCCAGATCTCCCTCAGATTCCTCCTGCAATCCACTGCAAATGCTCAGCACAAGGGCCACCCTATCATGGTAAGGTTTCATCATATTAACATGGTACAATTTGTGCCCCTGCCATCTGCCTAGCAGTTCCACCATGTAGTTAACATCACTTATCTTTCTTACCACCTTGTAGGGACCCTCCCAAGCTGCTTGCAGCTTATTGTGTCTGACAGGAATTAGAACCATTACCTGCTGCCCCACAGCATACTCTCTAGCTCGAGCATTCAGGTCATACCACACCTTTTTCTGTTGTTGGGCTTCTGCCAGGTTTTCCTGTGCCAAGCCTATGAGTCCCTGAGCCTTGTCCTGAGGTTTAGGATGTTTGCCACAACAGACTCCTTGTGAGACTTGCACTCACCTTCCCACTCATCTGGAATTAAATCTAGAGGTCCCCTCACTCTATCCCCATACAGCAGTGCCAAATGTATGGGTTGGGAGGGGTGTTTGCCTTACAAACACAAGGTGCAGGATTTGAGTCTCAGGGGGATATTCTAGGCTTAAAATGGCTCGCACAAGGGCAGTTAGCTTAGTACTATGAACCTATGAACCTATGAACCTATGAGCAACTCAAAGGGTAAAACCTGTGGATTCCTGGGGAACCTCTCTGTAAGCAAACAACAGATGGGGCAAATATTTGTCCCACTCCCTCTTAAACTGATCTGCAAATACCCGTAGCATGGACTTGATTGGAGAGTTTAACCTCTCAACAAGACCATTAGTCTGGGGATGGTAGGGGGTGGTCTTCATGTGCTTCACCCCACATGACTTCCACAGACAAGCCAGCAGGTCTTACATGAAATGGGCACCTTTGTCAGTCAGTATATCTTTTGTAAAACCTACCCTGCTGAAAATCTCTAACAAAGCATTTTCCACCTTCTCTGCCTTAATGGAGGGCAAAGCCACTGCCTCAGGGTACTGTGTAGTATAATTCACTACCACTAGGATATACTTTTTCCCTGTGGAACTTGGGGTACTCAGAGGACCCACAATATCCATAGCTTCTCTCTGAAATGACTCCTCAATCACAGGCAAAAGCATCAAAGGAGCTCTCACCTTGTCTGCTGCCTTGCCTACATTTTGGCACTGCTCACAGGTCCTGCAGTACCCTGTTACATCTCTGGAAATTCCAGGACAATACAAGTTCTGCATAATACACCTCTTTGTACATTTTATGCCCATATTACCTGAAAAGGGAATATCATGGGCTATGGCTAGAAGTGCCAAATTGTAGGTTCTAGGCACTACCAACTGCTGTACTCTCTCACTTTCTAGCCCTCACTCAGAGGTCCACTTTCTGTATAGTAACCCTTTGTCCCAGTATACAGATTCCCCCCTTCCTTGGGAATCAGGTGCCTCCCTAACTACCTGCCCCAGGCCTTGCAATGTAGGGTCTGAAAGATGAGCCTGTCTCAACTCTCTCTTTGTAACCCACCCCAGCTCCCCTTCCACAGGAAGTCTGGAATCCTCTGTCAGTGGTGCCTCACTGTCAGCCTGGGTACTAGTACTCACCTCTGCCTTTGTAGTCACTCTGTTAAAGGGAACATCAGTAATCACAAGCAGCTGTGGCTCATGTTCAATCTCACTGCTACAGAGTAGCTCCCTCCCTGAAGTAACCACCTCACCAGTCTTGGCTGCAAGTATGTAGTCTGTCTGGGTCTCCCCCAGGCTACCAGACCCACATGCTTGTCTCCTAGCCTGACTGTGCGTAACTGCATAAGCACATGGTACTGCCTCATCCAAATCTTTCCCTTTCACAACATCTGTGGGATTGTAGTTTAGTACCCCTGTTGTCTCAAGATAACCTACTATTGGCATTTTGTCTTTCCAACTTACTGGCTCCCTCATTTTTTGTTCCTCACCTTGCCTCTGTGGACATCTGTATGCCACATGGCCCCACTGGTTGCATTCAAAACATTTAACCCTAGGTCCTGGATGTGTACCTGGACTAGTGTCTTCCCCTGCTACTGGCAGATTCTGCTGGGACAGTCTGTGCTGCCCACCATGTGTTCTTTAAGACCCATGAGCATTACTTGGGGTCCCTTTCCTGTGCAGGGCTGCCCTACATGCCAGGTATAGTTCTCCTTTCTTCCCCAACTGATCTGAAGTAGCACATTGTCTATCAGCTAACCAGACCCTCATGTCCTCAGGCAAAGTGTTAAGGGCTTGTTCCCTCACCAAAAGGTCTGTCAGCCCTTCAAAGGTGGTGACTTGACATCCTCTCACCCACCTATGGAAATAAGTGCTCAATTCAGCAACATATTCACACACACTTTCATCTGCCTTGTGTCTATACTCACAAAACTTTTTCCTATACATTTCAGGTGTTAGCTTAAAAAACTCTAATAGACAATTTTTTACAGCAGTATAATCATAGCATGCAATGTCAGACATTTTAGATAATACAGTTACAGCTTTACCATGGAGTAAGGAGGTCAGGAACCGTACCCAGAACCCTTGGTCAACTTCATACTGTTTACACACCCTCTCAAATATATGAATGAAACTATCAAAATTATCCTCCTCTTTAAACTGTGGAAGAAATTTACTGACCGTTTGTGCTTCTGGGGTCCAGTTACTCCCTTCCCCATTACCTCCATGACTCTGGCAAAGAGTCAGCATCTCCTTCTCTTGCTGCCTCTGGCTTTCTTTTTCCTCAGCGTCCAGGCATAACAGTTTCTCATTCTCCACAGCCTGTAGACTCCGTAGTCTCTCAGCTGCTTCTATTGCCAAACACCTGGCCTCCAACTCAAGTCTCTTTAGCTCCAGCTGAATTTTTAAGTCCACTGCATAAAGGTTGAGCTGTCTATTCTCTGAGGGTATTATATCTCCAGTGCCAGTCTGATTGTCCTCCTGGTTGCTGTTTTCTGATGCAGCTGTAACCAAGGCTGCAATCAGGTCTGCCTTAGTCAGGTTTCCATCCACCAGTCCCCTAGCCTGACACATCTCTACCAGCTGGCACCTTGTCAGCTTTCCATACTCCTCTGCTGACATGCTGCCTGCTCACCCTGACTAACTTAAGCTAACAAAAGAAATAAAACAATTGTGATCTGAACTTTGAGTATTCACTGTGTGGCTGCTTTAGAGTACAAAAACATCTTTATAGCTCAATGTACACAAGCTACAGGGATTCACTCTACCCACACCACTACAAGCCAATTAGTATTTGCCACCTAATTAATATGTGATGTGGATATCCCTCCGCTGCCAAACACAAATGTGATGCCCCTTGCCCTGGTCCAGCAATCAATGAGCCTCAGTCCTCATCACAAACACCAGAGAGGGCTTCTCATATATGAAGAAAGGATAACAAATACACACAGTAAAGTGCAATTTCCCTTAAAAACACACAGAGATGACAGTCAGTCTGGGGTTGTTCGCTCCCTTGATCTCCAGGTCCCCAATAAGACTCCCCACTGGCACAGCTATAGGGTCCATATCTCAGCCAGCTGGGCAAGCTAAAATCTCCAGCACCCTCTCTGAGCAACCAGTGCTTCATGTCCCTGCCCAAGTAGCTGACAAACACACACTTTGAGATAAGAGTTTATACAACCACACAGACAGTTCTGGGGAAGGCTGGCACAGGTTCTCCATCTGTGCCCCTTTTACCCAGACTATATGGTAGAAATCACTGCCACCACCCTGCTAATATTTATCGGCTACTCAAAGGCCCTTAAAAGGGTGTCCAGTTATTACTGTGCAATATTATTATCCAATTGGTAGTATAACTAAGCAGTCAAGGCTTATTGGAGTGACTTGGTACAGTAATCACTATAAATATGCAATATACTCTAGAGCTTGAATTATCTCTACACAAACAGCCATAGTTGAAAGGTTTCAAAATATTTAATAATAAATAATAAAAACACAAGATAATACTTCTTAATACACAGTGCTAGTCAAGAGTTCAGAGATAACAGAGAAATGCTTAAAATAATTCAGTAGTACAGTTCTGACATCACAGAAAAACACTTAGTCTAATCTTTCTAGCTCCTAACTATTTCTAAAAGAAAACACAAGTCTACGATAACTTACATAAAAAAATACAGGCAGAGTGCTGAAGAGTTGGATGGTCAAGACAAAAATGCTTAATGCTTTCTGATTCTCTCTGTTTAAATTGCTATCTTCAGTCCTGATTCCCATTACTTCATTTTGTTACACTTTCCTGGTGTTCCCAGGCTAACAGATACTACATTCTTGTTATCTTGCACCTGCAGGACACTATAGCCATAAAAGATATTCCACATGCAAACTCTAGTAATTATTCCTTAAGTTAAAACAATAGGCGAGATGCTTCACTCCAGACTCATTGACTCCAAATTTTAACTTCAAAGGGACAGACAGGAAATAATGTTAACTTCAAAAGACAGACAAGAAATGCTTGACTTAGCTGTCTTTACAACAGAGGACAATGTTGCTACATTGTTTTAAGTTCAACATTTCACAGCATATCCTTTCATTTAAGAAAACAAGCTTGTAGTTCAGCATTTCACAGTATTTCCCTTTCTACCCTTTCTACAAAAATAACCAAGGGATAAGTGTGGGAAAGGAGGAGATTGCTTTGTTTTTGGATACTCGCCTCCTTGAGAAGTATGTGAGTTTAAATCTAACTCCAAGGGGGTTACATATTGATTAGTTGCCTGCTACTAATTTCACAGAGGAAGAGAGTGATTTGGCTGAGGAGTGGAAACAAGCTTGTTTGAAGTGTATGTTGACCTGGTTATGGATCCTGATAAAATGTAACTTGAGGGCGCATGATAAATTAAAGTGTGAGATTCTACACCTACAGGACGAGGTGGTGGAGGAGTCCTGTTTTCGGGTGCAGATGTCTTCCATTAGTGAAAGAGTCTCTAAATTAGAGAATGAAATTATTCAATGCAAAAGAAATAAACTTTTGTGTGATATGAAGGATTATGAGACTGGTATTTTGTTCTCATGGCAATGGGAGTCGTCACAAAGCAGGTCAAAGGTGAGGAATAATGGTCAGAAGCGCCATAGCATTTCAGTGTCTTTCATGGAGCAGGATGGAACTAAATTTGTTTCTTTCGCTGTATCTTTAGCTTCGGAAGCTGAAGATGTGAACCAGGCTGTAACCTCTAATGAGAATCTGACTTTTCAGTCAAGTCAGATGAATCGTGGGAAAGGAGGCAGGAAGAGAAGAAACCATTTCAAATAATGGACATATTGTTTTTGACTGGGAGGACAATGTACAAGCAAAGCATATTATTAATTTATCCAAGCTCAGTCTTTCTGAGGATATGGAACCTGTGTTACTTAAAGGTCTTAAATCTGTGCCTACATTCATACCTTCTTTTGTTGATTAGTATTTTGAGTTGAAAGCATTTTGTAGAAAGATATTAAGTGTTTATTGTACATCAGAAAAAAGAAGAAAACTTTGTGACATAAAATAACTTTCTGTCCACATCTGTCTTAACAAGAGAGCTATTATCTCCAAAATCAAAAGGCATGTTGGTTGGAAAATATGAGAATTTTGGAGATAATAGCTCTCTTGTTAAGAGAGATGTGGACAGAAAGTTATTTTATGTAACAAGGTTTTCTTCTTTTTTTGATGTGCTGGTTAGGATTGTTAAAAAATTCTGGTATATTATTTCTGAGGATGAAAATATCAGTCATCTATTCCCCAATCATATCACATTTTCATTTAGTAAAGGATTTATATATTTGATTTTTTGTATTTATTGTAATTCTTTATATGAATTGTGATATATATATTTATATATATATTAGGTAGAAGTTTTTTTAAATGAAGAAAGTTTATGTAAAATTGTATTAATTAATATTTAATTAATTGACTGGATCATGTTAAGTGTCTGCTTGTATTTGAATATTTAAGGCAGCTGTAATTATGCTGTTGTGATCCTTGAAGGCGAATTGCCGAGGTGCCAGATCACTGTTGCTGCATTAAAACAGAAGTTGCTGCTGGCTGCTGGTGTATTTTGCGTTTTACTTTAGTCTAGTTTGGTTTGGTGTTTGACATATATATAGTCTGTTGCTGTGTAGTAGTAATAAACAGATGTGTATAAGCTGTAGTATTGTGGGCTTGTACTGATGACGTACTGTAATGCTGCACCCACCCTGTACCAATTCCACAGCTGTGGCTACTGACATCACATCTTTCACACACTTATGTAGGTCCCTGTAGCTGGTGAGTATGTTTTTTGTTCAGGCTTGCCAATACACTGGTCATGTTATGGCTATGGTATATTCCATGCAAACATTTAACACACCTACCCATAATGCATGCTGTACATGTTCACTTATTGTTGCTGTTAACTGCACTGCATCACAGTGGTGACCATGATGGTGTATCTGAAGGGTTTGTCAGACTCCTGCAATATAACTAACATCCTGTCATTGCAAAATGTGTCCACAGAGATGAACATAATGATAGGACAAATAGGCTACATTAGGGATACGTGTGAAACATCATCCTTATGCAGTGCTACAACAGTGCATATACCAGTACTACAATGACAATTGTTACAGATCTACACTACGGCATATCATGATACTGCAGTCCACAACCCTTACAACCTGCAATGTGGTCTCAACATGAGCAATGAGTGTGCAATATGGAATCATAGGTTAGGGCAGCAAATCTGGGGAATACATACCTTCACAAACACTGGAAGCATATGTGTGCACACATTCCAGATAAAATATAGTGGAAGCAGCTGTTGAGGTACTGACTGCATGCATTTGTCATGGAAATGCACCTTCCAGCAAGTACACATCCCCAATGTCACACCAAGTATTGGTCTGCTGTCCAAGACATTTGGCCATCAGATGTGCACACTTACCTGCTACAGAGGCAGCCGTGGCTTGCACACATCTTACATGATATGGTGTGGGCCCCATGCCCAACAGGTGGCACCCATGAGCCGGACATGTAGCCATACCTCACCATTGCATATACCATGGCAAACAGTGCAGACAGTCATTTATGTGGCAAGGATGTATGGGACAGTAATGATGTAGGAAATAAACAGATGGCCATCCAAGACAGATGATGTCACATGTAGAAAACTGGTCATGCGAGCTGCCTAGTAACATGCCACAACACTGAGGAGGTTGCAGGAATGCCTAGCAAGTACTTGCTGTGAGTACCTGTGTCAGCAATTGCCTGGACTCTGCAAACGTGTGGCCTATGGGTTAGGGTAATCAGATGTGACAGTTGTACCACAGGAAACATCAGCCAGGCCTCTCTACAGGTAGCATATGCATAACAGAAGAGGTCCCCAAAAGGCATGCATTGCAATCTGTACTGGTGTACCAAGACCATGTTGGAAACCTACAGACAGTATCATGTAAGATACATGTGCTGCACAACCAATGCCTCTCCCCACTTCAGGCCCACCACACCTGTATGTTTGCCATTCATTAGCTGGGACTAGGCTGTTACACATGGTGTTTAGTGTTTGGGACACTGCAAACTGACACACATATGTAGGCCATAGTTGTCAAGCATCTGCAAAAAGGTTGAAAGTGGGGAGGGGGTGTCATCATGACACAACATTGCACTGCAGCAAGGATCCAAAGGATGTTATGAATGGCTGTTTCTACACACAGTCAGGGTCAGGAACTGTGGCAGATGTAATCCAGATTCCACAGCAATAGTGACAGCAGTGTGTGAACTCCAAGGGATGTGCACATGAGTTGACCTTGCAATCACGCAGAGTTGGGGGACATGTGTAGGGCAGACTAACCAGATACTGGCAAATGCAGATGGCCCATGCTAGTATACCCCTGCCAGGAATAGTGACTGCTGTATTACACATAACAGTAGGTGCAACAAACCATCATGATAAGGGAGGGCACACATATGCACCCATGAAATGTATGCATTTCTGTGAAGGCTGCCAGCCTAACCAGATATAATTGTGCAGATAATTCTATCACTTGTAAATATGAATGTTGAATTACACACTTGTTTTCTTAATTGAAAGAAAATACTGTGAAATGCTGAACTACAAGCTTGTTTTCTTAAATGAAAGGATTTGCTGTGAAATGTTGAACTTAAAACAATGTAGCAACATGTAGTAACGGACAATTTGAAGAACATCGATTACATCCTACATGATTCTTGGGATTTTTTAAGTAGGATTAAGAGTAACTATTATAATGGGAATAACACTTTCGCTACTATTGATGTAGACTTGTTCACTTCGATTCCACATTATGAGGGGTTGACTTTTTTCTACGAGGCCCTCTTGGAAGTATGTGACTTAAGTAATAACCTTCTAAATTTCATTATGGTCCTCATGGACATTATTTTAAAAATAATTTCTTCACATTTGAGAGTGAATTTTTTAAATAGACTAAAGGGGTTGCCATGGGTATTAGTTGTGCCCCTCTTTTTGCAAACTTTGTAATGTACAGATGGGAAAAATAATATATTTTTAATAGTAAATTCCCAGATCAATGGTGGACCTATCTCCGCTTCCTGGATGACATATTTATTTTGTGGAAGAAAGATGGGAAAGTTATGGAATTTTTTGATTATATTAACGGAGTATGTAATTATTTTAAATTTACTCATACTCTTAGTAAGGATTCCATTAATTATTTGGATGTAACTGTTGCTTTGGACAGGGACAACAAAGGTTTCACATCCAGAGTATACAGGAAGCCAACTTTCTCAAATGACTATTTGGAATATAACAGTAGTCACCCGGGTTACACAAAAACAAATATTGTAAAAGGGCAGATGGTGAGGCTTGTCAGAATGTGTTCAAGTCAAGAGATTTGTAAGAGGGAAATGGCTACCTTGGTAAACCTCTTTATAGAAAAAGGCTACCTGACACAAATGCTATACCCCATACGTGAGGAAGTTATGAATGAATGGGGAAAAAGATTTAAACCTTTATTAGGAACAACAAATGAACCTATAGGGAACCCTGAGGTCCAGAACAGGGACAAAAGTAGAGTCAAGCATTGGTTTTAACATTTGGTGAGCTGAGTTAGGAAATTAAACAGATAGTGAGAAGGAATTGGGTCATATTTAAAAGAACAAATGACCTTATGGATTTTATAGGTAAAGAACCTGTGTTTGTATTTAAAACTAATTATAATTTAAAATTTTTATTGGAGCACCGTATTCATTCAAGTGGTCTACCAATAGAGACCAGGAACTGTGGATTATGTGCCTACTGTCCATACATTTTGGGTGTTGAGTACATAGAAATAGGGTCCCCTAGGAGGAAAGTTACACTGAAAAGGGGTTCTTGTAGATCTAAGGGGTTAGTGTATGTGGCGGTTTGTCAGAAATGTCAACAGTTCTATGTAGGCAAAACTGAAGGGGCTCTCCGTAGGAGGATATATGAACACCTCTACGCTATTAGAAGTGAAGATGAGAACAATGCCCTATATAAGCACTTGAAGGGGAATGTACTATGTAAAACTTTTCACTTTGGGATTTTAGAAATTGTAGGAAGTGACTTGAGGGGAGGAAATTGGAAGAACAGACTTGAGAGGGAAGAGTTAATGTGGCAGTTTAGACTAAATTCCACCCACCCCCTTGGTATAAATGAGGCATGTAGTATCATGCCAGTATTGAAGTACAAGGTATTAAAGCTTTAGAAGACTTTTATTATCAAAAAAGATTTTTAGAAAAGACATTTAATATATAAAATGTGAATCATAGTTTTGTAATATTGTATTATTGCACATTTCAATATTTGGAAGTGTTCTTATATATTTTTGTCATTAATAAGATGGTTTTGAATTAATTTAAAAGCATTTTAAACTTTTGCCCTTACAAAGACTTCCTTACATTTTGGCTCTTAATTGATAATCAACTTTAATTGTTCACCAGGGACTATTTAAGTATGGTATTGATGTATTTTCATTTGTTCTGAAGAAGTCTTGGGTTACAAGATGAAAGCGCGCTTGACTACTGGTTTGGATTATTGTAATAAATCAATTATTTATCTACTTTGGAGGTTGCTGCAACACTTTTTTCTTACTATTGGTCTTTTTATTGGTTGAAGTTTGGCAGATTACTACATTTTTTTTGTTCTTCTAAAAATACAACAGTTTATGTCTCAGTTGAGTGTGCTATTTGGATTATGTTGTCTATCTTTTAACTGTTTTCTGTCTAAGTCTCTCTCTCAGTTGTACAATATGATCTCTTGTGATTACAACAGTCATATACAGACATTCCTACACATTTTATTTATGTAGCACAGTGTGGGTAACAGTGCTTAATACCACAGTACCATTAAGAGATTACAAATCTACATTACCATATGATACCAGAGTAAACACATGCAGTCCAGCAGTTAGACCTTTACTGCTAGGCTGTTAACCTTTTATTTACATACAACCTATATGAGACTCTTCCTGCCATATTCTCTGGTGTATTCAGTATATGCGTTAAACAATACAGGTTTTATACTGGCAATTAACTTACTACTACTTTTAAATTTATGTTGTTTTATACTGGCAATTAACTTACTACTACTTTTAAATTTATTTCTTATGACAGTACATGCAAAGTATTACTAACCTGCCTTACGACACAACCTCTGCAATCTACAGGCATGGGCTTCCCAGTTTGCAGCCTGTTCATCTGCCACTGTCAAAGACATAAGAGGAATATTTAGCCATACTTATCCATAATATAAATGAACTGGCAATTATTAAAAAGGTAGTGGACTGATACTTACACATGGCTGGGACATCCCCACATCCTCCTAGCCTCTTGGCTTCACTGATCCAAAAGATCCCTCTTTCTCCGCTTCAGGTCAGCATAGTGATACCTGACCTGCTCACCAGGTCAAGGTATGCCAGTGGCACTGGTGAGGTCACGGGCAAGATGGTCCCAGGCTTCTACTTTATATTGGGAACCCTGGTGCTGGCCCTGAAGCAGTCTCTGGTCATGGTCTTTAACAAGGAGTCCTGTCATGACTTTGGACTCCTGGATGCCCCAGTGCTGCGTCCGAAAGTGCACTCCATCTCCCATACCAGTCATAGTGCCTAAAGGAGGAAGCTGCAACCAGTTATGAGATGTATTCCCGCCTGTTGGGTTTAGATAGGGCTGATTTCCTGCACTTTGCTGTGACTGGATGGTTTTGAAAATGCTAAGCTATGGGCAAACCTGCTTAACTAAGGTTGGCATTGCTTAAAGGGGTATACCAATAGGCAAACTGAGTTAGCTGGCCTACACATTGCTTATACCTAGTAAGCAGGGCTGTGCAAAGCTTAGCATTGCTTATATTTTAATTTGCATACTATTTGCTGTTTGGTATTGATTTATTATTCATTACATGTTATATATGTGTTTGGTATCCATGATTCACGTGTATGTATACTGTATGGGGTCCTTGTGTTTATTAGGGGATTTCAACACTTTATCACAATGACACCTCAGATCTGGACTTAATGCAATACTCTACTTCACATATTCATGTTATGCAGTAGGTTATACAACATAAAACTGTATATACATGCTAAGTTTAATATTCCTATAGTGAGGATATGTTTGGTGATACCTCAACCATATGTACTGCTGTGATGGCTTAGTAGTTAAGTACAGTGACTACAGTGTATAGGGTCCTGGGTTTGAGACTTGCAAAGACTGTTTATTTTGTTGCTGGGCAGAACAAGGGCTGTTGGATTCAGGATGATTAAGGCACTTTTAAGCAATTGTAAGCAGGTTTGCGTGGGTTTGCATGATGGTAAGCAATGCTAACTTCCGGTTAAATATGCTTACAGGGAGTTAGCTTCAATATTGCTTAACCTGTGTGCACATTGCTCACCCCTGCACAAACAGGCTTAAATCCACTTACTATTGCTTAAATATGCCTACTCCTGCTTACTACTGCTTAATAGTGCTTACTCCTGCTTCCCCCACACTAATTTTGGCAGAAATGTAAAATGATTCTTGGGAAGGTGGTGGATTTGAACACTCTATGGATTTTTCATTCATTACACATTATACTGCTGTGGTGGTGCTGCAGTAGCGTTGTCGCCTCACAGTTAGACATTGCCCATTCGATTCTCAGTTAGAGCATCTTCTGTGTGGAGACATGCGTGAATGGGCGTTCCTTCGTTGAAGGTTGTGCATTAGGCCCGGCAAGCCAGCATGTAAAAAAATCTACTGCCAGTCATTAGCAGACCGGTGTTCCACTGTGGCAACCCCTAACCAGGAAAAGCCAAAAGACACAACAACAACAACACATTATACCTTCGATTTGTATCCTTGATTCATGTGTACATATACTGTATGGGGCACTCGTGTTTATCTGTGAATTTTACAACATTATTACAATGACACCTCACATCTGCATTTAATGCAGTACTCCAGTTCACAAATATATGTTATTTATTAGGGTATGCAACATAAAATATTGTTCATAAAGTGATTTGATATGGAAAATGGAATGTACTGGAGTGAGACTCGAACCTGGAATGACTGCTCGTAAAGCGAATGCTCTGCCCACTATACTATTGCAGTACTGCTTCCTTTGCATATAGCTTGATATTTATCCTCTTGTGCCATTTAAGCTGAAGTATACGTAGCTAAGCAATGGGCAAACCTGCACACCTATAATTAAATTTTATCTGTTTGATAATAAAAATTAACTTGTTTACATTATTATATTTTAACTATTACTCTTATAAACTTGGGGGGATGTTCCTGGGGGTATGCAACCACCTATGAGTGGTCTCGCTCATTTTTATTGCTAAACTGCTGTTCTTGATTGCAGGGGCGTTTATAGTTTGAGAGCGCTGCTCTCGGTCATGCCCCCTGCACCCGTACATGCTCCATGTCTATTTAGGAGCTCAGGCAGTGCACCTTCATTAATATGTGTGGTGCGCTACTGTGCCGCTCCTAAACGGTCGCTTCTGTGCAGGACTAAGCTACTCTTGCACAGAAGATTAGTTAATCTGGGGGATAATTTTCTCATTTATTTGTTCTAGATTAAATCAATTTAAAAGAGGAATAATATTTACAGAAAAGAATGAAGATTAGGTTTGTTAAATACAGTGGTTTATGCAGCAGCTTTGACTTTGTATGAAGTATTGAAATGCAAAAGAATAAAAAATGAAAAATTAGTTTCAAAAGTGTTTAAATATAAGCATGAAAATTTTAGAAAATAATAAGAAGCAATGAAAGAAAAAAACTGTTTTACGGGGAATTAGAGAATCATTAACAAAAGCTAAGAATGTGGAAAATAAAGACTGATGAATAGAGGATAATCAAAATATATGGTGTAAAAACATAATGAACCATATTATTGTATTAATCCATGGAAACATGTATCACAGGAAAAGATTAAAGCAATTAAGGAAAGAAATGAATGGTGTAGTAAAAAAAGTGGAATCTCAAGATTTCTTATGGAGATTAGGAATAAAAAAGTTATTGATAAAAGGCAATAAGCCATATAAAAAGAAAAGTGAAAGAATCGTTTTCATTGTGGTGAAGAAGAACCCACTGAACATGTGTTTTTTTTTTTGGAATGCAAGAGAGTTAAAAAATTATGGGGCAAATTATGTGACAAGAATTTCTTTGAATGTTTTATACATGGAAATGATATAAATATATAGGTGATTAAATACGGATATTATAAGAATATAAGAATCAAAAATAAGAATAGATAAAAATTGTTTATGTAAGATGGGTAATATGGAATAAGAAATTAAATGGAATCATGTTTAATGGAAAATAGTTATTCTCAAAATATTAAGAAATGAATAATCCTTAGGAATGTGTATATTGTGAAGAGGTGAGGTATTTCCAGCTATGCCAGGAGAAATAGGGCAGTGGATGTGTAAAATGCCAACACAGCTAGCTGGAATTTTGTAAAGAATTATATGTCATTTGTATATCAAACTGATTTGTACAGATGCTTGTGTTGAAAAATGTATTTATAAAGCTGCTCAGGTTAAAATGTACCGACAGTGTGCCCTGCTGGACAAAAAAGAAATATCCATGTATTATTGTAACTCTTTAAATGTATATATTTAACAGAGGATACTGGAAGAGAAGAGCTTAATCTCAAACTTTGAAAATAATTTGAAATTAAATTACATGGATTAGGCCATAAAGATTGTATCTCACAGTTCTCAGTGTAGTCAGAGACAAAAAGTCTGTACTAGGAAGCTTCCTACATTATCATTGGGGTGAACTAATTGCTACCCTAGAAGGGTGGAGGTTTGAAATTGTTTTATGACTTCCAGGAGCAGCAGCAGATCTTACCAAGGTTCTGTGTGTGTGCGTGTGTGTGGGGGGTCCTGACAACTTTTGGCCAAACAGGGAAGCATGGGAACCAGAAGTCAGATGACTAGATGTATGTGATGTCATTCTGTAATCCATCACTAAAAATAATATTTAATAGGTGAAACTGAAGTTTCAGAGCACTCTGTTTTTGTAACGTGGCAAAGAAAGATCTCTCACTTACTTCATCCTGCCTTGCTCTAGTAAGAACCATGGAACAATAATTCTTTAGATCAGTCAGAAAAATATAGTGAGATTAGTTAAGTATTGTCTTTCTGTAACTGTGTGAACCTGTCCACCTCTGTTATTTTTAATATTTCCTGAGATTGAAACACTGGTGTTTACTGTAAATAGATATTTAGTATTTTTGTGTACTTTTATTATTTATTAATAAATATATTTAAACTTTTCATTGTGGCTAGTCCTTTAGAAAATATTTTAAACTTTGAGAGGTCTTATATCTATTTGGTGACACTGTCGTCACTCCTGAAAGCATTACTGCATTAGCTAAACACTACCATTTGTATTAATATTAATTTCACTCTTGTAAGAGCCTTGGAGTAGCAGGCTTTGGAGTGTCTGGTGGCAGTGTAACTACCTTATAGTCGGGGCAGAATGGGGCATAGCTAGTAAATCTGTGCCAGCCTTTCCCAGGTGTGTGTGTGTGTGTGTGTGTGTGTGTGTGTGTGTGTGTGTATGAAAATCAAATCTTAAAGACTGTGTGTTGGCTACTTTAAGCAGGGACACAAATCACTGGTTTCACAGACAGAGTGGTAGAGAACTTGCCTTGGACATTCAGCTGAAGACTTAACTCTATAGCTTTCCCAGGGGGAGTCTGACTAGAGACCTGGAGGGAGACAGAAAAAGCCAGAACCTGGACTGTGTGTGTTCCCTGTGTGCTCTTAGGGGAAATTGTGCTTGATGCAGAAAGCTGCATATGGAAATACTGGGTGTATCCATTTTTGTTCCAAGTGAACATCCCTCTCCAATGTCAGTGGTGAGGATTTAGGTTCTTTGATTACTGGCCCAGGGAGAGGATGTCACATATCGGTGAGCAGTGGTATGGATATTAACTGCACTTCTGCAGCCTGTAGGCAGTTGTCACTAAAGGTGTGTCCCCTCAGCAGCCACAAGGTAAATGTTTAGAGTTTCATTTCACAACAGTTACTTTTTGTTAGTTTAGTTTAGTCAGGAAAAGGAGGCAAAGATGCAAGCAGAGGATTATGGCAAGTTGACAAAGAACCAGTAAACAAGGTACATATGTGAAGCCAAAGGACTGCTGGATGACAACCTGACTAAAGAGGAAATTATTTCAGCTTTAGTTGTAGCTCAGACCTGCAACCAGGAGAATAACAAGTCTGCTGATGGGAATTTGCAGCTCTCAGAAAAAGGACAGTTCACCTTTTCCTCAGAGGACGTAAAAATCCATCTGGTGTTAAAGAGACATGAACTGGAGGCCAAGCATTTGGAATTAGAGTCAGCAGAGAGACTGTGGTGTTTGGATGCTGAAGAAAAGGAGAAAGTGATGGAATTAGAATCAGCAGAGAGTCTGGACTGCAGCATTTGGAGGCCAAAGAAAATGAGAGACTGCAGCATTTGGAGGCTGAAGAAAATGAGAAGCAGTCTCAACATGAGAGAGAGATGCTGAGTCTTTGCCAGGGTCCTTGGTGTAATGGAGAAGGAAAAACAGAACCTCAAAAGCAATAAAGGTCAGTAAATTCCTTCCACAATTTACAGAGGATGATAATTTTGATAGTTTTATTCATATATATGCGGGGCTTTTCTCTCCGGGCCTCCACTGAAAACAGGCTCCCTGAGCCCAGTGGACCTCCCTGGTCATCAAACTGGAAATAAATAAATAATAAATATATTTCAAAGATCATATAAACAGTATAATGTTGACCAAGGGCTCTGGGTACAGTTCCTGGCCCCCTTACTCTATGCTAAAGCTGTAATTGCTGTTTCTAAATTGTCTGATATTGAGTGTTTAAACTAGGAGAAAGTAAAGAAATGTTTACCTGAATGTTTTAAGTTAATACCTGAAGCTGACAGAAAAAAGTTTTGTGAGCATAGATGCAAGGCAGATGAAAGTGCGTGTGATTATATTGCTGACTAAAGCACATATTTTCATAGGTGGGGAAGTGGGTGTCAGGTCACCACTTTTAAATGGCTGTCAAGCCTTTTTGTGAGGGAACAAGTCCTTAGCACTTTGCCTGAGGATATGAGAATTGGGTTGGCAGACCAAAAAAGCTACTACCTTCAGACAAGGTTGCAGGGTTTGATTCCTTCCATCTCCATTTGCGTATTGTGTCACTCTGAACAAGTCACTTAACCTGACAGTGCTACTAGGTCACCCCTGAAAAAAAAATCTGAACTTGTTGCAACCTCTTGTAGACCCAGTAGGATTGGGAAACTGTACAACAGGGCTTTTCATCTCTGTTTGAAAATTTTCTATAAACCCATGTTTGACCACTTTTAGCCTCTTTTTAACTGCTTGTTGTTGAGGTACTCTACATGGTTTCAACTTTATTTTCCCAACAGACACAGTTTCTGTGTCACGCTGCATTAAACTGTTTCTGCCAGGCAGCTCTGAAAATAAAATATGTCTTTATTCCTCAGTGCAAATTCCATTTCTTCTTCTTTCTGAGACACTGATACTGTCTCATCTGTTGTTGACTTCAGGAAATTCTGTGGTGGCCTTAACTTCCTCTGTAAACATACTTAGTACAGAAACTTCAATTTCTCTCCAAAGCGTCTTACATTTACATGGTATAACTTTTATGATGTCCCCTTTTTTATAGTAGTCTTTCCCTTTAATTTATTTCACGTATTTTTTCTTCAGTTTCAAAAGGTTCTGGCCATATTGCAAGGAGCTTTTTTTTAGCAGTGAGTACTAACACAAGCACTTTATCTCTTAGTTCTATTGCTCACTCCATATTTATTTTTTATGGACGTTATAGTTCATAATCTGTTCTTCAAGTCTGTAAAGTGCTTTGAAACACTTTTAAAGGGGGTGTTTTCCTTGTCCCATGCTTCTTTTGCTACATCTAGCAAGCCTCAGGGATGTCTGCCATATAGCAGCTGAAATGGTATGAAACCATCTGAGACTTGGGCACTTCTCTAAGAAAAGAAAAGAAATGGAAACCACTTGTTCCATTTCCTCCCATCAAGTACTATATCCTTTAATAACAGAGACTTTAAAGCATTATTAAGGGATTCAAATAGCCCATCTGTTAGAGTGTGTGTACATAAACATTTAGGTATTCACTTCAAAAGAATTGTGATAAAAGTTCCAAAATGCAGTTGTTTTTACTCACTTGATTATGTTTCACTCTTATAATCTACTCAGATCAGTTTTTCATGTTAGTCTGATGAAGTTCCTTTCAGAAGGAACAAAATGCTTTCTTTAATTTTTGAAGCAGAATATTCATACTTTTTACAATAAAATATTCAGATGGAGAAATACATTCACTGCAATATACTTCAGTGATGTGGTCCTTCATGGGCTGGCGAACTCGCTTACCAAAAGTGCAGGCTGCGATAGAAACCATGAGATACTCTGTCCTGACTGTGAATGTGACAAAAAGATAACTGAGGATAGCAGAAATCAATACTTGGGATATGTTATAGGAAGAGGTGTGACAAGCCCACAAGTAGAAAATATGGAGCTCATAAAAAAATTGTCTGTACCCACCTGTAAGAGAAAGATGAAGGATTTTCTTAGATGAGTTGCAACTATTGTCTATCCTTTGACTCATCTCACAAGATGGAAAGTTCCTGTCGAAGTGCACTGATCTATTGAAGCAGACAGAGTTCATAATGAACTAAAAAAGATTGTATGTTCTGAAACTACATTACTGACTTCTGAGTTTACTAAAGAGTTTACCGCATATACAGTTGCATCAGAGGTAAGTTTGGGGGAAATGGTGTTATAAGACATATAAGATGAAGTGTCATTTGTATACAGTATTACCAAAAAGTTGTGCACTCTGAAGATGAGATATTTTGCCATAGAGGAGGGTATCAAGTTATAAAGTGGGTCTTCTCTGCCTTAAAGTAATATAAATGGGCCTTCTGTACTGTAACAAATCATCTGTTCGGAAGTCAATTCAATCTGGTAAGAGATCATTCTCTTTCACAGTGTTTAAATAGACAACATGATGACAATATGAAGTTGAGCCTTTGAACGTGATCCCCATAAACATTTAGTATACAGTTACCATCATGTACGGCCCAGACCAGTCAAGGACCTACAATCAGTTATTATTAGTCCCAAACCCATGGGCTTTGTCCTGGAATGGGAGTAGTTGTAAGATTCTGACAAGTAAATATGTTTTTAAAAGTGCACAGTGAAGTATTACACCAAACAATTTGCAATATTGCTAATACACATATATTACTCATTGTAAAATGAATTAATTACGTCCATTGCAATATACTGTATGTAGCATATATATCACAACTTGTAAATAAATACTACTGCAACTTTGCATCTTATCTTTATGTTTTAGCAACTTGAATAAAAAGATTGTTTTAACTAGAGCTTTCTGAGACATTGTTTAGTAGAAGCATCATTAGCTTCATTGAAGCATTACTTAACTGTATACTTATGATTTGTTTTAATAATAAATTAACTTAATTAGTATCTCTTATCTTGCATGCATAAACAGTTTTACTGAGCATGGTTTTCATGTTGTACATCCTATATTCAGTAACTGTTATGTCTTAAATACTGAAAGATTAATCTGCTTTGCGAGTTGAAGCTTGAACTGCATTAGTCTTAAAATCACAACACTGATGTCAGCTATATGATTACCACATTAGTGCACTGGGACCAGCTCACCTGTCCACAGAGTTCATCTGCGGGCCAAATGCCATTTTTTTTTCAGAAACTGCAATATTTTTGCTGAATTGATTTTCGGTCTCCTGTGTATGAGTACTAAGAAGGTATTTACATACTAATCAGCTTTTTTGTCTTTAAGGATTTCATTTTCTAAATGTCTTCCATCTTTATTAGAGAAATATTAGGGAAATTTGAACATCAAACTAATGATTTTTGCAGGACTACCTTTTAACTTACACTAGTAGGAATATGCCACAAATGAACAAATCATGTTTATGTAAGTTAACAGAAATGCCATAAATTGTGTGAGATGTCAGTATTAAAGCAGTTCAGACCAAGGAGTTGGGGACCACATGGTTTTCTAGATATTTTTTTTCATTAACATTTACAACTGTGCACTTACTGGAATTTATAAAGAACAAACAGAAAGAAGCAGATGTTTAGTTGTTTCTGTCAGAAGACTGTCAGCTTAATGGGACACATGAAAACCTAGTGGCTTTTTAAATAATAGGCAATATAATGTAAATGCAGGCAATACAGATTAATAATGCCTGACAGAGAAACTGTGACTCTGTTACAGCTTTTTGGTGAAACAGTATTACTTATTTTATAATGTTAAGTATTTAAATAGATTAACACTGAAGAGACAGTTAAATAGTATGTTTTGATGACAGTTTTGGTTAATCTTTAAACCTAGATCAGATACCTGCAAGGGATCACTAAATAATCTGCATTACAGATATTATGTGCAGAAAAACATCTAAATATAAAATCTTCTTTTCCCGGTTAGGGGTTGCCACAGCGGAACAATGGTCTTCAGAATGATTGGCAGTGGAGTTTTATGGTGTTGAGCTGCTAGCCTGGTGCCCAACCTTCCATAGAAGGCACACACATGCACACACTCACACCTAGGCAAATTTAGTGTCTAGTCCACCTACAGCATGTCTTTGGGAGGAAACTGAAGCACCTGGAGGAAACCCACGTGACTGCAGGGAGGACATGCAGACTCCACACAGAAGGCACCCCAGCCTTGAATTGACTGGAGAACCTCTTGCTGTGATGTGGCAGCACTAACCACTGCACCACCGCAGCCACCCATCTCATTTAGTAAAATAAAGCATTTATATATATATATAGATATATATATCTGCTGTGGCTCAGTGGTAATTCATGCAGTCTAGTGTTTCCAAGGTCCGGGGTTCAAGACTGACAGGGGGGGTATTTTATATATATCAGTAACACTGATTTTCTACTTTCCTGGAAGAATGGTGAAACAATAAATAAGAACTCTATGTATATTAGGAAAAAAATAAGAGTTTTAATATTATTTGGCATTTTAGGCTAAAACACTCTTTCGCAATAATTTGTTTTGTTTTTTATTTATTGTTTATAATACTCTTAGTTTGCTTTTGGAGTACTAGGTTTATAGGTACTTATTAGAATATCGATCTGTGAAGATCTTCAAAAGCCTTGCATTGCATTCTCAAGGTAATTATTAGCCTTTGTATACTGCAATAACACATATTCAAAGATGGGCCATGCAAGTATATATTGGGGTAACTGCATGTTTTCCCCTATCCATGACAGCCAATGCTGCTAAACAGGTCGTAGATTTGTAGTCACCCATCCACTCATCCAAATTACATTTGAATGGAGTAAGGGGATACTCTATTTTAATTGGAGTGTCAGTGGGACCCATAGAAGCAGTATTTTCTGTGATGCATACTTATCACTCCAGCAAGTTCTGTTAATTTTGCAAAATACAGTGGGGTCAGTTGAGGCTGTATATGTAAGGCACAGGTCATCTCACAATAGCCTGTTTGATAGTAAGAAGGGAGACAAGGTTTTGAGCTGGTGTGCATAGTTTTATGATTTAGGCCTTTGATTTTGATAAGCACTGTGATCACTCCTATTGTGATAACTGTTTAGACAGATACTCATCAAAAGGGTCATTATAATCAGTGATCAGTCTAATAATTCCCATGCATGCTGAAACAGTTATATTCCTGGATCTGGATGACAAACTTTTCAATATAAGCTATACATTGAACAGGCATTTCCTAACAGCAGTGGCTATTGGGTGAATAAAGGACAATTCATTGTTGACTTAGGCTCTCAGATCTATAGCAGTGAGATCATTTTCCTGGGTAGGGGTTGTCAATATGGTAGCTACAAGGGGAGTTGTGCTTGCCAAATGATATGATCATACATTTCTTGGCATTTAGTTGTAGACCATGGGCCATGGTTTTGACACTAACTACTTGTTTAGGAGAGGCCCTATTGTAGGATATTGGTGATCTCTGGGAGTTGATGATGGCACCAAGTTTGCAGTCATCTACAATATAGGGCAACCACAAATAGTTAACATTATCTATGACCCTTATGAAGCAAATGCCAAAAAGGAGTGGCCCAAGGGCTGAACCCAGGGGCACTTTGCTAG
The DNA here is from genome assembly GCF_019279795.1 of Protopterus annectens. NCBI lineage: Eukaryota > Metazoa > Chordata > Ceratodontiformes > Protopteridae > Protopterus > Protopterus annectens. The sequence continues at coordinate 975,716,456 of NC_056745.1, forward strand.
TGACAGGTCTTTTGAAGGAAGTAGAGTTGACCAGTCTTACTTTTTTGGTTTTATTGTGAGCCAGTTTGCTATCCAGTAAGTTACATAAGGGTTAGCAGTTAGCTGGGAAAGTTTATCTGCAATGCCTCAGTGTAGGCTACTGTTGAACACCTTTGAGAGGTCCAGATATGCAGTATGAACTGATTTGTCCCCATCCGTCATTTCAATGACATTTTCAAAGACGTCACCTAAATTAAGTAGACAAGATCTACCCTTGATGAAGCCAAATTGGGTTGAGCAGACAGTCTGTGGGTAACCTGCATCCTTATCTACAAGTTCCATAATGCTCCCTTCCATAGTTTTTATAGATGAGACTGGTCAGGCTTATGAGTCTATAATTACCAGGGACTTTGAAGTCCCAACTTTGTGCAAGGCAATGACTGTTTCCATTCTCTAGTCTTCCTATACAAAGTCTGATTTTAGGCTAATATTGAATATAATCTGTAGGAGGTCAGACAAGTCATACTTCAGGCCAACCATAGGGCATTCTGGTATGTTATCTGGCCCTATAGACAAAGTGTTCTTGGCCTCAGTTTGTCTCTTGTTAACTTGTTCTTGAGACATTTGAGGGGGTTTTAGGTATGTGCATTTGTTCAGAGAATACTGGAGGAGACTGGGGAGTGAAGTAAAAGCTGAATATATCTCCTAATAGACTTGCTATGTCATCTGGGTCCAAGTATGTGATATCATTTACTATTAGCTCAGGGAATTGCTGGGTTTTTATTCTGACACTTCTAACAGAGTTAAAGAAGGCTTTGTGGTTATCTTTTTCCTGGGTGGCTATTTTACCTCATATCTGTCTTTGATTTTTTCAGGATTTGGAGTTCCCTTGTTCATTTTAATAACATCATTTTTGGCTTCTTGTGAGTTAGATTTATTTTTGCATACACTGATTTTTTTTTTCCTTTACTACAGAGCTTGATTGTGTTAGGGTTCCATGATAGGGGTTTATTTCTGAATTTGGCATTGTATTTGTTTATCGGGGCAGATGCATCTATGCAGCTAATTACATGTGCATAGAATTTGGCAATAAATAGTTCTACATAGGCAGTGGGATTGTGAAGTTGGAAGGGGCTTTTGAATTTAGCCTGGTCATCACTCAGTTTTAGCAGCTTAGCCTTTGCTTTGTCTATCACTACTGAGTTAATGAAGGATGCTTCAGGCTTCATTCTTATGATGAATGTGACTGACTTGTGTGGATAAACTGATATAGTTTTTTATTAATAAAGTTCAGAAATCTATAGGGATACTGGTCTGTATAGTCCCCCTTTTTTTGAATGATAATTGAAGTTTCCTAGGATAATAATGTTTGGCTCAATATATAAGGACTCCATATCGGTTAGGAAGGTATGGCCATGGGGGGCATAGACATGTTCCTGCAGTTAGCCATTATGTGAGAAAGGGTTTTGTTTATAGTAAGTTGTATGTGGAGGAGTTCCAGGTCATTATCTTGTCCATCAAGTCTGGAGATTTTTTTTTTTGTTTGTTTTTTATTTGTTAGTAATATAGGGACAACTTTACCTTTAGTGCCTTTATCTAGTGCAGTGGGCTTGTACACATACACATATACTTGATATACACATACTTAGACATATACATTGCTGTAAAATGCTGACTATTAGTTATGAATTCTTATTTAAAATTATAGGCAGGAGTTACATCACACAAATCTTATGTTAGTTAAGTTAGAGTCAAGGGGGTAAGAGTGTAGTAAAATAGAGGTGAGACTGTTAGAGGGGAAGAGGGAACGTAAGACAGAATGAGTGATATGTTGAAGAGGAGCTTTGAAAAGATATGGTTATTTATAGATCAGGGAAAGATAGGCAGTAGATTTGTTGAAGGATGGTAGGAAGGGGTCTATATTGTGTTGCTGAAACGGCAGAACACCGAATGCCATTTCAGCGATGCATAAACATCAAAATACCCCTACCGCGAATGGCCAGATCACTGATTTTTTTTCCCCTAGTGAAAAAAAAATCACTTGGCCAATTGCAGTGAAATTGCCCTTTAGCCCACTGTAGTGCAGTCTTGGAGTTGGTATATTTAGGTAGGGGGGTAATGTTTGAGATGGTGTGTCATGTCTGGTTAACCTACCAATTTTTTTTCCCTAAGAAAAAAATCGGTGATCTGGCCGTTTGCGGTAGTGGTATTTCAGTGAGTATGTGTCGCTAAAATGGCATTTGATGTTCTGCCATTTCGGCAGCATAATATAGACCTGGTAGGAAGGATGAACAAATGATATAGTGGGATGAATGTATGATAGTTGCTTTGAGGAGGGAGAGTGGGGTCAATAGCTATTCTTTGTTAGTCTAGAATTTTGCAGTCATTTGCCTTATGGGCTTTTGATATGTGAAAACATGACTCTAGCATGTGGATTCCTTGAGTGGATGTGTTATGTTTGTGAGGTTGCTTGGGGTACTTGTTTTGTAATATTTAGGAGGCCTTTCTGGTTTAGGCAGGTTACTTTTAAGAACCCCAGCATGTGTAGAGCTACATGTTCGGTCTGAGCCATTTGTGGTTGGTTTAATGTGGTGTTCTTTAGTACTTGCAACCTGCTTGTCAGTTGTAGATCTTTGCCTTTAATAATATTATATAATTACATCTCTCACACACACACACACTGTGTCAGCTTATTTAATTAATAGGTTATTCTTAGTAAATATGAAACAAGTGCTTTATTGTCTCAGAAGCCCATTTCAACCAGGCTGGCTTCAAAGATGGCTAGAAAGTGCAAATCCGTGGTTCCAGTTTTTTACTAATGTGGATTAAAGCAGAAGTAGTGCTTAAAAGGTTTGGAGTCGATTTACTGAAGCAATATCTGTCTAAATGAAGAGTCTAAGTCTAGTCTAAAGCACAGACAATCATTGTTTAGACACAAAGAGCAATACTCCCGTTTGCACACACCAGGGGCTCTTTGAGCGTCTGGCGATGATCACGAACACCAGGAATTTGTGGAGAAGTTAGAACAGAAAAATTGATAATATCTTGTATGCTTAGCATATGCATACATCTTGCAAAATGCATGCATCAAACATTATAACAGAATCACATTAATATTCAGAAATTACTTTTTAAAATTATTGACAAAATTCAGACATTTTTTCTATTGAAGATGAAATTTCATTTTAAGTACTGAATGTCCATATCAATGATGTTTGCCTATATATGTATTTTAATATATATATATATATATATATATATATATATATATATATATATATATAGAGAGAGAGAGAGAGAGAGAGAGAGGGCTGTTTTTATGCTGGATAATGAAAAAAATGAGAACTTATAAAAATTGAAGCAGAAACAGCGCACTCTGAAAAATACATAGCTTATCTTATTGTTGGCACCAAACTTTATAAAAAAGAGTTGAACACTGCTAAAGCTCTTTGCAAAGAGAAAGTTGCCACATAAAGGCAGCTCACTCTTGTTATATCTGCCTGTCTTAACACTGACATAACATGGGCTAGCAGGCATGATGTTAGGGCTTACATGGGCTGGGAAGCACTTCAGGTGACTGAAAATGGGGTCATTCATCAGAAAATGTATGTGGTTATACATACTATTGTGGAGATGAGTGACCAAGCAAACCCCTCTATCTACAAGGTGGGGTGCAGTACCTATTAGAAGAAGTATTTGTTAATTTATTTATTGCATTTGTTGACCAGGAAAGTCCACTTATCAGTAGAGGCCCAGGAAGTTCCAAATGACACATATTAAAGGTTCATACATAGTGTAGAAAAAAACTGCATTTTGCAGGTCTATACATAGTCTGCTCAATAATGACATGCCATAAAAGTTCATACATGACTTAGAAAAGTCATTCAGTTATATTTTGAAAAGTCTGCATATTAATGAAGACATTACAGATTTGGGCAGGGGTACAGAATACTGTTTTGTGCAAAGGAGATGATGAGCATAACAGTATACAAGCATAAATTTCAATGGACCAGTAGCACGGTGTATGGCACTAAGCAGTTTCATAACAAAGACATAAAACTGACATAAGGATGTGTAAAAGCAGCATCCTTTTATGCTTTAGCTGTTTTTTTTTTTTTTTTTTGGAGGGGTTTGGGTTCGTCAGCAGCTAGTATAGTAAACTAAAGCATGAGAGGGACGAAAAATGATTGAAAGCATGAAGGAGGCAGAGATAGTGGGGGAAAGAAGATTCTATAGGTGATTGTAGAAAAGACGACGTAAGTTAGAAAGTGTCAGGTAGTGGTCATTTATGGTGAGTGTATAGAGAAGAAGGGCTGTGAGAACGCGATGCGAATTAAGTAGTTGAAGGGTAGGAAAACATCTAGATTTATGATTTAGTCTATGGATACTTATCAAGGTTAGTGCCGGGACAAAGCCAGAGATTCTACAGGTGTGACTTTAGCTTCTGTTTGAAATGTTTGAGATGTTGTTAAATTTTCAGAGGGGGGGGGTATGATGTCCCATGCTATGGTGACATAGATTGAGGTCAGACTGCCACCAGCTGTATTGTTGATTTAGTGATGCAGAGGAGCAGCATTTGGATTGAATGAAGTGATCTGTTTGGCTTTATGGCTGGATTACAGTTGACAGAGATGGATAGTTTGCAGATTTATAGATGAGGTTATGAGTAGTGACAAGTTGGCAGGAAGATAGTAATTGTGGTAATTCGAGTCAGTTTAGTTCATTTTGTGCCAGGTAGCAGTGAGAGATTTTGTTGCCGATTTACTGCAAACATTGGTAATTTGTGATAGCATCGTTCAAGCTTTGATAAGCTGAGATACCTCTGGGTTGGTGAAAACAGGGCCATGTTCAGCCTTTGATAGCTAAGAAACTTCTAGGTTAGTGAAAATAGGGACTGAGTAGAGACATGTTGGAAGTAGTAGGGCAGTTTGGTCAGTGAGGAACATTTTGACTGTATATAAGAAACTTAATTTCTGATGAGTTTTCTTCCCTGAATGTCAGATTTGGTAGTCAGTGTTTAAGCTTTTGTCAATGCAGATGCCAAGCAGCTTAGTTTCTGTGACAGTTTCAGTTTTAGTGTTATTTGCTGAGAGAATATCAAAGGAGGGTTTCTGGACTGTGAGGTGTATTGGGGAGGGGGGTAAAGAAAATGAATTTGTTTCCATGAGGCTGCACATTATCTTCTGTTCTCCATAAAGGTCACTATCCCCCAGAAGAAGAAAGAAGCACAAAAACTATCAATAACTTTTTCATACCATGCACCAACCAATTTTCTGGTCAAATTTCTGCTAGTAGTATAAATACCACCTCAGGAGGATGCCCCTGAAAAGAGGATGCTTACCTAGTGGGCCAAGCTCACTCAATAAAGGATAAACAAAATAAATAAATGCAATGGCACACCCACTAATTTGTTTGAACAAACACAAGTTGCATCCATGAAAGCACCATAGTTATCTATGAGAGACATAGTAGGTTCATAGGTTCATAGGTTGGTACTAGGCTATCGGCCCTAGGGCCTATACAAGCTTAGCCATAACAATTCCCTGGCTATTTCTTCCCACAGTATTTACTTCCCTCGACCCCTGTCTAGCAGGGCAACTGACGTGATCCCTGGGGTGAATTTCCTTTCTCTCATCCAATCGTCAAGGTTCCTTTTGAAGAGGCCAAAGAGGCACTCTGCTTGACATGTATGGGCGAGTCTCTGGGTCAGGAACCTATCCCTCCAGCATGTTTTGTTTATTGTGATGACAAGGTTTAGATCCCTGGAGCGTGTGTCTATGAGGGATTGGGATTTCTTTAAGTGTAGCATGTCCAACAGCTCTGGGTTTGACATGGCCTTGTATGTTAAGCAGAGATCGCCTCTGAATAGACAATATGTGACAGAGTATAGCTGGAGTTTTTTTAAGGCGGTCAGCATAGGGCATCTACTTTAGGCCTGTGATTCTTTTAGTGAGGTTTTTCTGTGGCCTTTCCAGTTGTTGCAGATGTCTTGAGAGGTACATACCAAATGGGGTATTGTATTCTATAATGGGCCCAATGTGGGATGAGTACAGTGGGACAATGACCTCCTTTTTTTTGGATAAAAAGCCCTTAGTGATGAGGTGTGCCACATAGAAGGATTTCCTGACTGTTGTGGCGATGTGGTTATCGAAGGTGAGACCACTGTCCACCTGTAAACCTAAATCTCTTATCACAATTTTGGTGTTTAGTGTACTGCCATGTATGTGGTAATTCATGGGTACATGTTTTTTCCCAAAGGGGATAACTATACATTTCTTGGCATTGAGCTTGAGCCCATGGCTCTGGCACCAAGCATCTGTTTCTGTAAGGCCCTTTTGTAGAGTATCCACATAATTTCAGAATTCAATAATGGCTCCCAGTTTGCAGTCATCTGCAAACTTTGTTAGCCAGAGTCCCTTAGTGTTGGCCTGTACTTCAGAGAAGTAGATGCCAAACAAGAGTGGTCCCAGGACTGAACCCTGAAGTACTCCACTTGTCACTTGTCTGGAGCTGGATTTGGAGTCAGCTACTTTTACAGTCTGGGTTCTGTCAGTTAGGCAGTTGGCAACCCATGGAGTGATGAAGGAATTAATGCCCAGCTTAGAAAGTCTACCTATGATTCCAGAGTGGGCGATGGTATCAAAGGCCTTGGCAAGGTCCAGATAGGCTGTATGGACCACCTTATCCTTGTCCACGGCTCTGGAGACTGATTCGAAGAAGTCAATCAGGTTCAGGAGACAAGATCAGCCTTTCACGAACCCAAACTGAGTGGGGCCCAGTGTTTGAAGGTTGCCAATGTCTTTGATTATAAGTTCCATGATAATACGTCCCATGACCATGCAGGTCAGGCTCGTCAGTTTCCCAATGCAGTAAAGTGATCAAATGAAGGAGACAGATCAGCCTATTAATAAGCAAGAGAAATGAATGGGCCAAAAAAAAATCCAAAATTATGTTAATGTATAGTAGAAAATAATTTGTCACACAGCTGCCCTGACCACAATAGTTGCTTCAAGGGAGTCATGTAAAAACTGCTGGATTTTGTGGACTGTGTGAAAATATGGTTTACTTATAATCAAGTGAGTGAACATTAATCGAGTTACAGTTTTTGGAAAATTCAGTTTTCTAAATCATAACTCAAAAACCATTAAAAAACACCAAAAAATCCATGGCATTCATTTTTTGGTGAAAAGACCATCTGTGAAATATTTTTCAATTAAGTATAAGTAAGCCTGAAACTGTATTACATCTTCTGATATTAATGTATCTCAGTTTTTGAAGATTCCCTCCCCAAGTTATTATGTGGGATACTATGCGGCAAGCACAATAGTGTTCATATAACACAAGAGTCTACTGATCTGCTATCACAACAGCCAATACAATCTGTTTATCAGAGCTACATATGGTTTACTATCATATGTTTGAAGCGAACTTCATTGACTGCACTTTTGCTGAACACGGAAGTACAAAAATGGTAATATCATACGCCAAAAGCCAACCTGGGAATGGTTTTAACATGGGCCAAGATAGGTGTTCAGTGTTATTGCCAAACTACAAACCTCTCCCCTATCTTGACCCATGTTAAAACCCATTCCTAGGTAGGCTTTTGGTGTTCGATATTACTGTTTTCAAACTTCCGTGTTCGACAAAAGTGCAGTCGACGGAGTTCGCTTCGAACATCTGATAGTAAACCCTACATACACTTCAGGTTTATGACTATGCCACATAAATGGGCCATGCTTAGGCTCCACATCTGAAACTATTATAAAACACTTCAGAATACAGTAATGCCAGAATATCATGACATTTTAATGCAGTTCATTGAAGAAACTATTTATTCCTAATAGCCAAATGAAGGAAGGTGATATATTTTGGAAATGAGTGGTGATCCATAAGGTGTGATATAAGTGGGTTGTCACAAAACTCATTCAAAAGATTTATGCTATCTGGAAGACTTCTAAAAGAATCGGATAATGTAAGTCAGAATTATAAATAAGGCCAACCTGAATGCAGTCTTCTAAATAGCATTCAAAATAACTTTCGTGACTTGTTATCTTTATCCCTTCATCACTGCAACTTGATGTAAGAATAATTAACCTCTCTCTTTGGTTATTTGGATTCAGACTTGGGTGTACATACGGTTCATTGCAGGGTGGCTGTTTGCAGGATAGTATATTGAAAATTTAGTGTCACAGTGAGCTTCACAGCAGTATATTCTATAGTGCAATTTGGCTATGCAGTTTTGTGCCCCCCCCCCCTTTTCCTCCACTCTTGTGTGGCTGTGATGTCGGTGTATATAATTTACTTGGATGTACGGTATTAAAATGGGTTGAAAGGGCTAGGCTTAAAATGACCTCCAGGTCGATAGCCTAAAATATATCCTATGATCTTATGTGCATTGTTCTGCTTTTTTAAGTTTTTGACTCAATGTTTTCAGCCTTCATCTTTCAGAAAATGTTAAGGCAAAATCCTGCACTTCAACCAATTGTAGATAAACTCCCAGAATTGTATTATTTGTATTTCTGAGTCTAAATAAGGATAAACTTTTTTCTACTTTGTAATTGCCCTGATCAGAATTTATCTTGACAAGAAAATTGAATCTTGCTACCTTGTAATGCCTTATATGGTAGTTAATATGAGTCTACTGCATTGATCACAGTTTTATATCTAATAGTTATTTAAAGGGAAGGAGAAGCCTGTAGAATACACCTAAGCTCAATTTATCACATACAGTGCTAAATGCATCCACCAAATGCTCACAAATAAAGTGGAATAATGACAAACTGACCTAGAACAAGTAAATGGCATTTAAAAGACTAAATAAATGAATGAATATAATGAGGCAAGTTTCAAGTATTCATCAGCAATACTTGATGATTGCATTTTTAGAAATCCTTTTATCTTTAGACAATATCCCAATTTGCTTTGTCAATGCAAAAGGTTTGGACATTTACCTGGTTACAGTGATATTACCTGCAACAGCTAGTGGCATTACAATATTTTGAATACAGAATGATATGCAGTTTTTCAAGATACCAAGATTTGGAGGATTTGTGAATTTCATTTTCACAATTTAGATACATTACTTTTCAGTACAGGAAATTTATATCTAATATCAGAAACATTCCTTAAACTTCTGATACAGATATTACAGGTTCATTGTTGTGGGCTTTGTGGATGTTTGACCTTGTTGGCTTAAGTTTATAAGATTCATATTTAAAATCTGTCCAAATTTTGAGCCTTAATTCCTGAATTATTTTTGTCTTTATCCAGATTTCTTATTCTAAGAGGTTGAGAAGTATACTCCTTACACCTTACTATTATTGTCGGTATGCCCTCCACTCCCTACTACAATAATATCAGCTTACCAATTTTATCTTTTTAATGTAACATAAGCAATTTATTCTTCAAGGGTGAAATGCACTAAATTTGTAGATGAAACACTGAAATGTAAAGTTGCTTGCCGTCAACAACCTCTTCATTAGTTACAGATGTCTTTAATGTGGAATAATTCAGATTACTTTTATTTCTGCAGAGATTCTGCATATTGACTGATATTGGTGGATTGTAATGACAGAAGGTTGAGTGGCCTTTTATGGTTGAAATGTTCTGAAATGGGTAGTTTTGTCATTATTGGTGCAGACGTTTTGTTTCATTGCTTACAGGAAAAATGTTCAAAACTACAAATTTAAAATACTCTAAGATGTGGTGCTGTATATTGATCTAATCAGCGTATCCTATAACTAAAAAGATCATCTCTACTTGACTCCAAGTAGACTATTCTCTATCTGTTAAACCTAGCACTTGCTCCTACAGTACTTATTACCTTGATACGGCACTCTTGTCATAGATAGTACCCCAAAAAGGCAAACCCCCATTTCTGTCACCCACGTCCCCCGGAATCTTTTTCAAAGTTTTTGTCTATTCCTTCTAGCATGTCGACGGATCAGTTGCTAGTGTCCTCTCCTGCTCAGCTGGTGAACCTGGGAATTTTGAGGCAATGTTACAATTGCCTCATGTACACAGACAACCCTCTCCTCCTCCCACAAAACACAAATACATGCGAGAGATGCAACTATACGGCCAAACTGGAGGCTGAGCTCTCTCAACATAGGACTGGCAAGACCAGTCAGGAGGAGAAGGTTACCACACACACTATAGACCCAGTCTCACATAGTACCATCACAACCTCAAATCATACACATAAACACACAAAGACATACTCGGAGGCTCTGAACAAAAATCTACCAAAACAGCAGAGGCCACCTAAGCAGACACCCAAACAACCACCACCTCAGAACACAGCACCTGCAACACATAGACCTCACAGTCAGAGTATCAAACAGTCACAGCCCTTAAGGCCAAACACAATGCCAGACACACTAGTCATTGGTGACTCCATAGTCAGACACACTGACGTCCGCTCACCAGACTGAGTAAGGAGAAGGTCACAGTAAGCTGCCTGTCGGGCGCTAGAATCCGCCACATAACGCAAGCACTCAGGTCTCTCAACAGCAGGTACAAATATGACTCAGTCATTGTCCATGCTGGTGTGAACGACCTGAGACGTACCTCCTTGGACTACATGAAAAGAGACATTGAGGAGCTCTCTGATTATGTAGCCCAGGCAGGTATGACCCTGACCTTGAGCAGTATCCTACCTTCACCAAGAATGATGCCACAATACAGAGATAAGATGATCAGCTTTAACAATTGGCTTAACCACTGGTGTCATTCAAAGGGGATCCAGTGTCTGTCTGCCTGGGATGACATGCTGGACAAGCCACGCTGCTTCGCAAGGGACGGCTTGCACCTGTCACCCCTGGGATTCCGAATATTGGCAAAGGCTCTTGCCACCCCCATAGTGCCTTTTTTAGGCAAGGCTCAAATTCTAAACCTACCACCCTAGAACACAAAAAGGAAAAACTAAGGGTAATGCTGCTCAATGCCAGAAGTCTAAATCTCAAAATGCACGCACTCGAGGCCCTTCTCAATATGGAGAACATCGATGTCTGTGCTGTGACAGAAACCTGGTTCAAGGCTCCTGAGAGCACCCCAGCACTATCAGGTTTTACCTCATATCATGCCCGCCCCAAAATCCGGACAATACCAAGAAAGGAGGGGGGGGTATCCATATTCATCAAGGACACCCACACCTCAAGACTGGTGGAAACGCACGATGCATCGGAGACCATCCAGGTGCAATTAACCATAGGCAAGACTGCTCTGCAAATTGTAGCATGTTACAGGCCACCCTCACAAACTCAGGAACCTCACATGGCTTTCCTGAAAACACTAGAGGGATAAATGTATCACCAAACACCATCATACTAGGTGACTTCAATTACCCTAATATAGACTGGGAACACTACTCAAGCCCAAACACCCTAGCCCAAAAGTTCCTGGAATTCATAAACTCAAATGCCATGGAACAACTAGTCACCATCCCCACAAGAGGAGATAACATACTTGATCTCATCATCACGAACATGGGAGCACAATGTTCAACACCGAAGTATACCCCTCACTGGTGAGATCAGACCACAAACTAATCTCGCTGGAGGTCCTCATCCCACCCCCACCTGCAATAAAAAGACCACAGTAAAACTTCTCGAAAGCCGACTTCACACTTCTAAAGACTAGTGTGGTCTCCTTTAAGGCCCCGAGCCGTGGAAAACAGTACTCAAGCCGCTGAATCACTCACAAATGCCTTCTACCAGCACCTGCAGGACTGCATGGATAAGGCAATCCCAAGCAAAACAAAGACTCTCTGTACCAAAGGCAAGCGTCCACTCTGGTGGACCCCAGCCATAAACAAACTCTACAACAAAAGGAGAAAGCTACTACAAGATAGAGCAAAATCCTTAAAAGGTAAGACACCCTTGATCACTATAAGTAAAAACTAAGAGCTCTCATAAAATCATCCAAAGCAAATTTTGAGAGAAAAATAGCTAAAGACTCAAAAGACAATCATAAGGCATTCTTTAGCTATGTTAGAAACCTGGGAGGAAACTCCCAGATATGCTCAGAACTAGTCAAAAATGATGTGAAGATTACTGATCCTACAGACATTGCCAACATACTGGCTGACAGGTTCAGTGCAAACTTCTCCCCTCCCCAAAAGGAGAGATATCTATACCAAACGATTGCAGCCCCCAAACATTTCCAACGCCCAAGTTAAAACTGCTCTCTCCAAAGCAAAAACACAGCATCCATGGGACCCGACGGTGTCCCCGGCTGTGTGCTCCACGAACTCAATGAGGAATTAAACCCACAACTAGGACAGCTATTTAATCAAAGTCTTACCTCTGGATATGTACCCAGGAGTGGCGACTGCAACTGTGGTCCCACTTCACAAAGGCGGTGCTTCCACCGACCCTGGAAATTACCGCCTATTAGCTTGACAAGCCTTATCTGCAAAGCCATGGAGAGGATCATAATGGACCTCATAAATAAAGACATAGGGAATTTGCAGACCTTGGATCCAACCCAGTTTGGCTTTGTCAAAGGCAGATCATGCCTTTTAAACTTGGTTGACTTTTTCAAACAGTCACCAAAGCCATTGATGAGGGAAAGGCAGTCCATACAGCCTACCTGGATCTGGCGAAGGCTTTCGATACAATACCTCACTCGGGTATCATTGAAAACTCAGCAGCTTAAATGTTAACCCATACATCACAAGATGGGTTGCAAACTGGCTGAGTGACAGAACCCACAGGGTCAGAGTTGCTGGCGCCATGTCAGACTCAAAGCCTGTCACAAGTGGGGTCCCACAGGGCTCAGTCCTGGGCCCACTCTTGTTTGGCATCTACTTTTCCAAGTACAAGCAAACACAGGAGGGTTATGGCTGACAAAGTTTGCAGATGACTGCAAACTGGGAGCCATAGTAGAAAACACATCTGACACAGATATCCTTCAGAAGGGTCTCACAGAAATGGATAACTGGTGCCAGAGCCATGGCCTAAAGTTAAATGCCAAAAAATGCATAGTCATACCCTTCGGGAAAAACAAGGTTACCCCTAGCTACCAAATAGGTGGCAATCCACTGAGCACAGAAGAAGTTATCAGGGACTTGGGGACCCAGGTTGATTGTAGTCTGTCATTCGACACCCATGTAGCTAAAGTAGTTAGGAAGACCTTCTACATTGCCCACCTTATCATGAAGGGATTCTCATCTAGATCAAGGGAGGTCATGGTCTCCCTTTACTCATCACTCATCAGACCAATGATTGAGTACAATGCCCAATTCGGAATGTATCTGACCCGACACTTGCAGCAGCTGGAGAGACCACAAAAGTTCCTCACCAAAAGGATAAAGGGTCTCAAAAATCTGTCCTATGCTGCCCGACTGAAAGAACTCCAGCTCTATTCAGTCGCCACCGCTTGCTCAGAGGTGACCTTTGCCTAACATACAAGGCCATGTCAAACCCAGATTTGATGAATATGCTTCACCTCAAAAAATCTAGATCCACCAGAGCCACAAGGGCGGGAGACTTAAACCTCGACACGGCTATTAATAGGACATGCTGGAGGGATAGATTCATCACCCAAAGACTCCCTATGCTGTGGAACAAAATCCCGGTATATGTGAGGCAGAGCACCTCGCTGGCCTTGTTCAAGAGAAATCTTGACCAATGGATGGGAGATCGCAAATATACCCCAGGGATTACCTCAGTGTCACTGCTCGACAGAGGCACAGCAAAATAATGGGTATAGTTCCCCATACTTAAGGGGTGGCGTAAGCCACAAAACGATGGGCTAGGCTTGTAAATGCCCTCGGGCAGATAGCCTAGTATGAACCTATGAACCTATGAACCTATTGTACAAGGAATATAATGTAATGCAATTAGGAAGGTAAATCAAAGAAGACATGCATGTATGCATAGTCCTAGAAATGTGTGGAAGAGCCTACTTGTTGAAAACAGCCCAAAGGTAAACTTAATCTGCCACTGGCCTGCATTTTCTTTGAATTAGGGTTTCAATAAAGTTTCAATGAATGTGAGTTTCAATGGTATAGAAGTTTAGTGTTGTTCATGCTAAGTCTGTTTTCTTTGTGTGGCTGTATTGTTTTAGCAAATGGCTATCAGCATTTGTGTTATAAAATTTGAAATAGAAGTTTTAAATGAATTCCTGATATCTATAATCATTAGAGAAGTACAGAAGAAAATAGTGTGTACACTGACAGGCTTGAAAAGTCTTTATGGTAAATGGAAGAAATAGTAATGGGACATTAGAATGGCTGTGGACAGGGAGTGGGTTGCTGCTTGGAGGGCTAGTGCACAGGGCCCCTAATACATTACCCTGCCTTGGGGCCCTTTTGAACATGATCATTATACTCTCAGAAACATGGTACCAGTCACCTGTGTCTTCCCCATCACAACTCCGTTTGATATCACCCACTAAAAAACTTTTACAAAGTCGGCTTGGGGCATAAAAATGCCTATGCAAAAACGTCTGAGCAAAAATCCTAAACCTTCTGGACTTTTGTGCATATTTAGAGCAATACATATGTCCTCCCATTGTCCCCTTATAACTTGCTTTTGCTGCCTATCTTTCCAGTCTTTGATAACTCAAATGGATGGACAATTGAGAATATGTCTAAAAAGTGCATTGTTCATGTTCTCCTTTTTTTATTTCATAATAATGTTCATATATCCTTGTTTTTAGCTTCCTTTCAGTTTTTCCTACATAAAAGGACCCACAGGGGGAACACAAAGAGGTAACATCAAAGAAGTAATTACTAGAGAATGGGATCGTTTTCTTCAGATTACTGAATTAAAACAAATTCAAAGCCCACCATTGAAGTTTATTTACAGGAGGGATATGAATTTTAATAGATTATTTGAATTTGGAGGTGGTTCTAGATTAGATTATTCATCTAGAAAAAAGGGGACTTTTAAATGTGGTTCATGTTCTCAATGTCCACATGTTAAAAATTGTTCCAGTATTTTTATACCCAGTAGAAACAGGTACATTAAGAGCCACACATTTTCCAATTGTAATACCAATGGTGTGGTTTATTTAGCTTTGTATTCCCCCTGTGGGTCATTTTATGTAGGAAAAACTGAAAGGAAGCTAAAAACAAGGATATATGAACATTATTATGAAATAAAAAAGAGAACATGAACAACGCACTTTTTAGACATATTCTCAATTGTCCATCAGCTTCCTTTAATTTTTTTGTTATTGAAGTGGTACCCAAAGAAATTAGGGGAGGTATGTGGGAAACTAAACTAGAATATAGAGAGTTATATTGGCAGATTATATTAGAAGCCACTAAGATTCCTGGCCTCAATGATACAATATCTATAATGCCAGTTTTAAAGTTGAGGAGTGCAAAATTATAATCTGCCACTAGAGGGCAGTATGAGTTTACAGATTTAGAAAAACTTTTTACACATTTTTATATATACACATAATTTTTTAAATGATACATTAATATTATTGTTTTAATTTACGGTTATACATATACAGATTACATTCATGTATCTATTTTTATACATTATGATGGTTTTTGTAACTTGTGTTTTTTTATATCAAGTGAAAGACCAGTGTTAGTGCTTTTTTAAATATCTTTTAATTGAAACATTCATATATAATTGTTTCAATGAAACCATTGGTCCATGCTTGGTTTGATGGATTTATTTAAGGGGAGGAAATTGTTGATTTGCTGTTTTGCCTTTGATGAAGACTTTCGAAAATGTATTATGTGTACACGCGTTTGGGTATTTGTACAATAAAATTCTTTTTGTTATTCAAAACAACTTCTTGGTACTTGGTCTGTACCCTTATTTGGTTCTCCAGAGCAAACTTTTGCTTGTTTTGGTTATTGTTGTTCGCTTTCATCTCTCAACTGGGTTACCATCCTAATTAACCTTATTATTGTATTAGGAAATTCAAATGTTTACATTGCCCTAGGCATAAAATCCCAGTTTACTCTGCCAAATGCTTTTTGCGCATCAAGAACCACAAACAACTGCAGCATTTCCTTACATTCTGCTTCAATCTGGATCATCATTATGCTACTAATGCTATTAAATGTTTGCCTCCCCTCCATAAAAATACAATTATCCATATCATTCAGTTTTGGCAACACCTTTGCCATCCTTTTAGCTAATATATACATAAATAAACACTTTATAATTGTGGTTTAAAATTGAAAATAGGTCTACACAAAACTAGATCTGATGGGCCTTTCCTCTGCTTGGGTAATAAAGCCACCACAGCTTTCTTCCAAGATGTTAGTGCAGTTCCTTCTTTTAAAATATTATTAAACAAAGACTTCCAGCTCTTTATCTCCATCTTCCCTCCTAACTTCCAAACTTTCACAGAAATATCCCCTGTTCCTGGAGACTTCACTGCAGATTAATTATGCACCATTGTTTTATCTTACCTCCTCATATCTTAACTATTAGTTATTGAGCCTCATTTTCCTCCGTCCTTGACATTATTAAGCCTTCCATAAATAGTCCATGTGTGCTCTTCCTTTGTTTACATATTCTTCTGATTTACACAAGTTTTTTTTTTATAAAATTTCCAAACTATCTCTAATGCTTCTATAGGGTCTCTGGCTAGGCTCCCTACCTTTGGCAACAAGCTTTTCCACTTTCTTTTGCCTATGTCATTGTGATAAAAGTTTTTTGTGCTCTGAAGTTGTTATTAAAACATAGCAGTTTAACAGTAATTGTTCTTACTCATGCATATTATCCAAGTATTCTCTTATTTTCTCTTTAGTACTCTGCAGTTGCACAT
Source organism: Protopterus annectens (assembly GCF_019279795.1). NCBI lineage: Eukaryota > Metazoa > Chordata > Ceratodontiformes > Protopteridae > Protopterus > Protopterus annectens. The sequence continues at coordinate 975,733,184 of NC_056745.1, forward strand.
CTTCTTGCTCTGCGAGATTCTTCTTATTCGTCAATACTTTAAACTTCCTATTATTTCTTAACCATGCCTCTCTTTTATTTCTGTCCAATTTTTAAACTCAATTTTAATTGTATTCCACTCATTAGCTATGCCTTCTAAAGAAATTTCTCTTCTATACTCTCCAATAATTTCCACTAACCATTCCTTAAATTCCTCACTTGGGAAAGCACCAGTGCCTCACTTTTACTTCATTACCCTGTATTTTTTATCTTAGTTTGTATCAGTGCATGATCTGAAATATTAATGGATGTGTAGCAAAGCTTTCAATTAAATGTACATGTTCCTGTGGAATATAATTTCTATCCAGTCTAGCCCACTTATTGTACCTTGGGGAATAATATGCAAATTCATTATGAGTTCCTCCTACTAAATTCACATCTTCTATACCAAATATTTTCAAAATCTCTTCAGAAATATGCCCTATTTGTTATATCTACCTTTCTAGACCCCCGATGCATCCTCACTATTGCAAATCAAATTCCAGTCCACACCTATAAGTAATATCCCCTGTTGAAAGCTGATTATTTTCCCAAAAGTTTCTTAAGCTCCATAATAGCAGTGTTTGGTGAAACGTACCAGCATAATCCTCCTCCCTTTGCCAATAGCCATTTAGTATCACAGATCTACCATTATTGTCATTGTTCCCTCTTCTATCACTATTTGTGCCTATCTAGCAATCAGTTTTATTATTCCACGTTTCATTGTCCCTTATTTTCTGCTGAATATTTATTCTGAATTCCATTCTATATCAAGTTCACATGCCCAGTTTCTCCTCCAAATGTGTCACCTGCCTCATTACTATTTGCACTCTGAATTTCTTAATATAATTCAGTGTTCTTTCCTTTGTCCGCATGTGACTCAAAAACAAAACTTAAACATGTCTTACTTAAAAGTACCTTAAACAGCATAAAAAATGCTACTTTGTATGTGTAAAAATAATAATAAACTAGCAAAATTAGCCTTAAATTTCAAAAATGGTAAAGCAGACACTGTTACGTTTAAAACAGGTGGCACACAACTTTAAATTGCCATAGAAACTTTTTGTACTCTAATCTGGCTTTCCATTGACTGCACCATGTTCCAACCCCAACTTTTTTTACTATAAAAAAATGTAAACTTTTTAAAACCTGCACAAATTACAGATTGCTTATACAAAGCATTCTTACTATTTTTTATTACAGTGTAATTCAAATATCTCTAAGATGTTCATAAATACGTTCCCTAAGAGTATGCTCTGGTTTGCTGATGTTTCAGTCACATGATTAAGTCACATGTTAATTTGTCAGTACTTAAAGGTTAAGCCGGTTTATGTATTCAGTTTTGATAAACTTATTTTTAAAATGAAAGTGCTCAACTGAATTGGATTAAAAGTTTTTGTTTGTTATTCATTGCTGTTTTGTGAACTTTTGGAGAAATACATAGAATCTGATTTGGTTTAGTTACTGAATTTTACCTAAGATGACAGTTTTACTGTTCTGTTTTTGTCGGTATCAGTTTCCATACAGGGAGAGCTAAAACAGTAAGCTGTTGACTGGCTATGTCTAAACATCAAATATACATAATGGACTACAGAATAATATAATTACTATGTCTTTCTGCCACACAGACAAGTCAGAACTGAGTATTGCTACACGTTGAAATAAGCAATGGAAACTGGAGATGTGATTAAAAATATAATAGTCTCTGCGCTACGTTTGTAATTATAGTATTATTTTGAATTCTATATCCTATTCTGTTGTATGCATAATTCATTTTGCCATTTCACTGAATACTTTTTTCTTTTAATTTGCCTGCATTGCATCTTGAAAGCATGTATTCGTTAATGCAGAAATGAATACCACATAACTCATTGATATGATTTTGAGTAGACCTATTGGATCATATTCCTACATACACAGATATTTGTTTAATATCAGTATACTGAAATCCAAAACTAATTTTATCTTGTTTAGTGTTTTACATGTTATCCATTGTTATTTTGATAAGTAAGCTTGTTAATTTGTGACATATTCATTAATGTATTTATTTGTTTAACACTTGTTCACTGGGAAAGTGCGACTGGACACAGATCCTTTTTTCAGTGGAGGCCTGGGGAGAAAAGCTCCAGTTAAGCAAAATTACAAGTTTGAGTTACAGTTACAGGTAATATTAGACTTACACAAAAACATAAAGTTTATATACACTGCAAAACAAAAAGGCTTGTCTGCAAGCAAGCTTAGTGTCAAACATAAAAGTTACAAAAAGATAAATATAAAATGTCTTAGATAAACGTGGACAATAGACGTCACTGTATGAGTATGTACATATGTATATAAATTATTTGTCATGCTTGGGAAGAAAAAGAGACTCCTGAGAGAAGGACAGGACAGATGCCTCAGGATTTATTGGGAGGGCAAAGAGATACAAAGTTAGTTAGAGATGTAGAGTTGAGCAGTTACAGGTCTAGCCAGGGCAGTTATAAGAACCAGGAGTCTCTCAGGTGTAGTTTTAGGAGTTTTTAAACTGTGTTAAAGAGTAGCAGGTAGTAATTTGGGTGGGCAGTTTGTTCCATATGTTCGGGATTTAGTTTGAGACTTATTTACTTTGGTGATGTTTAGTAGGAATTTATAATTAGGGCAGAGGGGTCTGGAAGTGATGTATGGTTGCAATAGTTTTTGGAGGGCAGGGGTTTTGTCTTGTTGATGCAATATATTGTGGGCAAAGGTTAACTGATTAAAGCATAGTAGCTGAGGAAGTTCTAGCCATTAAAGTTGTTTAAGAGCTTCTTAATGGTTTGTGCTATGTGTATATCGAACTTCAAGTTGTTGTCGATTTCTACACCCAGCAGTTTGGTATGAGTTGTGGGGGTGATGGTGGTTTTATTTTTGGATAGGATGATGAAAGTTTGGGAGGAAGGGGTCACTTTTGTTGGGGAGAAGAGAAGGAGCTTTGTTTTGTTGGGGTTTAGTATGACTTGGGAGTTCCTGAGCCATGTTTCTACAGACAGGAAGGAGTCTTGGGTTGTGATGTGGAGGTCATGAAGGGAGGAAGCTGTGCAGCTTAGCACAGAGTCATCTGCATATTGTATGACAGTGGCTTGTAGTGTGGCGCTGTGGAGCTGGTTGGTGAAGAGGGCGAAGAGTAGAGGTCCAAGGATGGAACCTTGTGAAACCCCTAAGATGACAGGGAGAAGAGGGGAATGTTGTTGTTGCCATTGGATGGCCTGCTGTAATCCTGATAGGTAAATTCTGAACCATGTGATAGTGGAGTTACTGAGATTTAGGGTGAATAGAATGCTAATGAGTTTGCCATGACTGACCATGTCAAAGGCCTTTGACAAGTCTAAAAATGTGGCAGATACAAACAGTCCTCTGTTTCAATGGTGGTTCACTGCATTTGTGAAAGACATGTGGGCTGTGGTAGTGCTGTCAGAGGAGCAGAAACCATGGTGAGTGTTTGACAACAGTTTATTTGTAGTAAAAACACCGCAACACACCCACAAGATAAATGCTCCGTTGCACAAAAAGAAATTAAACTCCAGAATTATCAAAGTGGTAATGAAGCAGCCAAGTTCCACAGAAGATTTAAAACCAGAAATAATTTTATTGTATCAGATATCCAGTAAGCGCTTTCACTTAAAAGCTTCCTCAGACTGTCAAACATTAACATTGAATCAGAATTCTTATAAAGAAATTCAAATATATTGAAACCAATCATAGTTGAGTACCACTTAATAGGTAAAACACTTCTAAAGGTATACTTATAAGTAGTAAGCATATAAAAATATATGAATATGAGCTCAACAAAAGCTCCAAATACTCAGTTTTGCAATAAATACATACAAATAAAACACAGTATAAAATGCTTTTCTACTTATATAAAATATTTTATAGTATGTTTTTAAACTATTTCGGTATTCTGCGTTTCTTAAGTAAGGGCTTTATTGTCACCCTTTCATTCAGCCCATGACCTCTATCTGCCCTAAGCATAATAATCCAATTATTTTCTTTATACTCTGTATGGTTTCTAATGTCCCCTTCTCTTATGCTAGATGGAATCAGCTCAAGGACTCTAAACAAAAAATGAAGTTCCTCTCCTAAACGGGATACATGTTTGGCCAAGGTGTTATGATTTGATTGTTTCCTAATATGATAGATATGTTCCCGAATTCTATCTCTAAGGACCCTGTTTGTCTTACCAACATAGAACGATTGGCAAATCTGGCATATAGCTAGATACACAAGATTTGAACTTTTACAAGTGGCTTCTATGTTGAAAATGAAGTCCTTCTTTAAATCTGGATGGTAAAACCTATCAGACACATCAATATAAGAACATAAATTACATGCTCCACAGGGTCACATCAAGCCCCTTTTGTCTTTGGCATAATAATTAGCCTGTTTATGGCATAATAGCCTCTTTAAGTTCTTTCTATTCTTGTATGTAAATCTAGGTTGATCACCTACTATTTGATTGATGTCACTATCAACTTGAAGTACAGACCAGTATTTGCCAAAAATGTCTATTATTTCTTTGTTATCCAAATTATAGAACAAAGGTACCCTAAGTGAGTTTAATCTACCGGTTTCAACACTGCAGGTATCTACCTTTTGTGGACCAAAGTATGGTGCAGCTGTATCTCTGTGCAAAATTGAAATGTCTGATAAATTATTCAGGATCTCATGTCTAGTGTACCCTCTTGACAAACGTCTATCTCTTAGGCCATCAAGTTCATCAGAGAAACAATTATCCAGGACATTTAACCTAGAAACTCTGACTCCTTGGCCTCTAATCAGATTTCTAAATATGTACCCTGGATGCATGCTTGATCTCAAAAGCAATGAATTCCTATAACATAATTTACGATGTACTCCTGTATTGATAAAGCCATTTGCCAATTTCTCAACATATAAGAACAAATATTCTATCCTTGTATAGGACCAATTAATTGTGAATTTTAAACACCCAAGCATATTAATAAGGGTATTATGAAACCTTAGTAAATCATCTGAGCTACCTCTCCATAATAAAAGGAGGTCATCGATGAAACATCGGTAGAATAGTACATGCGTCTTGAACTCTTCAGTTCTGCTAAGTATTGTTCCTTCCCAATGGGCTAGGAACATATTCGGATAACTATTTGTGCATGGGGTGCCCATGGCAACCCCATGCCGTTGAATATATAACTCACTATTAAAGGTGAAAACATTATTCTCCAGAACATGTTCCAAAAAAGTATGTTACCAAATCTATTTGAACAGTTGAGAAATTACTGTGTTCAGTTAAATAATCATGAATATATTGTATACCCAAATCATTTGGTGTTACTGTAAAGAGTGATTGTACATCAAAAGGGACAAAAAGTACCTCTTCTAAATCAGTAATGTCTCTAAGGCAATCATATAAGTCTACTAAGAATTGTTTAGAGTCTCTCAGGACTAAAATATTTAGATTAATAATAGGTCTGAGATGCTTCTCAACATACACCGAAAGGGGCTCAGTGACCCATCCACCACCAGACACTATTGGTCTCATTGATGGATCAACTTGATTTTTATGTATCTTTGGGAGTCCTTGTATTAATGGGATGAGCGGGTTGGAAACGCAAAGGTAGTCAAAAATTTCTTTGGTAATCAAACCTCCTTCATAAACATCCTTTAGAGTGTTATGTACAGAACTCATAATCATGTGTACTTCACTAACTGTGATTTTAACATAAAAATTATCATCACTTAGTAGGTCCATCATAGAATTAACATAATGAGAGGTGTCCATTACAACAATTACTCCGCCTTTATCAGCAGGTTTTATGGTTATTGGATAATTTTTCTGTAGATTTTTCAAAGCTAGACTCTCTTTATAATTTAAGTTATACCTTTTCCAAACATCACAGTATCTATTGCTACCTACATTGTTATAATACATAAAAAATTAATCTTCAGTGAGTTTTAAGTAAGCCTCAACTAAAGGATGATTCATGGGGACAAAGCTGCTCATACGCTTGAAAGAAAAAAATGGAATGTGTTTGTATCTGTTCCTTTCTTGATTGCTGTCACCATACTGAAAACGAAGCATAATGTTCCGACAGAATACCTTAAGGTCCATAATGGTATCCATCAACCTACTTTTACATGTAGGAATGAAATTTAAGCCTTTTGATAGAACCTGTTCTTCATCTAATGAAAGCCTATATGTAGAGATGTTCATGACTAGTGAGCTGCTACATTCCTCCACATCTTCTTTAGTGTTTGATTGTACTCGCCTGAATGTTTTCGTTTCTGACGTCCCCAGCTCATTGACCGCGTCTGTCTCCCTCCCTTGTCCACTTGAACAGGTAAGGGAAAAGAAATATCTTCACCTAAAGGAACAATCGAACTTGTTGATTGAACCAAAGACTGTTTAATATAAGTTTTGGGTCGAACCACCGGTTCTGATAAATGAGATTTAGAAGCACTATTTCTAATAACAATATTAGGGTATAAGTTAGAGTCCTGCTGTACCTGAATACCTTGTAAATCAAGGCTACTAGGACTATCATGAATATCATTCAAAGGAATATCCTCTGATCTCGCTAAAATATTATTTTCACTTTTGTCATGTGAACTAGCCTGAGGATTATATTCATTCTGTTCACATGATACATTATTATCAACATTGATAAAAACATTACCATTGTCATTAGAAGCATTGGTTTTAACTGAGACTTTCACTCCATTCACATTATTATGCACATTCAATGGTCTGGGAATTACATTTGTACCTTCACTAGACATAAAGCCCTGACGATTTACAGTTTCTAAATTTTTACCATGCCTTGGCCACATAAAGACGTGGCCTAGTTTAAAGTCATTTATGTCCCTCATCATTTTTATTTTCTTCTGTTGTAATAGCTTGTGTTCAAACGCCACTATCCTATCAAGTAGACTCTCAAAAAGAGGGTAAACAATTCTTTCAGGAAAGTCATTAATGATACATTCTTGTTGTTGTTTTATAATCTTAATAAGTTTCTCCTCTTCAGGATAAAAAAAGTCAATCAGTAACTGCATGTATTTGCCGCTTACCTCAAGGTTAAGTTGTTGCCACCATGCTAGCAAGTCTGGATATTGTGTCCCTTGAGTGGGCATATTGAAAACCCGCAAACCACTGGGTAAGATCCTTTTCTCCAGGCAATACTGGAAATGATGTATCTGTGCCTGGAGTCTTTTTAATTTAAGAAAATCCCTTTCCAGTACATCCATCGCTTGTTGCAGGCGTTCAGAATCACCTGTCGCATTAACAGTTTTGTCATCCGTTGAGCACAAATCAAATTGCCAGACAACACTCTTAGTATGTGAGAGATATTGAGTAAATCTCTTCTTCAATGCGTTCCTCATGCCATCTCCCTTCTCTGGATTGTAGTCCAATTCATCCAAAGCATCATTCTCCATAGCCTTGTTCCCTTGGGTTGTTGCAAATAAAAAAGGCAAAAAATAAGTAGTAAAAGCACCGCAACACACCCACAAGATAAATGCTCCATTGCACAAAAATAAATTAAACTCCAGAATTATCAAAGTGGTAATGAAGCAGCCAAGTTCCACAGGAGATTTAAAACCAGAAATAATTTTATTGTATCAGATATCCAGTAAGCGCTTTCGCTTAAGAGCTTCCTCAGACTGTCAAACATTAACATTGAATCAGAATTCTTATAAAGAAATTCAAATATATTAAAAACAATCATAGCTGAGTACCACTTAATAGGTAAAACACTTTTAAAGGTATACTTATAAGTAGTAAGCATATAAAAATATATGAATATGAGCTCAACAAAAGCTCTAAATACTCAGTTTTGCAATAAATACATACGAATAAAACACAGTATAAAATGCTTTTCTACTTATATAAAATATTTTATAGTATGTTTTTAAACTATTTCAGTATTCTGCGTTTCTTAAGTAAGGGATTTATTGTCACCCTTTCATTTAGCCCATGACCTCTATCTGCCCTAAGCATAATAATCCAATTATTTTCTTTATACTCTGTATGGTTTCTAATGTCCCCTTCTCTTATGCTAGATGGAATCAGCTCAAGGACTCTAAACAAAACGCGAATAGTTATGCGAATATGTTCCTAGCCCATTGGGAAGGAACAATACTTAGCAGAACTGAAGAGTTCAAGACGCATGTACTATTCTACCGACGTTTCGTCGATGACCTCCTTTTATTATGGAGAGATAGCTCAGATGATTTACTAAGGTTTCATAATACCCTTAATAATATGCTTGGGTGTTTAAAATTCACAATGAATTGGTCCTATACAAGGACAGAATATTTGGACTTATATGCTGAGAAATTGGCAAATGGCTTTATCAATACAGGAGTACATCGTAAATCATGTTATAGGAATTCATTGCTTTTGTGATCAAGCATGCATCCAGGGTACATATTTAGAAATCTGATTAGAGGCCAAGGAGTCAGAGTTTCTAGGTTAAATGTCCTGGATAATTGTTTCTCTGATGAACTTGATGGCCTAAGAGATAGACTTTTGTCAAGAGGATACACCAGACATGAGATGCTGAATAATTTATCAGACTTTTCAATTTTGGGCAGAGATACAGCTGCACCATACTTTGGTCCACAAAAGGTAGATACCTGCAGTGTTGAAACAGGTAGATTCAACTCACTTAGGGTACCTTTGTTCTATACTTTGGATAACAAAGAAATAATAGAAATTTTTGGCAAATACTGGTCTGTACTTCAAGTTGATAGTGACATCAATCAAATAGTAGGTGATCAACCTAGATTTACATACAAGAATAGAAAGAACTTAAAGAGGCTATTATGCCATAAACAGGCTAATTATTATGCCAAATACAAAAGAGGCTTAATGCGACCCTGTGGAGCATGTAATTTTTTTTCTTATTTTGATGTGTCTGATAGGTTTTGCCATCCAGATTTAAAGAAGGACTTCATTTTCAACATAGAAGCCACTTGTAAAAGTTCAAATCTTATATATCTAGCTATATGCCAGATTTGCCAATCATTCTATGTTGGTAAGACAAACAGGGTCCTTAGAGATAGAATTCGGGAACATATCTATCATATTAGGAAACAATCAAATCATAACGCCTTGGCCAAACATGTATCCCGTTTAGGAGAGGAACATCATTTTTTTGTTTAGAGTCCTCGATCTGATTCCATCTAGCATAAGAGAAGGGACATTAGGAACCATACATAGTATAAAGAAAATAATTGGATTATTATGCTTAGGGCAGATAGAGGTCATGGGCTGAATGAAAGGGTGACAATAAAGCCCTTACTTAAGAAACGCAGAATACCGAAATAGTTTAAAAACATACTATAAAATATTTTATATAAGTAGAAAAGCATTTTATACTGTGTTTTATTTGTATGTATTTATTGCAAAACTGAGTATTTGGAGCTTTTGTTGGGCTCATATTCATATATCTTTATATGCTTACTACTTATAAGTATACCTTTAAAGGTGTTTTACCTATTAAGTGGTACTCAGCTATGATTGTTTTTAATATATTTGAATTTCCTTATAAGAATTCTGATTGAATGTTAATGTTTGACAGTCTGAGGAAGCTTTTAAGCAAAAGCGCTTACTGGATATCTGATACAATAAAATTATTTCTGGTTTTAAATCTCCTGTGGAACTTGGCTGCTTCATTACCACTGATAATTCTGGAGTTTAATTTCTTTTTGTGCAACGGAGCATTTATCTTGTGGGTGTGTTGCGGTGTTTTTACTACTTATTTTTTGCTTATTTTATTTGCAACAACCCACGGGAACAAGCCTATGGTGAATGATGCTTTGGTTGAATTGGACTACAATCCAGAGAATGGAGATGGCATGAGAAATGCATTGAACAAGAAATTTAGTCAGTATCTCTCACATACTAAGAGTGTTGTCTGGCAATTTGATTTGTGCTCAACGGATGACGAAACTGTTAATGCGACAGGTGATTCTGAACGCCTGCAACAAGCGATGGATGTACTGGAGAGGGATTTTCTTAAATTAAAAAGACTCCTGGCACAGATACATAATTTCCAGTATTGCCTGGAGAAAAGGATCATACCCCATGGTTTGCGGGTTTTCAATATGCCCACTCAAGGGACACAATATTCGGACTTGCTAGCACGGTGGCAACAACTTAACCTTGAGGTAAGCGGCAAATACATGCAGTTACTGATTGACTTTTTTCATCCTGAAGAGGATAAACTTATTAAGACTATCAAACAACAACAAGAATGCATCTCTAATGACTTTCCTGAAAGAATTGTTAACCCCCTTTTTGAGAGTGTACTTGATGGGATACCGGCATTTGAACGCAAGCTATTACAACAGAAGAAAATAAAAATGATGAGGGACATAAATGACTTTAAACTAGGCCATGTCTTTATGTGGCCAAGGCATGGTCAGAATTTAGAGACTGTAAATCGTCAGGGCTTTATGTCTAATGAAGGGACAAATGTAATTCCCAGACCATTGAATGTGCATAATAATGTGAATGGAGTGAAAGTCTCAGTCAAAACCAATGCTTCTAATGACAATGGTAATGTTTTAATTAATGTTGATAATAATGTATCATGTGAACAGAATGAACATAATCCTCAGGCTAGTTCACATGACAAAAGTGAAAATAATATTTTAGCGAGATCAGAGGATATTCCTTTGAATGATATTCATGATATTCCTAGTAGCCTTGATTTACAAGGTATTCAGGTACAGCAGGACTCTAATATTGTTGTTAGAAATAGTGCTTCTAAATCTCATTTATCGGAACCGGTGGTTCGACCCAAAACTTATATTAAACAGTCTTTGGTTCAATCAACCAGTTCTATTGTTCCTTTAGGTGAAGATATTTCTTTTCCCTTACCTGTTTGAGTGGACAAGGGAGGGAGACGGACTTGGTCAATGAGCTGGGGATGTCAGAAACTAAAACATTCAGGCGAGTACAATCAAACACTAAAGAAGATGTGGGGGAATGTAGCAGCTCACTAGTCATGAACATCTCTACATATAGGCTTTCATTGGATGGCTGCTGCGTGCTTCAGGCCCCTGTGCGCTGATCATATGTAAGTGATTGTTTCTGTATTTAATAGCTTGCAAACTTTTACTGTTATCGTTTTTCTACTATCTGTGTACTAAATGAACGTGCTGAAAGATTGTATAGTTACTACTACACTGTAGGTATATTCAAGCAACTATCTCACCGGTAGTAGCGTTTGCACTGAATTGTTTTTTTTTCCCTTTTGGACATTCTGTATATCTAGAACCTGTTGTACTGGTTTGTCATGTTATTAATGATATATCTAGCCTAGGATTCTTGTCCGCTGAAGGATATGATTGATTGTTTTAGGCTCACAAATTGCCGCAATTCTTCTGTGTGCGTGGATCTCCACTTACTGGTTTGTCATGTTTTTAATGATATATCTAGCCTAAAACTCATGTCCGCTGAAGGATATAATCGATACCTAGCCTAGAATTCTTGTCCGCTGTAGGATATAATTGATTGTATAAGCTTTACTAATAGCCGCTACTCTTCTGAGTGCGTGGATCTCCACTTAGAACAAAGCAAGGTCATTTATCCACCTGCTCTCCCTCACTCTGACTTGCTAATACTGGCGGGAGTTTTCTCTCCCGATATCTTGGCCAATGCCACTGAAAGATTGTGGCGTTTTATCCTTTTTACTGGGTTTACAAATAAATTCGCATTTATCCAGTTCTGTTAACACGCGGTGTGTGGCTGGAGTTTTTCTCTCCCGATACTACCTTATCAAATCTGTAGTTATCTTGGCCAAAGCCACTCAAAGATAGTGGCGTTTTATCCTTTTTTCTATATTTACAAATAAATTGCTTTTTATGCAGTACTATTAACACGTGGTGCGTGGCGGGAATTTTTACTCTCCAGATATTAAACTTTTCAAATCTGTAATTATCTTGCCCAACGCCACTCAAAGATAGTGGCGTTTTATCCTTTTTACTGGATTTACAAATAATTTAATGGTTTTTGTTACTTTGTGGTTATCCAGAAGGATGCCAAACCCTGCATAAACACCGGCATAGCTTATGTACCTATCTTAATCCAAATAGAATGCTAGTTGCATCCCTTTCATACAGAGCGGTTAATAAGTATGACAAAAGGCTTAGAATATAACCATCCTACTTTAATCAGCTACAGAGTGTGCATGGTATATCGTACTTTGCAACTGTTTGTTTTTGGTTTATTGTACTTAACTATCTGCTTCTTGTTGTGCTCTTCTCACAGTGTAATACCAAAAACGTCTTGCCTGTAACAGTGTTTTCACTTATACCATGGCTATTATATAATGTTAGATGAAAACTGTTTGTAGTAAACCATTATCTTGTCTTTCCTAACTCTAGTTATATGAATTTGATTGCTTCTAAGTGATTTGCTAAGTATTTTGCCTAACTATTTTGTAATGTGCCATCTAATACGTTTTTGTCTCTCTTGTCTTTCTCCCCTTCTCTCTTGTTCCTGTTTTGATACATATCTGCTTTCACCTCTTCAGCCTGCCTACCCTCCACTAGGAGATTATTAACCACCAGGGACCTAAGGACCCACCCCAATCATCCAGCTGTAACATCACCTCATAAGTGTAAACCTGTGTTCTCACACGAAGAGTGATAAGAGAGTATGTGCAATTTGTAAGTCTGGCTTTATAGCTAAATCATTTCACTGCTTTAATCCTTGTTGTTGTTTATTGTAAGCCTCACAGCCTGAACACTCAGTAGCCATACCCCCCTAAATCCAGTAGTCTACGAATAATCCCTCTCATACTTACAGTTTTCTTAGCCCATTCACATAGATTGTCTTTCTAGCCCTAGTCTAGCCTTGCCCGATTTTTTTCCTCACCTCTGTGGTTATGAACCTGACTGCCCACTAGGTGGCACCCTCCTATCTGCTCCTTTCTTGTAGCCTCTCATCCTCATAAGGCTCTCTTCTTTTTAAACTCCTTTTTAGCATTCTTACAATTGACCCTACCTATTACCTGCTCTGCTATACTTTCCCACCTTCTGCCTTTACAAATCACTTATACTACTTCTTACTCTTCTACACAAATCACAAACCTACTTACCCCTGCAGCCACTCTTCCATAATCAGAATTCCACTGATTGTTTACCTCGACTGTCTCACTCAACTGTCCAAACCCGCTCCCTACCCCCAATTCCCACCCACCCCCAGGGGTCCTCAATTTATTTTCACTAACCACACCCCCATTTTACCTGTACCAATCAATTAGCTCTCCTTATTACCACTCCCCACCAAACTTATTCACTTACCTCTCCTAGCCATATCATATATCCACCCCACCTTTACAGTTTCAACTACCCAGCTGTTATTACTACATACCCCTATCTATCTTCACATCTTATACCAAGATCATGGCCAATGTTTCCTACCTAACTTAACTAAAATTCATAGCCTTTGTTTCGCCCCTACCTCCTCTAATAACTATCTACACATTAACCTCTTATGAACAACCCCTTCACCCAAACCTTCTACTGCCCTCCAGGCTCACTTCCACACCACTACTACCTATCTCCCTTTACAGCTTTAATGCCACAATTTGTCCCTGCTACCTGCAAGCCAAATATCACAGACTAACCCATATAAAATATAGTACTCTCCATGCAAGAAAAACACTTTTTTATTTCCTTAAATTTAACAACCCCACATATAAAATATTCCACCTAGCCCTGCTAGATGGAGACATTCATCCTAACCCTGGCCCAAACAATATTCCTGACACTGTACAATTTACCTCTAACATAACTCATACATATACGCCTAATAAGCCTCCAAACTCTCTTTCAATAGCACATCTTAACATTCGAAGCATTAAAAACAAGACTGCCCATCTTCATGCCCTACTAGAATTCTACCAATTTGATTTCCTATGTCTATCAGAAACATGGCTAAAACCATCCATTAATGACAATGAACTTACCCCACCTGCCTACAGTATCCTAAGAATGGACCATATTAACAAAAAGGGAGGGGGTGTTGCAGTCCTCTATAAAAATAATCTACAAGTCACCACATCTAACATAAATCTACCTATATTTAATAACTCTGAAATCCTTGTCACTAAACTTCAAATCAACAAATTCAAATCCATTAACATCACTTGTATTTACCTTTCCCCTGGAAATAACATTAATACCCTTGAAAGTATTCTTAAATGGATATCAATCAATCTTCCACAAGAAACTTTAGTACTTGGGGACTTTAACATTGACTGGAAGTCCTGCAGTACCCCTCATCCCACCACCCACATTAATCTTTATGGCTTCTCACAAGTCATTACCTCCCCTACAAGAATTAATAAAACCAACAACAAAGAAAGTACATTAGATTGGATTCTTACAAACTCTCCACATCTCACATACAAAGCAGGAACCCTCCTTGATGATCTCAGTGATCACTCCCTCACTTATATCATCAGACACAAAACTAACATACCTAACCCTACTACTTATCGTACAATCCGGACTAAAAAATTCTTCAACCCTGAACTTTTCCAGCTAGTACTCAAACACTGCGATTGGTCACCACTAAAAACACTCCCCCTAGATAAAGCAGTTGACTACTTTAATTCCACATTCTTATCCATCCTTGACCAACATGCCCCTGTACGCTCTATTAGAAGTAACGCTAAACCTGCCCCATGGCTCACCAAAGCAACTAGACAGAAAATTCTCCTCAGAAACAAATCTTGGACAAAATGGCACACTACCAGGAATTTAACAGACCACCAAACCTTTAGACAACTAAGAAATACTACTAAAAAAGCTATCCTGCTAGATAAAAAAAACTTTTATATCCAACTACAACAAACTAACCAAAGGAATCCACAAAAATTTTGGTCCAGCATCAACAAACTCCTACACCCAGGTCAAACTATTACACCTATCCCACAAGGCTCCAACCAAGATAATCCAACACAAACTGCCAATGCCTTTAATTCTTTCTTTACAGATACCATTCAAACACTAGCTAAGCAATTATCTCCAACTTCCCCTAATCTAACCACCTCTCCAACTTACCCAATTCCATTATTTCAGCTTAAACCTGTTCCTACATCCTTCATTTGCTCTCTTCTAGAAAAACTGACACCTACTACCCCCCCTGCTGACCATCTACCTGCTGAATGCCTACAAAAAGGTGCCAAAGCCATAGCCCTCCCCATTTCCATACTTATAAACAGAACTATAACCGAAGGAAATATCCCATCTATCTGGAAAATCTCACACATCATCCCCCTTCATAAAGGTGGTAACTCCATTGACATTTCAAACTATAGACCAATAGCCCTACTCTCTCCACTGGCAAAAATAATGGAAAAATGTGTCCATAAGCAACTACTCACCCATCTTATTGATAATAACTTACTTGCCAACTGTCAACATGGGTTTAGACCTAACCACAGCACCACCACAGACCTACTCTCCTTCACAGGCTGTATAAATTCTACCTGTAATAACAATACCCTTTCCTCTTCTGTCTTCATTGATTTATCTAAGGTTTTTGATATGGTTAACCATCAGCTCCTTATTGAAATACTTAAATCTCTTTCTCTTGATACTGTAGCATTACAATGGTTCAAATCCTACTTAGAGAATAGACAACAAGCAGTACTATGGGAAAGCAACCTATCTTCTCACCTCCCCATTTCCCTTGGTGTCCCCCAGCGCTCCATTGTAGGCCCATTGTTATTTTCCATTTTCATTAATGACCTCCACCTAGCAATTCCACATGCAACCTGCATTCAATATGCAGACGACTCCACCATTATTTGTTCAGCTAATACTCCTACCGAGCTACAATCCCTTACACAAAATGCATTTAATACAGTTGAACAATGGTTTTTAAACCGTTGCCTTCTACTTAACCCTAAAAAAACTAAACTTCTACTTTTTACTCCTACTCGTAGGTCTGCCCCTCTTCACTTCACTCTTACATCCAACAATGGGACTCTCATATCTCCTAACACAACCACCAAACTTCTTGGAATAACCATAGATAATAATCTAAACTTCGACACTCATACTAACATCACTATAAAAACAGTAAATAATAAACTGGGATCCCTTTACAGAATCAAACCCTTCCTTACTCCTTCAACCAAAATCGCTATAGCTAGAACTCATTTAATCACTACCTTACTCTATGCTTCACCCATATACACCAATCTCTCAAAAAACAACCTAAACAAACTTGCTACTACCTATCACAGCATTGCTAGATTTGCCACATGATCTCCTTTTAGAACACATCACTGCAACAACCTAAAACAACTAGGATGGCTAGAGTTTTATAACCAGATACTATTTCAACAACTCACTATTATCCATAAGAGCTTGTACTACCCCACCTATACTCCTATACTGACTACTCTCATTACCCCCTACAACAATCTTAAGAACCTATGCTCCTCTAATAAGCTACTTATTACTATCAGCAAATCCAACAACTCAGCTGGAGATTCATTGTTCTCTAACTCTGTAGGCAAACACTGGAACAGGCTTCCCTCTGAACTCCTATCTCTGTCCTCCATAAGACTCTTTAAACTGAAAATAAAACAATTTCTCAGTACTCGCTGGCTTTGCCCTTGTACTAACCCTGACTAACTGTCTTCTCTTCTATTTCCTATGTCTTCTCTGCTCCTAACACGAGTATATTCTACCTACTTACATCCTCTTGCTGTTTCCTATATATCTTTATTTCACTGTATCATATGATACATTTGTATAATCAATCAACTGTTTATACTTTTTTATCCTGCTTGCAATTGAAAACAACTATTTTGTTTTTATATTTATTGCATTGCATATCACCTCATCATGAGCTAGGTATGCTTGTAATGACAACTGTATCTAATCTGTATGGCTGTAATCTGTTTAGACCCTTTTTAACTACCATTATAGTTCTTTGAATTTGTGATTATTACAGTTATATATTGTGTCTGTGTATGGCTGTAACTGTTTAGAGCTATTTTACTGCTGTTATGCTTCTTTGAACTTGTGATTATTTTTTACTGTATAAAATTGTCTGTGTTGGAGCTTTTTTCCCTGGGCCTCTACTGAAAATGGATTTTATTCCAGTTAGACTAGCCCGGTCAACAAATGCAAAATAAATAAAAAAATAAATAAATAAGAACAGGTTCTATCAAAAGGCTTACATTTCATTCCTACATGTAAAAGTAGGTTGACGGATACCATTATGGACCTTAAGGTATTCTGTCGGAATATTATGCTTCGGTTGCTGTATGGTGACAGCAATCAAGAAAGGGAACAGATACAAACACATTCCATTTATTCTTTCAAGCGTATGAGCAGCTTTGTCCCCATGAATCATCCTTTAGTAGAGGCTTACTTAAAACTCATTGAAGATGAATATTTTAAATATTATGACAATGTAGGTAGCAATAGATAGTGTGATGTTCGGAAAAGGTATAACTTAAATTATAAAGAGAGTCTAGCTTTGAAAAATCTACAGAAAAATGATCTAATAACCATAAAACCTGCTGATAAAGGTGGATTAATTGTTGTAATGGACACCTCTCATTATGTTAGTTCTATGATCGACCTACTAAGTGATGATCATTTTTATGTTAAAATCACAGTTAGTGAAGTACACATGATTATGAGTTCTGTACGTAACACTCTAAAGGATGTTTATAAAGGAGGTTTGATTACCAAAGAAATGTTTGACTACCTTTGCGTTTCCAACCCACTCATCCCATTAAACAAGGACTCCCAAAGATACATAAAAATCAAGTTGATCCACCAATGAGACCAATAGTGTCTGGTGGTGGATCAGTCACTGAGCCCCTTTCGGTGTATGTTGAGAAGCATCTCAGACCTATTATTAATCTAAATATTTTAGTCCTGAGAGACTCTAAACAATTCTTAGTAGACTTATATGATTGCTTTAGAGACATTACTGATTTAGAAGAGGTACTTTTTGTCACTTTTGATGTACAATCACTCTTTACAGTAATACCAAATGATTTGGGTATACAATATATTCATGATTATTTAAATGAACACAGTAATTTCTCACCTGTTCAAATAGATTTGGTAACATACTTTTTGGAAAAAGTTCTGGAGAATAATGTTTTCACCATTAACAGTGAGTTATATATTCAATGGCATGGGGTTGCCATGGGCACCCCATGGGCGAATAGTTATGCGAATATTTTCCTAGTCCATTGGGAAGGAACAATACTTAGCAGAACTGAAGAGTTCAAGACGCATGTACTATTCTACCGAGGTTTCGTCGATGACCTCTTTTTATTATGGAGAGGTAGCTCAGATGATTTACTAAGGTTTCATAATACCCTTAATAATATGCTTGGGTGTTTAAAATTCACAATGAATTGGTCCTATACAAGGATAGAATATTTGTTCTTATATGTTGAGAAATTGGCAAATGGCTTTATCAATACAGGAGTACATCGTAAATTATGTTATAGGAATTCATTGTTTTTGAGATCAGGCATGCATCCGGGGTACATATTTAGAAATCTGATTAGAGGCCAAGGAGTCCGAGTTTCTAGGTTAAATGTCCTGGATAATTGTTTCTCTGATGAACTTGATGGCCTAAGCGATATACTTTTGTGAAGAGGATACACTAGACATGAGATCCTGAATAATTTATCAGACATTTCAATTTTGCACAGAGATACAGCTGCACCATACTTTGGTCCACAAAAGGTAGATACCTGCAGTGTTGAAACAGGTAGATTCAACTCACTTAGGGTACCTTTGTTCTATACTTTGGATAACAAAGAAATAATAGAAATTTTTGGCAAATACTGGTTTGTACAAGTTGATAGTGACATCAATCAAATAGTAGGTGATCAACCTAGATTTACATACAAGAATAGAAAGAACTTAAAGAGACTATTATGCCATAAACAGGCTAATTATTATGCCAAAGACAAAAGAGGCATGATGCGACCCTGTGAAGCATGTAATTTTTATTCTTATATTGATGTGTCTGATAGGTTTTAACATCCAGATTTAAAGAAGGACTTCATTTTTAACATAGAAGCCACTTGTAAAAGTTCAAATGTTATGTATCTAGCTATATGCCAGATTTGCCAATCGTTCTATGTTGGTAAGACAAACAGGGTCCTTAGAGATAGAATTCGGGAACATATCTATCATATTAGGAAACAATGAAATCATAACGCCTTGGCCAAACATGTATCCCGTTTAGGAGAGGAACATCATTTTTTGTTTATAGTCCTTGAGCTGATTCCATCTAGCATAAGAGAAGGGGACATTAGGAACCATACAGAGTATAAAGAAAATAATTGGATTATTATGCTTAGGGCAGATAGAGGTCATGGGCTGAATGAAAGGGCGACAATAAAGCCCTTACTTAAGAAATGCAGAATACCAAAATAGTTTAAAAACATACTATAATATGATGTTCCTCTCCTAAACGGGATACATGTTTGGCCAAGGCGTTATGATTTGATTGTTTCCTAATATGATAGATATGGACTTAATCTACCTGGTAAAACAGACCCCTACCTTTATATTTATATCCACGACCTGTTTCAGGGCTCCAAAGTTCGCTGGGAGCCTGAGCAGCCAGCTGCCTTACCCCTATTCTGTATCTACCTAACAGCCTACACACCTCTTCCACTTACCTTCACCCCCTCTCACTATAGATTTATTTTTCTCCACTCTCCTACACTCCTCAGCTCCCTTTCTAACTCACCTACAATACCAGAACTGCCCACTAGGGGGCACCCCTCTCCCATCCATCTATCACTCTCTCTCTCCCTGCGCTACTTTTGTAAACTCAATCTATTTTTCTAAGCTTCTTGCCTGTTCCTATTCATACTTACATGGTGCCTGTCAGTTTGTACTCCTCTAGCGGTCTTTTTCCCTAGTCTCCCCCTCTATATTAAACCTCTCCACTCATGTCCTGCCTTCCAACCTGTAGCTACCTGCATTACTGATTGTTTCCTCGCTAACTTCTCTTCCTTTGTCTCTACCCGCTCCGTTCACCCTGCGGGCTCACTCCGCTCCCCTACCCTACCCCCAAATCTCACCCACCCCCAGTGCCTCTACTTTTCTACCTACCTAGCCACACCCCCTTGCCTTTTCCTCCAATCACAACCTCACCACAATTATCCAATCTTCTCCTTTCCCTCCATATTTCTTTTTAACCACTCCCTTTCACCATCTCCTTTACCGTTATCTTACAGTACCACACCCACTACATTTTGTACAAGTAACTAGAACTATAATATCCACCTGAACAATGTATAAACCACCCACACTAGTACTCAAAAATACCTTACTCATCCTCTCACTTCTCCCCCTTTAATAATAGCATTCCTTACAACCTCCTATGAACACCCACTACTAGCACACCTTCCCAACCCACTAAACATTCTACCTCTTCAATTCCTAACTACCAAAACCATCACATCAACATTACTTCCACACCTAGCTATCTTTTACCTAAATATCATAGGACAACCCACATAAAATATGTTCACCTAAATCCTAGAAGGCTACCCCTTCCTCAAAGTAAATATACAAACACTGCATATCTAACCCTACTACTCTCCCTAATCAATGGTGATATTCACCCAAACCCAGGTCCAACTAGCTCCTCTATAAATCAGAACTTTAACCAAAATCCCACAGCTAGCCCCCTACCTAAAATACATAACAACTCACTCTCAATAGCTAATCTCAACATACATAGCATTAATAACAAAACAACACAACTCCATGCTCTCTTAGAACTCTATTCCTTTGATATTATTAGTCTAACAGAAACCTGGTTAAAACCTTCAACAAAAGACACTGAAGTCACCCCTCCTGGCTATAATATCTTGCGTCTTGACAAGCTATCAAAAAAGGTGGTGGAGTAGCTGTATTATTTAAATCTAGCCTTCAAATAACCACTTTCCACCTAAAACCTCCTCAGGACTCTAATGCTGAAATTCTTATTACCAAACTCAAACTAAACTCTGTCAAATCTATCTTTATTATCTGCATCTATGTCCCCCCAGGAAATAATATTTCTACCATCGAAAACATCTTATGTTGGCTATCCCTAAACTTACCCCAAGAAACAATCATCCAGGTGACTTAAACATTGATTGGCAATCTTGCAGCAACACACAACCTACTAGCCATATTAATCTTTATGGGTTTTCACAAACTATAACCTCCCCCACTAGAATAAATAAGACTAACAAAAAATAAAGTACCCTAGATTGGATACTCACCAACAATCAACCCCATACTTATGAAACAGAAACCCTCCCTGATGATATAAGTGATCACTTACTAACCTACATTATCAGGCTCAAAACCAACCCACCTACCCAAAACATAACTAGAACAATCAGAACCAAAAAAAACTTCAACTTGGAGCTATTTCAAAGTGAACTCAATGCATGTAACTGGTCCCCCTTAAAACACCTTTCTCTTGATGAAGCTGTAGATTTCTTTAATGCTAAGTTCCTAGCCATACTTAACTACCATGCCCCCACTCGCTCTATTAGAATTAGAACTAAATCTGCCCCTTGGCTCTCAAAAGAAACTAAGCAAAAAATCAATTTCAGAAATAAAATCTGGAACAAATCTCGCTTAACTGAAAACAACAGATTACCAACACTACAAACAACTGAGAAATGAGACCAAAGAAGCAATAATGACTGATAAAAAAAACTATTACCTGAAATCTCAGCAAACTCACCAAAATAACCCACAAAAGTTCTGGGCAAACATAAATCAGTTACTACAGCCAAGTAAACATATCACACCCAACCCACAAGGCTCTGACATAAACAATCCTAACCAAATTGCTAATGACTTTAATTCCTTTTTCACCGAAACAATACAAACTCTAGCCAATCAACTCTCTAGTAAAAACACAACTCTATCTAACTGCAACTTAAACCCACCTCCCCCTTTTCTGTTCCAACCTGTCCCAACAACTTACATTCTCTCCCTTATCAAAAAACTCAAACCATGTACTCCCTCTGCTGACCTACTACCCGCAGAATACTTGCAATTAGCAGCCAAATCCATAGCCTACCCAATTTCCATAGTCATCAGAAGATCCATCACTGAGGGATATGTCCCTAAACTTTGGAAAGTCTCCCATATTATCCCACTTCATAAGGGTGGAAATTCTACTGAAATCTCAAACTACCGCCCTATAGCCCTACTGTCTCCCTTATCTAAGATTATGAAAGATGTATACACAAGCAACTGCTTGACCATTTTCTCCAAAATAACTTGCTCTCTAACACCCAACATGGTTTTAGACCTTCCCACAGTACCACCACTGCCCTCCTCTCCTTTACAGACACAATCAACAAAAATCGTAACCATAACACCCTTTCCTCTGCACTTTTCTTAGACCTGTCCAAGGCTTTGGACATGGTCAACCACCAAATACTCATACACATTCTTCAATCTTTGTCACTTGAAATCCAACCTATTAACTGGTTCAAATCCTACTTAAATAACAGACATCAAGCAGTACTCTGGAACTCCACTCTATCTTCCCAGCTACCTGTTAACATTGGTGTCCCCCAAGGGTCCATTCTGGGTCCCCTCCTGTTTTCTTTATCAGTGACCTCCACCAAGTAGTTCCCCAAGCTACATGCATACAATACGCAGACAACTCTACACTCATTTGCTCAGCCACATCTGTATCAGATCTTCACTCCCTTATACAACACATATTTAATTCTGTAGAAGAATGGTTTTCACAACGCTGTCTCTTACTTAACCCAAAAAAACTAAACTACTTCTCTTTACTCCTTCCAGTAAATCTCCCCATATAGACTTTACAATAACATCTAAAAATGGCACACCTATATCACAAGATCCTACTACCAAACTGCTAGGCATTACCATTGACAACAACCTTAACTTTGATACCCATATAAGCAACACTTTGAAAACTATTAATAAAAAAATAGGCTCTCTTTACAGAATCAAACCTTTCCTCACACCAGAATCTAGAAAAACTATTGCCCACTCCCACCTTATCTCTCCCCTTCTCTATGCCTCACCCATATTTACTAACTTGTCAAAAAAGAATCTTTTGAAATTAGAAAACTCCTACCACAACATAGCTAGATTTGCTACAGGTAACCCTTTCAGAACCCACCACTGTACTAATCTAAAGCAACTAGGCTGGCTTGAATTACAGCAGCAACGAAAAATTAATCAACTAGACATAGCCCATCAAATTCTTTATCAACCTGACAAAACACCTATACTATCTACTCTTATTTACCCCTACCAAAACCTAAAGTCCCTTAGATTCGCACACAAACTTCTAGCAAATATTGACAAAGCAAACAACAAGGCTGGAGATTCCCTTTTTTCTAACACTGTTGGAAAACACTGGAACCTGCTTCCCTCTGAGCTCTCTACTATTCTCTCAAAATCTATCTTTAAAAAGAGACTTAAGCTCTACCTCAAATCACAATGGCTGTGCCTCTGTACTAATCCTGACTAACTCTAGCTCTTGACACCTGACTAAAAGCTATACCTTAAAACCCAAAGTCTACTTCTCATTTACATCAACAGACCTATATCTCCTTCCTACTATCTTTATATATTATGTTCCTCTTAATTTCCTTTACCCTCTATTACTGTACATGATGCTAGTATTCCCTCAGAATGTCACTTGTAACAATATTTTTGTCACAATATTTTAACATTCATGTTATAATTACTGCATTTTTACACTTTATAACTATGTCTCCAGTTATAATGCTTTCTTTTACTCTGTTATTTTCATGTATTTCTTTAATGTAAATTCATTTGAAACTTTTGAGCTTATCTCCCCTCTACTGAAAATGGACATATATATATCCAGCTAGACTAGCCCGGTCAACAAATGTAAAATAAAATAAAATAAAATAAAAATAAATATAAAATATTTTATATAAGTAGAAAAGCATTTTATACTGTGTTTTATTTGTATGTATTTATTGCAAAATTGAGTATTTGGAGCTTTTGTTGAGCTCATATTCATATATTTTTATATGCTTACTACTTATAAGTATACCTTTAAAAGTGTTTTACCTATTAAGTGGTACTCAGTTATGATTGGTTTTAATATATTTGAATTTCTTTATAAGAATTCTGATTCAGTGTTAATGTTTGACAGTCTGAGGAAGCTTTTAAGTGAAAGCACTTACTGGATATCTGATACAATACAATTATTTCTGGTTTTAAATCTCCTGTGCTTTGTTACCACTTTGATAATTCAACAGTTTATTTGTGTTAAGGTAAGTCATTAATTGAGTGTGTGTAGTCCTCTCTAGGATTTTACATAAGGGGGACAGAATGGCAATTGGTCTATAATTAGTAAGTTCAGTTGAGTTACCTCCTTTATATAAGGGTATTATGCGTGAGATTTTCCAAATATCTGGGTCCATATTTTCTGATAATGATCTGTTTACGAGTATGGCTACTGGGTATGCTAAGGCATATGCTGTGATTTGCAAAAATTCTGCTGGGAGGTTGTCAGCGGCTAATGTGGTAGGTTATAATTTTCTTAGTTTTCTTGTGGTATCAACAGGCACTGGGTGGAATGTAAAGAGGTTGTAGCTATTTTGGGAGTTGGTGCTTTGTTGGGCTGTGGGTGGGGTTGGGATGGTGGAGACAGTGTGAGAATTAACAAGGGTTTGGATAGTTTCAGTAAAGTATTTTACATTTAAATATAAAATACTTTATAATATAAGTATTTTATATTTAAATATAAGGTTGAAAATTAGAATGGAAGACATTTCCTGTATTCAAATTAGGACAGCTGTAGCATAAACAATCTGCCAGAAATCATAAACCTCCAAACAACAATGACTGCATTGCAGCATCAAGAAAGCTACCTAACAGTTTATTGAACAGAACAAATGCTTTATGCGACTCTCTGTGTCTTTCAAATCTATTGAAGCTTCCAAGTGACTTAGGTACCAATTATTCAGAACCCAAACCAACAGAAGTAATGTTCTGCCTGAGAGTTAAGTCCTATAACCTTGTAGTTCAGTTGTATAAATATCCTCCATATGTTAACCTCTGCTGTGCAAACAGAACATAATTTATAATTATTTTGATAGCTCATTGCTCAACATCATAATACATCTGGGAAAGGCTGTTGCAGCTATTCAGGGCAACTAGGGGATAAGCAAAGTGCAAACGTAGGAGTTAGACTATCACAGCTTAGACTATTTATTCTGATACTTAGCAAACTAGTATTATAATGTGTTTATGATATAGACATTTGTTTTCCTCTGATTTGGAATATGTAATTATCAGCGTAACTACTAACATGAGTCTGTAACTGAAGCAATGTATATCTATGAACAAAGAGAGACATTGCTGAATTCCAAGAGATTGAAACCTGCTTGATGATACATGTACATAACCTGAAATTGTCATACTCATAGAAAAACTATTAACATTGAACAAAATTTTCTAAATTATTAGAAAATAAAGTTGTTTAAAAGAGTCAGCAAAAGTTAGGGCAGAATGGCTGTGTCTGTTGATATCTATCTAACCCTCTCTCTCTCTCTATATATATATATATATATATATATATATATATATATATATAAATGTATATATAGAGAGAGAGATAAGGAGAGAGAGAGAGAGAGAGAGAGAGCAAAAGATACACATATATATATATATATATATATATATACACACACACACACACACACACACACACACACACACACACACACACACACACACACACACACATACACACGCACACACAAACTCACATAGTGTAGTGTAAGCCACTTTTAATTATCCTTAGTCCTATTTTTACATCTACTCTGCACACTTTACCTGTTTAAATATACCAACTGCACAGCCATTAGTAAAGGACAAACAGCCTTGGTGCTGAAACTGGTTTTTAGCATGTGTGTATAAATATATATATATATATACATACACACACACACACACACACACACACACACACACACACACACACACACACACACAAAAACACATACACATACCACACGCACACACACACACCTCATGCACATAATCATATATAACATAGAAGCATTAAAATCCAAAAGCACACAAGCACAAAAGCAAAGTAAAACACCACAGCTCACAGGATGGTGGACCCACAAACAATCTCCAAACAGGGTAGAATAGCAAGTAATAACACTTTAATAGAACATCCACAATCAGACTCCACTGAAAACAATATCTGATATACAGATATTGTTTTCAGTGGAGGCTAACATAGAAGCATATTATTGGCAATATTCCTTTTCCTCATTGTAGTGAGATGTCAGAGTTGGTATATATAATTATCAGGGTGTGTAGAAATTGCAGGGGGACTCTCCACCCTGTAAAAACAGCTGTTTTATATGTTATTTTGAGGCTTTGTTGATCAATGTTTTTCTGTTTTGATGAGTATGTTTTGATGATGTGTGCACTGACAGTTGTACTGTTTTAGCTAAAAGTATTCATAGGTTAGTACAAAGCTAACTGCTCTTGCGAGCCATTGTAAGCCTAGTCAATTATCCCTTATGAGACTCAAACGCTGCACCTTGTGTTTGTAAGGCAAACACCTTAACCATTAGGCCATCCTCCCATCCCAATTCCTCTATAAATACAAATATATAAACTGATATAGATATAGATATAGATATATATGTATATATATATATATATATATATATATATATATATATATATAGAGAGAGAGAGAGAGAGAGAGTGAGAGAGATATCGATAGATATGTGTGTGTATCTGTGTACATGTGTGTTTGTGTGTGTATGTGTTTGTGTTGGTATTTGTGTGTGCATGCATGCAGGTGTGTCATGCCATTTGATGTACAATGGTCAGCTAATACAATGTACTTAGAATTATATAGAGAATTGTTGTTGATGGATATGTATGTTGTTTATTTTTATTCTTTGACATAAATAAGTTTTAAAAGCAATTGTAGAATAGGACAGCAGCATAACTAATACAGCTGTTATTAATATAGCATAAGTATTTATCTGTATATTTAACATTCATTTTTTTAGTTTAGAATATGTTTACTTGATAATTCCAGTTGATATATAATTATATATATAAAAATATATAATTTTTCTGAGTATGAATGGGACAGTATACCTGATAACTGAAAGGTTTAAAATGCTTATGGTGTGTAAACATTTAAGCTGTCATGTGATTCACTCTTGCACCTCATGGTTTAGAGCAAGTCGTGTGTAGTATATTGTCACTCTCTGTTATGTTAGATGTAACACTGCATCCACTGGAAGGAATTGGATGTCTTGCTAAAGTGTAGGTAAATACTCAATAGCCATTGAACACGTAAATAAAACGTTTCTATCTGCTCCTTCTCATGCTTTTATTCCTTCTAGTATCCTGATACCATGAAAACATTAAAGCAACATTGATTTCGTAAAAGAAAAAGTTAATTCACCACTTTGTTTTCCAACATCAAGTAACTAGAACTGGACTGGGGAAAATTTATTTTGCACCACTAGAAGTAAAAAAAATACAAATCAAGAGAAGTAAAATGTTCACTCATAAAGTTAGGCAAACCACTCCCATTACAGAGTTACTACTGCATGCCAATTTCCCTTATAAAGGATGTCATGGGTAAATGACAAAGCTGTGGCAATGCACAGTGTGTGGTTAGACAATCTCTCTCTGCACTGAGTGAAGTCAGAGACATAACTCTAATACAGATTATGTTATAAAGAAATAAAATCTGTTGATCCATACAGTTGTGTGAATTTGTAAACATAAGCTGCACCTCAGATACTTAGTTACAATGGAACAGAACAGTACATTAATGTTGCATCAGTCTTTCCTTCTGACAAATGAAATAGAACACGTTGTATTACTGCATTTCCATTTGTAGAATAATTGTCAGGTATTGTAACTACAGCTCCATAAAAAAACATTGAAAATGAATGAATGTATGAGGATTTGTTTGGCTCTATTACACACTAGTGACTTGAAAGAAAAGATAATAAAGAAAAAATACAAAACTGTGGTAGAGTGGTGCACTTCCATGGGATATCTGCTCTGTGAAGAAATAGAAACTAGGCTCGTCTGGGTATGGCCAACTGTTCTAAACGTAAGCATGGAAACTGCACACACACACACACACACACACACACACACACACACACACACACACACACACACACACAGACGTACAGATACATGCACATTTGCTGGTAATAGTCTGAGATAATATTTCTGTCAGTATATTTCATTTTGCCAGCTAAGACAGTATAAATGGTGACACCCCTACTCTATGCCATGAAAGACAGTGTCAGTATATGCAGGGACTGTTAAGTGACATAGACCTCTATAGATCATTGCCATACAGACTTCCCCTACACTACCCAGAAGATATTTACAAGTCCCACTCATTACAATACTTTGGTGTTATCTATTTTGATATAACTTATGCTTAGCAGTAACATGTCATCATAATTATATGGCCCTACACATTATTTTCAGAACTGTGACTTTAATTTATATTAGCTTAGTATTCTGAATGATCAAACATTACACAGTGATGTAGACACTTTTAATCCGTAATAATGTCATGTTACCTTATTAGCTTAAGTGAAAGTAACAACAACATCAGCACCAACAATGCAATTGCCCTGGCAGGGATATGGCACACTTTTCTAGGGTGGGGGTAACAAACACAGTTAGGGCATGTAAAACATGTAGGAAATACTGCA
The DNA here is from genome assembly GCF_019279795.1 of Protopterus annectens. NCBI lineage: Eukaryota > Metazoa > Chordata > Ceratodontiformes > Protopteridae > Protopterus > Protopterus annectens. Next base: position 975,761,994 of record NC_056745.1, read on the forward strand.
GTGCTTGGAGGAAGGGGACATATCCACAATGCATTTCTAGGAATGGGTAGATCGGTCATTGTTCCACTGATGGTAGAATAGCTATCCATACCCCATTGTCCAAGCATGGCTGTTTGAAGCTCTTTGTCAGAGACACTTGAACAGACCAGGAAAACATGTTTGACAGTTACCAAACATGTGGGGGCTAGTGATGGATTATTAGCATAGGGTGACGATGCATTATGACATGGTGGTGGATGAATTGAATTTCACTGCAGAATGCCTTCATGATGGGAACTGACTCCTGTCCTATCCAGGGGAATCAGATTTCATCATAACATCATCTAGGAACTGCTAGAGGATGTATAAATCTGATGGTTTCAAAACACTTAAAATATCCACATCAGAGGACTTGAAGGTCCTCATAAAAAGAAAGCCTAATAATATACAAACTGTAGTGTGCAGTAAGACAAGCACTCTATAAATACCCTTGATCCCATAATAAAATGGCACCAGTCAGTCAGCAACTGTATGAAATCTTGCCAACACTGTAACAGTCTGCTTTGTCCCAATCTTTGAGGTGATGGTATGTCATTTACAATATGGGAGACACCAATCAGAAACATTATGGACAGTAGCATCCAAAGTGGCTACTAACACCTTTTGAGTGGCTAAATTAGATGTTACTCCTAGCATTACAACACAAGTGATAATTCTGCTCACCAAGAAACCAAAGTGTCCAGAGAGGTTGATAACTATATGTCATCACACCATTTTTGCATATTTGTGAATCAAGCCTCTATGTCTGTTGCCCTCCATGGCATAGGTAATAGCTCTCATTAGTATGTTGATGCTTATTTGCATATCAACATGCAGTCACTTACATGTGCTGCATACTGCACTATTTTCCATAGTAGTATGGTCATGTTACACTTGCGTCTGAATAGGCCCCTCCCTCACTTTTGGTAGCAGAGCTGGAGGATCCCATTCAAAGACACATAAAGTGTGTTCATGTTACATGCATATTTGAATAGGATCCTCCATCTGAGCTAACAATTACTGCACCATATATCATAATGGATCTACTTAGAAATGCCGAAATTCCAGAATGCCGACAGCCATATGGCCGACATTCAGAATTTCGACATTTCAAGTACATACATAAGAAGGAAAATAAAATTTCCTTTAAACTGCTACCAGGGGGGCTATGCCCCCCTGTGCCCCCCACACCCCCGTAACTTTAATATACCAACTCTGAGATCGTACTACAGTGCAGGAATGGAAATCTTTCCATTCAGCACTATAGTGAGATGCCAGTTTCACATTGTCGGTATTCCGAATGTCGACCATATGGCTGTCCGCCATATGGCTGTCGGCTTTCTGAAATTTCGGCATTGTGAATGGGACCCACCATAATGCTCTTCTCTAATTATTTCTGAATATCCTAATTAATGTCTCCATTTGGTGATCCAAGTGTAGCTTTTGACTACAGCTTATTTACTAATACCTTCTTAAATTTTCCTTCATTATGCTTTGTTGTGCTTATAAGTCTAAAAATTAACTTGCAGTTAAAATGTTCTTATTCAGATCATGTCTTTTCTTGACTAAATAAACAAAAAAAGGAACACTCCGCAGGAAACATTTGACAGAATTTATTGACTTAGCTCTTTTGTTCCCATTACAAGAGCTTGGTTCTCTTACTCTATTGTTAAAGAGAAGGTCTTTTAGACTGAAGCCTCAACACTTCCTGTCACAATTACTTTTTTAGCATATTTAAGGTTGTTTTACAAGAAAATATGTTATTCTGATGAAGCTCAAGTAATAGGAATGAAAGCAGTGAATCAATAAATTCTGTCAAGTAATTTTTGTGGAGTGTTCCCTTTTTGTTTAGTTATTTACTTATTTATTTGTTTGTTTGTTTTTATATTTTGGAATATTTGACCTACTATTTGGTTTGCTTATTTGTTTGGTTGCCATTTTACTTACCTCATATTGTACAGCACACTTCTCTCAAACTATCTCTTCAATAATTCTGGACAAAGCCAAAAGTAATGGGGTACAAAGGCCCAAAAATCAGGGACAAAGGTTTAATACTACTATAATTCACTTTAAAACAGGCTTTGCATCAGCATGCATTTTTGAACAATAAGTATGAAATTCTAATGACTTGACTTTATGAGACAAAATTAGGATGGTCTGCAAAATGAGGGACAGTTGAGGGGTATACAGCAATATAATGTGGTGCTTCAAATAATTCTTTCATCAGACAATAAGAGAGCTCAGCAGGGTCTATGTTATCAAATCAATATACAAAAATGCATAAGGAACTGCACTGATACATAATTAAATATTTAAATAAATAAACTTTAGTTGTATATTACTTTTCTTTGTGTATTTATAAAAAGGCAACTTTTGACTCAGTAATTTTTTTCGCCTTCATATTGGACTTTTTTTTCCTAGAGCTAGGGAAGTTAAACAGAACACGTATATTCCATGGCCCTCATGGATTTCCTGCCTTAAAAACAATGTTACTGGATGAATATCAAGAGCGGCTGTTTGTTGGAGGTCGCGACATGATATATTCTCTGAACCTGGACCAAATCAATGAGGGCTCCAGAGAGGTAATGTTTGCTTGTTTATGTATTTATTTATTTATGTTATGCATCAAAGTAATCTTTCAAGAGAAATCCACACTGAATATTTAAAATTACGCTGCTACTCTGAGTCATATTTTAACATTTAAACTGAGATGCAGACATGGGCTTCCAGCTGCAATTTCAAGGATTGGAATTGCAATGTTCAGAATGGTGGGGACTATATACTGAGATTTAATTGCCTTCACAGAGTATTACCCTTCCTCTGTGAAACAGTCTTTTCGAGTCAGTATATGTCAGTCACAAGATCATAGGCTGCTCAGGTGATTGCACACTTGAAAAGTATTTTAAAGGTATAAAAATGAGTTTCACGATGCAATGACATCATGGTGATATGCAATTTATTTCCCTTATATTTCAGGATCATGAAATTGAGTCTTGTGATTATGACAGACAGTCTGGAAAAGAATTGCCTCAGCAGTCTTCTTTTATTTCCTGTGAGAATTGTTAATCAGATCAGATCTGGTAGAGCAATAAAACCTGTAATGGGTATTTCTTCTGAAAGTGGTAAAGAATATGCTTAGCTTAATGTAGCATTCTGTAGATATAAAAAGTAGATATATGCAGATTCAGGGCACTTTATCCAAACAATCTGTGCATTTCAGTATTTTCAGTAACACATTTAAAAATCCTTACAAAAACAAATTGTGAAGGAAAGGGGCAGGGCTGCATCATCAACAGGCTTGCTCAGGTGAGAGAAGGCCATGTATCAAGTGTACTGCCACCTAGAAGGAAAGTAAAAAAAAAACTAACAATGGCAGGAAAATCCAACAGATGGCATGATAAATCCAACAATGAACTCTAAAAACTTCAATCTCACACAACAAATAAAGAAACTAACAAGCAAACAAATAAATAAATGAATGAATGAACGAATGAATAACTGACTAACTAAATAAATACGTTGCAATCATAATACTGAAATGGGATGAGAAGGGGCTACAACTAAAGCAAAAAAAAAAAAAAAAACCTCCTGCACTTGAGATTGAAAGTACAGTTGTGTAAAATCTCACCATAACAGTAGATGTCCTTGCCTTCACTGCTCCAGTATTCTTAACTATATGGAATTCCCTGCTGCAGAAGCCTGATGTCCGGCCAGTCTTCCAAAGACTTCTGAATTTAAAAGGTATGCCAAACATCACCATATGCTCCCTGTGTAACCTAGGGCATAAAGGTGACATTCAGGCCTACCAAAACCAGAACTGATTGCCCCAGTAGGAACAACAATCCAAGGAACCCAAGATGTAATGTGTACATCCAGGAAGGCAAAAAACTAGGGGGATGGAGGGACGAAGGGAGCGAATACTACAGCAGTGAAGGCAAGGCCATCTACCGTTATGGTAAGATATTACACAATTGTACTATGTTTGTACATTCACTGCTGCAGTACTCTTAACTATATGGGAGAGTGCCAAAGCTCAAGAGGAAACTTGGGAGGAGGACAGGGCAGAAGAGTCAACTAAAAACCCATGAAGAACTGAACTAGCAAAACCAGCCTTAGCTCTAGAGATACCATTCAACTTGTAGTGCTTGGTAAAGGCATGCACAGAAGTCCAGGTAGCTGCTTCATGAATCAAAATATTTCTAAGCCTTTGCAAAAAGCACTAGAAGAAGCCATAGCTCTGGTAGAATGACCCTTAATTGAAAAAGGAAGGCTCTTGCCATAAAAAGTGTAACAAAAGTAAATAGCCTTAGAAATCCAAAAGAAATTGTTTGCTTGGATGCAGCAAGCCCCAAAGATCTAGGATGAAAAGAAACAAATAACTGATCAGATTGTCCAATAGCCTTGGTCATGTCTAAATAAGCTCTAAGTTGCCTATGCATGTCCAAAGTATGCAGCACCCTCTCACTGTCAGTTTGTGAAGAGGGGGAAAAGTAGGCAGATTAATAGACTGATTAAGTGATAGCTCATTAACCACCGTTGGCATAAAAGAAGGATTAGTGCTCAAGGATACTCTGTCCTCATGAAAAAATCAAAAAAGGAGGAAGGACCTGCAACTCAGACACCCATCTGGCAGAAGTAAGTGCGAACAAAAGAGCAGTCTTCCAGGAACAATGTTGCAAGGAAGCTGAAGTTGCAGGCTCAAAAGGAGCCTGGGTCAACTTCTCCAAAACAAAATTAAGGTCGCAGGGAAGAGGAACAGGTTTCCTGGGAGGTCTAATATTAAGTACACCTTTAAGAAATTGTTTCAGCTCAAATCCAGCAACTAAAGGTGGAGAAAAAGACAGACAAGCAGAGATAGCTGATAGGTGGGCCATAACAGAATAGGCTAAATCAGCATTGAGCAACTCATACAAATAAGAGACAACCAAAGGAGCATCCACAGTAAGTAGGCCCAGGTTATGAGAAAGTCACCAAAAAAAAAAAACTCTACCATTTGGATAAGGAGGATTTCCTAGTTGTAGGTTTCCTGGCCTCATATGTTATCTGGCAGATGTTTTACACCGGATGCCCTTCCTGACATAACCCTCCACATTTATCCGGGCTTGGGACCGGCACAAAGAAATGCACTGGCTTGTGCATCCCCAGTGGCTGGACAGAATTAGGAGTCAGTATATTAGAGGGTCAGCTCATGTTGGATGGTTTGGAGACAAAGTCAGAGAGACGAGATTGTGTTGGTTTGGACATGTGCTGAGGAGGGATGCTGGGAATATTGGGAAAAGGATGCTAAGGATGGAGCTGCCAGGTAAGAGGAAAAGAGGAAGGCCTAAGATAAGGTTTATGGATGTGGTGAGAGAGGACATGCAGGTGGTTGGTGTGACAGAGCAAGATGCAGAGGACAGGAAGAAATGGGAACAGATGATCTGCTGTGGTGACCCCTAATGGGAACAGCCAAAGGAGAAGAAGAGGTTTCCTGGCCTCCTGCAGGACTTGCAGCACGTCCTCAGAAAAAAGGTGTCTGAGGAATCAAAATCCTATCACTCACAGAGTCAGTTGAAGTGTGAAAAGCTGGGTATGGATAACATATCCCCTGTCTTGTGTGATTAGATTCACCCTGTAAGGTAACTTTTGATGATTGCCCATGGCTAGATGCAGAAGAAGAGGGAAGTAGTGCTGTTGCAGCCAAAAGGAAGTCACCAACAAGATTTTGGGAGTATCCTGTTGAATTTTAAACAAGACTTTCAGAATTAGAGGAAGGGGAGGGAATGCTTAAAGAAATATCCACTTCCAAGAGAATGGGCGGGCATCCAGCTTTCATACCAGAGTACCTGCGACTCTGGCACAAAACAGAGGAAATTGCCTGTTCAGAGGGAAGGCAAAAAGATCCACTTGAGCAGTAACCCACTGGTGAAAAATGTACAGAAACGCATCCCTGTGAAGCATTATTTCATGGGACTGAGTTAAGGACCTGCTCAGAGTGTCTGCCACAATGGTCTGACCATAAGTGATATAAACTGCCTGAAGAATCACTTGTCACTTGACAGCAAGATCCCATACCAGAAGTGCAAACCAGCAAAGAAGATAAGATCTCATTCCTCCCTGCTTGTTGATATACCACATCACTGTGGTTTTGTCTGTGAATACCTTGGGACACCCTCGAGAAAAGATAGACTGAAAGGCCTGAAGAGCCAGCAGAAGGGCTCTCATCTCTTTGACATTGATGTGCTCCTTATGCTGATGAGGCAACCACACCCCCTTTACCTTTAGGGAGCCAAAAGCCATCCCCCATCCCATGTCTGAGGCATCTGTGAACAATTCATGAGTGGGAAGAGGAGGATAAAAAGGGATCCCTGGATTCAGAAACAACTGCTGAATCTATCAGAGAAGTTTCTGTCTGAGACAAGGATGAAGAAGAACTACAAATTCTAGAGGATGAGCATGTTGAAGCCACACTGACTTCAGAAACCACTGAAACTTCCTCATATGAAGTTTGGCCAGAGGAAACATTGGAAATTTGGATGCCATAAAACCCAGAACCTTAAGAAACTCCCTGGCAGTAATGGCAGCCAGCAGAAGAAGAGTGTGAAAGAAAGAAATGAGAGTTAAGGCCTTTGGATGGGGCAGTGATACAAGCACTGGCACCATCTGAATCCTGTAATCCAGAAAAACATGATCCTGAGAAGGAGTCAAAGAAGACTTTTTGAAATTTACAGTGAACCTTAGACTCTGAAGAAGGAATATGGAAAAATGAAGATTTTGCAAAAGGATCTCTGGAGAGGATGCCTGAGTCAACAGGTCATCCAAGTAAGGAAATATTTGGATCCCTTGAAGTCAGCAAAAGGCAATCACAGGAGCAAGGCATTTGGTGAACACCCTTGGGGCAATAGAAAGGCCAAAGGCCCAAGAAGAGAACTAAAAATGCCAGGAAGCAACAGAGAAATGCAAAAACAGCCTTAAAACAGGATAGATCGGAATATGGAGGTAAGCATCCTTGAGATCCAGAGACACCATATAGGCCTGAGGGAGCAAAAGAAAGAGAGGCGCTAGAATAAATTATTTTCTGTTTTTACTATGTAGTCTTCATTTGTTGGAAAAAGCAGCTAGAGAAATTTCCTTTTGGATCCTGGTTATTGTTTTGAAGAGAAGAAAGAGAGTCTGAAGGGACAACATCCAGAAGGAAGGTACCTTTAAAAAAGTGTTTAGATGGAAAGGGCTAAAATAGGTCTCCAAGTGCCCTCTTTTCTGGGCAATGGAAACAGTCAGGAGAAGAACCTTTTCCCCTTTGGGACACAGGCACCTCTTGAATAGTACCTGAGACAGGAGATTTCAAAGAACCTCTGGTAAACATGGAATATGTTCCCTGTGAGGCTGAGGAATGTCCATAAAAGGAGGATGGGATTTCCTTACCATGAAGTACCCTTGACAAATGGTCAACAGAACTCAAGAATCTTGAGTGATCTGAAGGAAAACCAGAAGAGAAAGATAAAGGCAAAGAGAAAGAGGAATGAGGCTGTGAAGATAATCACACAGAGCCTGGTTTGTCCAGAAAGGCAGGCTTCGGAGTCCCAGAAAAATTAAGTAGCTTTAGCAGGAGGAGCCTGTTTGCCACTCTTCTTACCTTTAGTAGCAGGACAGGATTGCCTATGAACAAAGGCAGGCTTAGCGGGGTAGTTTCCCTGAAATTCCGGCATAGGAGAAACAAACACATATTTAAACTCCTGTAAGGCTTTACCCTTATCCTGAAGGGACCTGCACAAACCTGAACAAATCAACAGCAGCTTATCCAAACAAAAGTTTAGAATCCAGAGGAGCATCCATCAACATAGCTTTAATATCACTAGGTAGATGTTGAAGCCTAAGCCAAGAATACCTCCTCATAACGGAACCAAAAACAGCAGCCCTAAAAGAGGCATGCACTGCATCATAACTACATTTAATAGAATGATGAACAACTTGAGAGGAAGTCCCTAGCAAGGAAAGAACATAAGTTTTACCTTTAGAGTCTGGAAAATCAGAAATAAGTTGACAGGCCTGAGAAAGAAGTGCCAACACATATCTAGGCATATGGGTCTAATAATTAATACCCCTAAAAGCTAGGGTAGCAAAAGTGTAGATCTTTTTGTCCATCCTGTCCATAGTTCTGCTGTCCTTGTCAGAAGGCAATAACATGAGTAAATGAAACACTTGAGATGGCTTATCAAAGGCTACGGCCACTACCAAAGGGTCAGCAGCAGGACATTTATATAAAAAAGAACAATTCTCAGAAACCCTATAAAACCTATCAGGCTTCTTGGGAGCAGGGGGAAGAGAATCAGGTGCCTGAGAGGCACTGGAGAAAGCATCCAGTAAAGCAGCCAACACTGGAGGAATAGCCGCAGGTTTAGGAGAGTCCAACTGCAACAACTCATAGTACCTCTTATGGATATCAGAGAACTGAGTACAATCCCTCTCAAAAAAATCATCATCCTAGAGAGTGTTTCCCCAAAGGAAATTTCCTCCAAAGGAACATCAGGACTAATTGATTCCTCCTGCTCTGACCCATAGTCCAAAGGAGAAGGAATTTGATTAGAATAAGTTAGGGATTCATCAGCAGAATCCGATTCATCCTAAGAAGAATCCTGGTCTTTAAACATTTTAAGAGGAGTAGAGGACCAATGAGGCACACAAACTGAAACCCCATGAGGAGGCACTAAGGACAATAAGGAAGAAAATAACCCCTGAGTAAAAGCCTGCAATTCATTTTGTGGATCCCTAGAAACAGAAGAAACATGATTTTTTTTTTCTTTTTCAAAGGAATGTCATGAGAAGGCTCAGATCCAAGATGATCGTCAAGAACCATAGCAGGAACTTCTTCCCCAATTAAAAACTGAGGAACTCCCCTAGACCCCTCAGAAAAAAAGCAACCGTGGTTCCCCCTCAGAAAAAAGCAAACCGTGGTTCCCCCTGAACATCAGAGACAGATACCTGCCAAGCCTCTTTGGATGTGCTGGCAACCAATCCTCTCCAGCCTCCAACATGCTTGTGGCATGGAAATCTGACAACACAGCTGGGGGAGCCTCCAGGTTTGTAATGACCTCGGGAGAAAAACCTGAAAGAGGCTGGACAGCGGAAGATTCTGGTCATACCTTTTTCACCTTCTTCTTCCCCAATGGCTGACCCTTGGGATGGGAGAGTCCCTCCATAGCATATTTAGTGAACAACTTAAGATGCGGAATCTCAAGATATAAGGAAAGAGAAGAAAGTCTACTGCGAACAAACGCTAACAAATATAACAAGATGTATGGTCATGAGAAGCACCTAAGCAAAAAAGATACTTATCATGTCAGTCTCTGTAGGGAATCTGTCTACCACACTGGCAGTTACCCTTCCTGGATGACATTAACACCCAAGAAACACAAAAACCAAGAAAAAAACAAAATCCCCAACAGGGCACCATGCAAAAACACAAACAAATGTAGGAAGTCACTGGAGAATGGAAATGCATTCAACTGGCAGAAAACGGACGCAGGTAAACAGACTGATGGTGTAAAAGATACATTCAGACTGGTGGCAAACAAGTTCTGTTTTTATTAGGCCTGAACGTCACCTTTATGCCCTATGTTATGCAGTGAGCATATGGTGACATTCGGCATTCCTTTTAAATTCAGAAGTCTTTGAAAGACTAACCAGATGTCAAGCTTCTCATGCAGGGAATCCCATCAAGTTAGGAATACTGCAGCACTGAATGTAAGGACATCCAACGGTACTGCCCTTCTCAAGCAATGTTCAGCACCACTGTGCTCACAAGCAGCTGACAAACTTCTGCTGTATTTCAGTACTTCAGCATAGTGGTGTTGACAGTGAATGGTGCAGCTTTATGTTTTTCCATTCATAGTGCAATGTTCAATGTTATTATTTAAGATCATTGCTGATATGGATTCATGATCAGTATGCACATTCAGTTAAAAAAGTAAAAAAAATAAATAAAATAAAATACAATTGGTGACAATATCTGTCTGAAGCAAAAAGTGGCATTCAAGTACATTGCATATGAGATGGATTATTTGATACTGATGCAAATAAAAAGTATTACATGCCATAATTATTCATATAGTGCAGTATAACAACCAAAGAGGGCAGTAGATTGATCTGTAGGTTGATGTTACTCAGTTTAATGTTCACAGACACAAATGGAGACAGTTAAAAATGAAAAAAAGTCAAAGCTACTTGGTGTCATTATAAATAACCATCTAAAGTTTAATATTCGACAAGGGTTCAAGAAAATCCAAAGAAAAATGTAACTCTTTTTTAACTAGCACTGCCATAAAATAACCTCTGTATATCTCCTACCTTCGTTACCATATGCTGCCCTATCTATAACAACCTCCCACCACTGCCTAGCCTTAGAACTGTTAGTCTGGCTGTAACTTCCACATTCTCTCTCTCTCTCATTGTCCAGTCAGCAGCTGTTCATAACATAATCTACAAACCTCTAAACTGTCTTGCACTTCAAGCCTTTGTGGAACCTTACACCTCTGCATGGTCTTTCTACTCCACAGACATGTCTCTATTAAAAACAACTAAAGCCGACAGCTCTGATGGTCTGTTCTTGTACTCAAATTATGTCTCCAAAATCTGCAGTTTGTTCCTTCTCATCATCAGACAACAATCTAACCTATTCTGATTGAGAAACTTGCAAAACCAGCACTTTTAAAACATGTAGCTCTGCTCTTGCACCTTCCCAGGTTGGACTACCTTACACACCTACATTATCCCTATATATTTCAACAGAACAAAGTGTCAGTGTGAGTTTCATACTCTTCTGTCCCTTTGCTCTTACTGCCACATCTACTGTCTCTGCTTAGATTGATAGGTTCATTGGTATCCACTAGGCTAACGACCACAAGGTCCTTTATAAGCATAGCTGTGCAGTCCAACCTAATTGTACCCGTATGTATCATGAGCATTCATTAGGAGAGAGTATGTTAGTTAGGAAGTTTCTTGAGGTTATGTGTCAGGGTTATGCTAATTTGGGCATTATTGTCTGCTTCTGTCTATCAGAAACATAGGGGCCAGACCCAGGGTGAATTTCCGATTTCCCATACGTTGGTCAAGGTTACGCTTAAATAGGATTAGGCTTGGACTCTGCTTCATATTGCTGGGAAGCCTGTTCCAAAGCATGGTGATCTGTCTTATTTATGTCACAAGCAAAATTTTAATCCTTGGATCCAGTGGTTCTGATACTATTCATTTTCTAGATGTATAAAAGGTCCATCAGAGCTAGATCAAAGGATGCCTTGCATGCCAGACATAGATGGTCTCAGTATAGAGATAGGGCTTTAAGGTGATCCTTATTAGTTCAGTAAGTTTATAGTCTGAATTCTCCTGATAAGGAACCTTTGTGGGTGTTCCAATCGTTGCATACATCTGGTCAGATTCAGGCTGTAGGGGCATTAGACGCAATGATGGGTCTGATAAGGGCCAAATAAAGTGGAGCTATGACTTCCTTGGACCTGGGTGCCATCCCCTTACTTATAAGTTGGGTGATATCGAATGATTTTCTTACTACCTTGCCCTCACATTGGCCAAAGGCCAGATTACTGTCTACATATGTTTCCAGATCCCCAACTTCAGAGTCAGCTCTTAGGGGTGTCTTATTGATGCAGTAATTAACTTGGGTGAGAATTTTCCCAAAAGGCACTATAAAACGTTTCTTGGCATTGAGTTTGAATTCATGATTTTGACACCAATCACCTGTCTGTGTTTGACCCTCTTGAAAGATGTTTGTGTCATGGGGCAATCTGTGATAGCTCTTAATTTGTAATCATCTGCAAACCTGGTCAGCGAAAAGGCAGCCAACTTTAGCCTTTACCTCCAAGAAGCAATTGCTAAATAGGAGCAGTAAAATGTAGAGTCATTACATATTACTCCTGACATATCATACCCGCTACCTTCTACAACTTCCTCAATGTCACTACAACTTTCTTTTTCTCTAAATTACACTGCTCACATTTCCTCTCCTACTTCCTGTTTCCTACTCATCACTTCCTCTCTGCTTTCTATTCATATCTCCCACACCACCTCACTATTATTTATCCTACCTATAAATGTAAAATTGTAATTTGTCATTTTAAACCTCACAAAGTATGTACGTTTGCCATATATTAATATGTAATGACTCTACATTTTACTGACTGCAGATTTTCTTTAGTATAGCTGCCTTTCATAGGATCATAGGATCATAGGAGATTACTAGGTTATTGACCCACAGGTCATTTTAGGCATAGCCATTTCAACCTAGTGTAATACCATAGAAGTACTAGTCAATACCTAAGATTGCATTTTGTGATGACTACCCATGTCCAGGAGGGTTGTGGGCACTATCCCTGGTGAGAATTTATGGTGCCCCATCCACTCCTCCAGTTTCCTCTTAACAGTATCATGGAGGTGCTCTGTTTTACATGAATTGGTAGCCTGTTCCAAAGATGTGGTAGTCACTAGAAGATAAATCTGTCCCTCCAGCATGACCTATTTAAGACACAGGCCATATTTAAGTCCCCTGGAATAGGTAGCATTAGACCCATTTGATTTACGGATATGCAGTAAGTTCATTAGGTTTGGTTCTTGGGTTGCTCTAATGGCTAGGCATGACTCTCCCCTAAGAAGTTTATATTATCCTTAGTATAGTGACAGAATCTTTAGTCAGTCCGTGTAAAGCACATGTTTCAGGCCCTTGATCTTCTTTGTTAGAAACCTCTGAGGTCTGCCTAATTGCTGCAGGTGCTTAGTACGGTACATACCGAATGGGACATTATAATCAATTATAGGCCAGATAAATGCAGAGTATAAGGGGGTTATAACTTCTTTTGCTCTTGAGGTGATGCCTTTACTAATCAATTGAGCTACATGGAAAGCTTTCCTTACAACAGTAGACACATGGTGGTCGAAGTTAAGGCCACGGTCAACCTCTGATCCCAGGACCTTTACCACTTCATGGGTACTTTGGGTTTTGTTGTTGATTTGATAGTGTGAAGTGACATTGTTTGTGCTGAAGGGAATGATGATACATTTCTTTGCATTCAGTTTGAGACCATGACTAATACACCAGTTGTTGGTCTGTGTGAGACTCTCCTGGAGTATACTGACATCATTTGGGGATTCAATGACTGCACCTAATTTCAGTCGTCTGCATACTTGGTCATCCACAACCCTTTAATTCTAACCTAAACATCTAAGAAGTATATACCAAACAGTAGGGGGCTCAGTACTGACCCCTGTGGCAACCTGCTGGTAGCAGGTCTGCTGTCTGATATAGAGTCACCCACTTTGATAGTGTGTCCAGTTTGTGAGCCAATTGTCAACCTATCTTACAACAAAGGGTTTTACATTCAGTTTGCTAAGTTTACTTGTAATTTTGTAATGCCTGAATGTGGGATTGTTTCAAAAGCCTTTGCCAAGTTGAGGTATGCTGTATGCACAGATTTGCCCTCATCAATGGCCCTGGTCACATTTTCAAACAAATCCACCAGATTTAACAGGAAGATCTGCCCTTCAGGAAGTTGAATTGGGTAGGATCCAGGGTTTGGAGGCCACCTATGCCTTTTTTTATGAGGTCCATGATAATATGTTCCATGGCCTTACAGATGAGGCTGGTCAGGCTTGTGGGTCTGTAATTCCCCAGGTCTGTTGCTAAGCCACCTTTTTGGAGGGGAATAACTGCAACTGTTCTCTATTTCACTATTCCACAGGAACAAAGCCTGTGGTTAGGCTATGATTGAAAAGGGTACTTAGTGGTGATGCTAGTTCATCTTTTAGCCTGTTTAGAAGACAGCCTGGGATGACATCTGGTCCCATGGAGGCCATGTTCTTTGCCTTGGACAAGGCTTTGATGACCTGTTCTTCAGATATTCAGTTACCGTATGCCCATATTGTAACTTTTATTACATTTGTCTGTTGTAGAAAATGGTCTATTTTGTATCTGGAGAGCCTTTCTCCCGGGTCTATATTAGAATCTCGAAAGGGCAAAACCGGGAACGCTCATATGAGCGAAAATGGTGAACATCGAAGGGAATCTTTTGGAATCACGGTACAGTGGAGATTGGTATATTTGCCCTTTCCTCATTGTGGTGCGATCTCGGAGCTGGATTATATAGTTAACGTGGTGTGGGGGGGCACAGCCCCCCCAAAATAAGGAGTTCAATGTTTTCCATTTTCGCTCATATGAGCGTTCGCGGTTTAGTCCTTCCGAGATACTAATATAGACCCCTTTCTCCCTAGGCCTCCACTGTAAAATGAGTCACCACAGCCCAGTTAGACTATCTTGGTCAGCAAAAGAAAGAAAGAAAAATAGAAATTGTAGGGTAACCCTATAAATGCAGAAATAACGATGCTGTGAATGTTGCAACTTGGCCTATAATGGACCATTAGAAATATGCTACAAAAGAATATGTAGTAAGTTTTGAAATAACGAAAATGTTTATTTTTATTTATTTTATTTAACCTTTGTTTACCGGGAAAGTCCAACTGGGACAGATGCCATTTTCATTGGAGGACCTGGGAGAAACGCTCCAGATAATGAGGAAAACACATTTTTGTAACGGCTAGTAAAGTATTGGAAAAACAGTATGAAGGCCTTAGGGTTTGCCAGGGAAGAATCACTAATACAAATGGCTGGTTAATGTAAAATTAAAGAAAATGTAATTTAGGTATTAATGTTGAAGAATGGAAAGAGGTCAATACAATGTTGCAAGCACATACTTGGGATAAATGCTCCAGGCGCATGTCTTTGTAAAAATTATTACATTTTTATATTTTTGTTACTTGAAAGATTTGGGCATTCAGTGACCATACTGAATTTGTTCTGACAGTGTGAGATATATTTATAGTCCTCTGTCTGAGCCTGATCTCTGTCAATCACCAGCCTCTACTGGACCAATCATCCCAATTTTTCCCAGTCATCAAGGTGATGGTTGACCTGGAAGACCATCATTTAGACATCTGTCAAGGTGGTTTGACATTTTCTACTTATATGCTGCCCTATTCTCCACATGATCCAAGCAAAACACTGACAAAAGGATGTAAAATGGGCTGAACTAACAGGTGCCCATTCACTTCCGCAAGAGATATTTCCTCTAAGGCAGCTCTAACCCACCCTATGAAATTCAGGTGGTGGATAATCCAGTTTCCACCATGGAAGCTGCACTACCCAGTGTGCACCTCAGTACATGCATCACTCCCTATACCGCCTTCCCCCTAGAGAGGTGACTAGGCTATGCTAATTGAATGGCAGCCACCTTGTTCACAGTCAGGACACCATCCTGTGCACCACAGAGCCAGGATTAGGAGTATGACTTCACTGTTTCACATACTTAACAAATGTTTTTATATGATGAAAACTGTAAGACAGTTTAGGGATAGAATTTCAGAACACATTAAAACAGTTAAAATAGGAATAGTTTGAGCTCTTCGAGGTACATGCTACTAGCGTCCCGGACTTTTTCAATGATAATTCAAAGGGTAAAAGTCTTGATAACATGCTGCTGATAGATGAAGACATACAGCAGGCTATACTAGACATACAGCATGAATATAGGCTAGAAGAGATATTTTTTATTACATTTTTATTTTAAAGATAATAAGTAATTGTATACATGTACAGAGAAATGCTTGTTTATTCAAATGGTCACGGATTTATTATTTATTTTTGGTGTAGTGACAAAAGCTTTTACTTTAATTAGATTTTAAATTTCACTGTAGCAAGTTAACATTTTTTATTAATTTGTTTTGTTATAAATGCATTCATTGGGAAAGCTTAACTTATCTAATAAATGTATCAAATAGATTAATGTGATATTTATTTTTGATTTTGGCTGACTGTTGGAATTCCAGCTATAAAGGCTATCAGTATTACACTATTATATAGATAATTTACACATATATTTTTCAGATTTTCTTGACAACCTACTAATCATAATTCTATGATGATGTTTTATGACACATTTTTTAGAACTGTGACTAATTTGTTTTATCTCTTCTGCTCATAGCCTAACTTTAGATCAAAGCATTTAACTTTGATCAAGTTTGGATTGCACAAAAGACATTGAAGGTACAAACAAATCCACGACAGAAAACAAGAATAAAAAGAAGAACTGCAAAAAAAACAAAAACAAAACAAAAAAAAAAAAACAAAACAAAACAAAGAAGTACATATAGGTGCACCACACTGCTTCAGCATCACTAAGGCTTAAATACACATGAAATCAGAAGACCATAAAAAAAGAATTCACGACCCAAGGATGAAGCGCCAAACAAGACTGTGAATAAATCCTTTATTGGAAGCCACCACACTAAAACAAGCGCTTTCGCTCGGTGCAATACCGAGCTTTATCAAGTATAAAAAGGATTTATTCACAATCTTGTTTGGTGCTTCGTCCTTGGGTCGTGAATTCTTTTTTTAAATACACATGCCCTGAGCAGGCTGCTTGCTTGCATAGTGGTGTTAACACTGGATTGTAAGTGCAAGGCTGCTAATTTGAAACGTGGTAGATTTTAATTATATGTATTACATTAACTGTGATCCAGTTTGATAAAATGATTGCATATTATTTAATTATTTATTTATTATTGCAATGTATTTTTCTTTTGTGCAACTTACATTATTTGCTGTGCTCACTATGACACTTCCTGCATTTATAGTTACTACATCATACTAAATAATTATTTATTTATTTTACTCCATTGTATTCCCATCATACAATGTCTCTCTGCCTTTCCAGGTTGTTGTGATGCACCTATAGGTACTTTTTGCTGTCCTTCTGCACGATCTTGTATACTGTTATGGATGTGTATGTACGATGTATTTTGTGCGATCAGAGTTGATTGAAGTTAAATGTATTAATCTAAAGTTAGGAAGCCAAGAGAATCATTCATTACAGTGATAGACTGGCAATTATTCTCCATAGCTTACTTTAAGAATGAAAATTTATACGGAATAACCTGTCATTGCCAAATATTGTTTCATCTTTTCTTCCTGCACCAAATCTGTAAAACATACAGTAATATATCAACTGTCTATCACATACAGTGATATAAGATTTATTCCCAAAACATGTATTACAGATCATTTTCAAAAGCCTGCACCTGCAAACTGGCTTCTGCTATTCAAAGTTGATACTAATGATGTTTCTTCTGTCTCATGGTGCATGCCATATTTTCTTTACTGATACTATTTTCAAATGATTAGCATTTCCAGAAAAAAGATCTGTAGCGCCATTTTCAACTCCACATTATGGTGACAATAAATACAGGTACATAATGAATCTTATGGTTAGTAGCCTCACGTCTTAAATCCTTCATAGGCTATGTCTTGAAACTAAAGCTACTCTCCAAATATAAGCCTTAAAACTTTCCAGGAGACTAGAAAATCCACATTAGTGAGATATATGTTATCACTACGACACATACTTCATGACACATTGCCAGAACTCATTGGATCCCTACTGCTGATCTTTGAATTAAGTCATGCTATGAATTGTAGAAATGCAGCCAGATGCATAAAAATGACAAGAAAAAGTAAATGACAATCAGTTGGAAAACACACAATTAAGACATCTGATTAATGTAAGCAGAAAACAAAAGCAGAAAGAGAAGTCAAATGTGATGATAAAGTCAAATGACTGTTTTCTGTATATTTGTGATGCTTGTATGTCTACTAGGAAGAGTGAAGTGACATAATATGCAAATGAAGACTGAGGGATTCAAACTAAGGAACACAAGATAAAACTCAATAACATCTTGAAACTACCATATCCACATACCCTAGCTGTAATCCTGCACTTGCAACTTATGTTTCATAAACCCTTTCCCTAACACTATCACTATTCAAACAAATTTAATCTGAATGTGTGCTGGGATTTTTATGCTCTGATTGCAAAAGAAAACTGTATGTTTCCGTTTGCTATTGCTTTTAGTTTCATTGTTTTAAGTTTTAGATGTGTTGAATTTCAAAATGCGTGGATAGATGGCTTTAATTTTGATGTGTTTGCATTCTGGTAATTCAATGTATATATTTATATGTGCATGTGCATACACACACACATAAGGTCACAGAGTGTGTATATGTATGTCTGTGTGTGTGTGTGTATGTAATTATAGGTTCATAGGTAGGTACTAGGCTATCGGCCCAAGGGCTAAGTAAGCCTAGTAAACAAGGTTCCCTGGCTTATGCCATCCAAGAAAGTTAATTTTCTGTGCCTCTGTCGAGCAGAGCCACATAAGTGATCCCCATGGTGTATTTCCTATTTTCAATCTACACAGCCGTTGCAAGTCTCAAACGCAGGACCCTGCACACCATAGCCAAAGTGATTTACCACTGAACCATGTCAGGTATAATTATCTATGTTTAGTTAACTTCACTGTAGATAAGCACCATTAAGGAAATTTAGCTTCATAAATTCAACAACTGACTACTGTCTGAGACAAGATTTCAATTATCGATTATCTCCCCTACAGATTATACTGATGTAACCAAAAACTATCTTGTTTTAAACATTGGTTATGATGGTTTTATTTTCCTACAGACCTCTAACAAATAATTAGTAAATTAGATGGAGATTATTATTGTGTTCTCTATATATATTTATTTGGAGTAATACGATAAGAATATAATAAGTCATAATTATGCAAATTGTGGCAAGTATTCTGCAATTAAATAGATTTAACTTGAACCGCATGGAAAAATGAACTGTATGAGCAATTATTTCCTGAATACTATACAATTTTTCTCATTTATAAATACCCTTGGGACATAGTACACTTCGTTTGAAAGTTTAATTATGTTGCTTATGGATTTTGACAAATTATAACCTGCTAGGACCTACAGTTATAAATGCAACATACATACCATACATAAATGGATCTGCTTGCAATGCAAATAGATGTGAACATTTTCTGGACATTATTCCATGGTATATTGTCAAACTTTATTATTTATGAACTATACTGGCCACTGTGATTTTGCTGATGAAGTGGGTTTTCGCCTTTTTTGACAGGAATGTTCCTTAGTTCTTGATTAGAGCCATCTCTTGAGTTGCTGTAGCATAGTACCTTCCATAGAATTAGGAACTTACACACAACTGATCAGTCTAACTGTTTCTTCTGTTATTGCATTTCTGCTGTTGGCACTGCCTTTTTAATCTCACTTTTTGTATAGCAGATACCTATACACTCCTTAAGTTATAAAAATACTTGTCCTGGTATTTAACACATCAGTGTAATTCAGAGAAAACCTACATTTCCACAAAATATTTTTTATGAAACAAAGTTTTTATTTTTATGAAGTATAGATTTTCTCTGGGATTCATTAATGCCTACACTAAGTGTGCACTGTCCTGAGTAAACAAAAAACACAAACATAACTCACACATTCTTCATACTAATTTTAATTTTTCTACTGATTTTCTTGTAGCCTTAAATATCAAAGGGAATTCATAAAGCTTACCACAAAGTGTAGGTTACATGTACATTTGATGTAATCTTTCTTGGTGACTAGAAAGCAAATTCATGAAAAAACATCATGTACACTTAGTATAGGAAAGAAAAAGAAGATAGTCAGACACCCTTCATAAGGTATGCCAGCAACAACTTGCTCACTAGTCCACGAGAAGTCAAAGGCAGTTGGAAGGAGTACTTCCAACAGCTTCTGAATGAAGAAATCCCCACAGAAGCTGTACTGCACCAGAAAAAGCTTATGATGAGAGAAGAAGAAGTGCCCACCCTAGAAGAAGTAAGAACAGCACTAAGGAAAATGAAGTCAGTGAAAGCAGCACAACAGATATGATAAAGATGCTGGGTGAGATAGGGGAGAAATGGCTCCTGAGAGTACTCACAGCAGTGTGGAGAGAAAGGCATATCCCAGATGACTGGAGAATAAGCATACCCATGCTAGTGTATAAGAACAAAGGGGACATCCACAACTGTGGGCAGTACAGATGCATCAAACTCCTATCACATTGCATGAAAGTTCTGGAGAGGGTGATTGATAAACGGATATGCAGAGTAGTAGAATGTAAGATGGGAGATGAGCAGTTCGGATTCAGATTAGGATGCAGCACAATTGACCTGATGTTTGCAGTGAGACAGATACTTGAGAAGAAGCTATAGATGAGGAAGGAGTCCAACTGGGCATTGTGCTAGACAGTCAAGAGGAGAAGGTTAACACCCGCACTACACCTCAAGCAATACATAGCCCTTCTAAATCCACACCACCAACACCCACACATAGCAACATTAAATCCACATATGCGGAGGTCCTTAACTGTAACCTGCCCAAGCAACAAGGACCTCCGAAGCTGAAACGCAAACAAACACCAATCACAACCAAAGTGTTACATAGCTCACAACACCAGTGTGCCACCCAGCAATGGCCCCTAAAGCAAGACAACATGCCTAACACTTTAGTCATAGGTGATTCTATAGTCAGGCACACTGATGTCCCACTCACCAGGCTGAACAAAGAGAAAATTACAGTTAGCTGCCTGTCAGGTGCCAGGATCTGCCACATAATGCATGCACTCAAGTCACTCCACAACAAGTACAAATATGACTCTGTCATTGTCCATGTTGGAGTGAATGACTTGAGACGTACCTCCCTGCACTACATGAAAAGAGACATGGAAAAACTCTCGGATCATGTGGCCCAGGCAGGTATGACCCTGGCCCTGAGTAGCATCCTGCCTTCGCCCATATAAGGACAAGATGATTGACTTCAACAATAGGCTAAGCTTCTGGTGTAATTCAAAGGGGATCCAGTATCTGTCTGCCTGGGACGACATGATCGACAGACCATGATGCTTTGCCAGAGATGGTCTGCACCTGTCGCCCCTGGGATTCAGGTCACTGGCTAAGGCTCTTGCCACCCCTATAGTGTCTTTTTTAGGCAAAGTTCAAAGGACAAAACCACCACCATAACAGGTACAAGCATGCAAAATCTGAAGGTAATGCTACTCAATGCTACAAGTCTAAACCTCAAAATGCACTCTCTCGAGGCACTCCTAAAAATGGAGAACATCGATCACGGTGCAGTAACTGAGACCTGGTTCAAGGCTAAAAAGAGCACCCTTGCAATGCCAGGCTACAGCTCTTATCACACATTTCAGACACCAAACCAGGACCGAAACACTAAAGGTGGAGGAGTGTCCATATTCACCAAGGATATTCACACCACCAGGCTAGTTGCCCACCACAATGCATCTGAAATTATCCAGGTGCAACTAACACTAGGTAAGACTGAAATCCAAATTGTAGCTTATTACAGATCCCCCACCATGCCCCAAGATTCTCACTACACCTTTCTAAACATACTGGAAAATATTAAGATACAACCAAACAGCCTAATAATGGGTGATTTCAACTACCCTAACATTAACTGGGAAAACTACTCATGTACCAACACCTTTGCCCAACGGTTCTTGGAATTCATAAATTCCAACGCCCTTGATCAACTAATCCATAGTCCCACCAGGGGTTCCAATATCCTAGACTTGGTCATTGCCAACATGGGAAATCGATGCTCCACACCTATGGTCACCTCCTCCTTGGTCAGGTCTGACCATAAGCTAATCACCCTTAACATCCACATCCCACCCCACCCCCATTAAGGAAACCTCCATAAAAAACTTCTCCAAAACCAAACTTCATGCTACCCAAGTCAGAATGTATGAGCACATCCACTCATGCATGAATCGTGCCATCCCAAAAAAAGGAAGCCAGTCTGGTGGTCCCCTGCCATAAACAAACTTTACAACAAAAGGAAGAAACTGTTGCAGAAGAGAGGAAAATCCCAGGCTGCAAAAAAGTCCCTTACCAGCCTCAGTAGGAAGCTGAGATCCCTCATAAAATCCTCCAAAGATAGTTATGAAAATAAAATTGCCAAAGATTCCAAAGACAACCACAAGGCATTCTATAACTATGTCAAGAATCTAAATGGCAATGCTCAGATCTGCTCTGAACTACAACAGAATGGCATTAAATATACTGATCCCAAGGATATTGCCAATATCCTGGAAGATCAATTCAGTGCCAACTTCACCCCACTCTCACCCCCTAAACGGCCCATCTCAATACTGGAAGATTGCCAAATTCTGGTAATAACGGCCACACAGGTAAAAAACACACTCTCCAAAGCTAAGAATACAGCATTCATTGGACCAGATGACATCCCGGGCTGTGTACTACATGAACTTCAAAATGAACTGGCACCTCACCTAAGTGTTATGTTTGATCATAGCCTCACCTCAGGCTTTGTGCCCACTGAGTGGCGCACAGCTACAGGTATCCCACTCCACAAGGGGATATCCACCTTGGATCCAGGGAACTACCGCCCCTTCAGTCTCACGAGCCTGATCTGCAAGGCCATGGAATGTATTATCATGGAACTTATAAACAAAGATACTGGCAACCTTCAAACACTGGACCCCACCCAGTTTGGGTTCATAAAGGGCCGATCTTGTCTTCTGAACCTAACTGACTTCTTTGAATCAGTCTGCAGAGCAGTGGATGAGGTTAAGGTGGTCCACACAGCCTATCTGGACCTTGCCAAGGCCTTTGACACCATTCCCCACACTGGAATCATAGATGGGCTTACTAAGCTGGGCATTCATCCCTACATCACTTGATGGGTTGCCAAATGGCTTACTGACAGAACCCACACTGTAAAAGTAGCCAACTCCAAACCCAGCTCCAGACAAGTGACAAGTGGAATACCTCAGGGTTCAGTCCTGGGACCACTCTTTTTTGGCATCTACTTCTCTGAAGTACAGGCCAACACTAAGGGACTCTGGCTAACAAAGTTTGCAGATGAATCCCTAAATGTGGATACTCTACAGAAGGGCCTTACAGAAACAGATGCTTGGTGCCAGAGCCATGGGCTCAAGCTCAATGCCAAGAAATGTATAGTTATCCCCTTTGGGAAAAAACATGTACCCATGAATTACCACATAGGTGGCAGTACACTAAACACTGAAAGTCTGATAAGAGACTTAGGGACACAGGTGGACAGTGGTCTCACCTTCGATAACCACATCACCACAGCAGGCACACCTCATCACTAAGGGCTTTTCATGCAGAAAAAAGGAGGTCATTGTCCCACTGTAATCATCCCTCATTAGACCCATTATAGAATACAATGCCCCATTTGGTATATACCTCTCAAGAGATCTGCAACAACCGGAAAGGCCACAGAAATACCTCACTAAAAGAATCACAGGCCTAAAGCAGATGCCCTATGCTGACCGCCTTAAAAAACTCCAGCTATACTCTGTCTTATATCGTCTACTCACAGGCAATTTCTGCTTAACATACAAGGCCATGTCAAACTCAGAGCTGTTGGACATGCTATACTTAAAGAAATCCCAGTCCCTCAGAGCCACACGCACCAGGGATCTAAACCTTGTAATCACAGTAAACAAAACATGCTGGAGGGATAGGTTCCTGACCCAAAGACTCGCCAGACTCTGGAATAGACTGCCCATACATGTCAAGCAGAGCACCTCTTTGGCTCTCTTCAAACGAAACCTTG
Source organism: Protopterus annectens (assembly GCF_019279795.1). NCBI lineage: Eukaryota > Metazoa > Chordata > Ceratodontiformes > Protopteridae > Protopterus > Protopterus annectens. The sequence continues at coordinate 975,785,563 of NC_056745.1, forward strand.
ATGACTGGATGGGAGAAAGGAAATTCACGCTAGGGATCATGTCAGTCACCCTGCTAGACAGGGGTCCAGGGAAGTAAATAGTGTGGGAAGAAATAGCCAGGGAATTGTTATGGCTAGGCTTGTATAGGCCCTAGGGCCAATAGCCTAGTACCAACCTATGAACCTATGGAGAAAGCATATGACAAGGTCCCAAGAAAGCTGATATGAGCAGTACTGCGGTGGTTTGAAGTCATAGAAACATTGGTAGAAATAGAAATAATACAGGAAGCAGATAAATTAACACAGGAAGCAGATACATGAACACAGGAAGCAGATAAATGAACACAGAAGTAATGGGCTTCCTACTCCTCATACCACTCAGCTGTCCAGATTTTCACAAAATGTCCACATTTTTGCCTCATACTTTGGTCTGTGTTTAATAACTCATAGAGTCACTTCACTAGACATTGACATTTGAGTTTCAGACTGTATACACTTCAAAAATATTTTTTTAATGCAAAGCTTTTGTGTTCTATCAACTTTCTAAGTTAATAACAGCAATTTTTAAAAATTGTTCCAATTTTCATGACTTTGTCCCCTTTATTATTTGCGGTTTTGTTCACAATTCTTGTGCTGAGAGGTTGACATGTATGATACTCCATATGTGCTGAACATTTGTAAACAGAGGAAATAAGTGTGTAATTTGCTCACTATGCCCTTGCTATATGCCAAATAAAGTCACTCAAATAAGCATTTTAATTTCATTTGATAAAAAAAAGGTATCATGATTGTAACACAGCTACATCATCATATGTATGTGAATTTTCCTAGCACTATTTCAGATTTTGACTGTAAATACCAATGTGTCTTTATTACTGAAAGGGAAATTAGGTTAATGAACATCTACATTTTTCAGGCTTGTTATGCTCCCAACAAACATTCCAATATTTGACACCAAGATGCTGAATTAGAACCAATTCTGGCTCTATAACAAAGCCTCTAAACTGGGAGTTGGAGTTTCTTTTAAAATACATATGCACACAGGATCAGAAAAATTTGCAGGAAATGCACCTGCCAAAATGGTGTGACAAATCAGCAAAAACATGTTTTTTTTTTTGGGGGGGGGGGGTGACAAGCCTGTTCACCACACCCTCTTTACTTATCTACAGTACATAGCTAAGTGCCAAGTAAATATAATTCAGACTGAAAGAAGTTATTATTCCCTTATGCTTAACATTGATAATGCCAATAACTGAGAATAACACCCCACCCTTTCAGCATATACCTTACTGGACATATCAAACAACAAGAAAAAGCCCAGTGATAAGCTATTCTGGTGGTGCAGTGGGATAAAGCTCTGACTATGGCCCAGTCAACCCGGGTATGATTAGTGGCTAGGGAGACTGACACATTGGTATGCAGGATGGACGTTCCCATAAGGAGGGGGATGGCAGATTCATTGAAATCAGTTGTGATGATCCTTGGTGAAGAATGAGGATGTTACTAACTACAAGGTGGTGGGTTCTAAAGGAAAAGGGTGGTAGACACGACTGAGCTGTCACGGGTGGGGGGGTGATATAAAGCATGTCCTCATAACATGCCTGCCCCAACCCAGACCACAAAACTGCATATGGGAGGGGGTAAGAAAAGAGAGTAGAGCATAAAAAAAGAAAAAAAAAGATCAATGTAGGACAGAAGGAACCCCCCAAATACCCTTAAGATAATTGCTAGCTCATCAAAATTGTGGACATTGGACAGTACCTGATTGGAGAGCTAGTAGCAGCAAAGTACATGACTCACTGGGACCTCTGTCAAGTGTGACAGAAAGGGGGCGACAAAAGATATACATAAAAAAGAACAAAGAAAAAGCCCAGAGATTCCTATCTCAGGTTGAAACTACTGTCTCTTTATTCAGCATGATATAGATTTTGAACTGGAGTTCTATGCCATTAGAGACCCAGTTTTCCTGTATCTCCTCTATCTTCTGTATCTTTCACAAATACCAGAACATTCTTTATGCAACTACATAACATTATATGTTCTGTATTGCCACTTCTGCCATTGTGATCTAACTTGTGGCTATGAAGAGTCCAAGGACCAGCTTGTCAACATGCTTAACACACACGTCAAATAAAGTAAATTAAAAAAAAAGAATCTAAAAGGGCTATCATCCTAGGTCTTCTTCTGCTTTGCCTTGCCTGATTGCCTCACCATCTGCCTTCTCATCTGTCAGTAACACTTCCTTTTACTGTACTGAGTATCTTGATTGACTTCAGTCTACCACTCATCTCACCAATAAAACTTTGCAGGCTTCCTTTTTAGTCTCTCTATAAATTCTGATTGGCCATTTCTGAAAATGTGCCATCTTATGGTTGAATTTCCATGACCCCCCCCCCCCATATACCCAAGACCCATTGACCATTTTAACAAAGACCATTTGCTTCAGAAAATTATGATTGCTAGACTGAACAAAAACAAATTCTTTGTGAGGAATATGCTTATTTTTCCCTGTATGCATAAGGTTCTATCCACTGTGTTTCCTGACTATGATAAATAACTTAGGAAGTGCTAAAACTTGACAGGTTTTACATTTATTTGACATTACCCCATTTAATCTATTTATCTAAATCTTACCTACACCAGTGGCACAGAACAAGCCTTGACTACAGTTCAGGCATCATGAACTTGAATAGTGGCTTTGAGTCTTGATGGCACAGGCACAGAGGATAGGCTTGCTCAGCTGGGGGGAGGGATGTGCATGCTTGGGGCTCACTTGCACAGTTTGATTTCCCAACTTGAGATATGGATAACAACTTCATTGTGTTGACTGAGGGTGGCCAGGATGTCCTGCTGATGTCAACTCCTTCAGGAAGAGAGTGGTGGTCCAGTGCTGTTTAATATCACATACCCCATACTCAAAATATTACTGGGCAGATGCAAGGATGGGGATTAGTAATTAAAGCACTCCTTTGGCAGCAATATGATATTGCCATGATATGTCCTGATCTGCTTGCCAGCCACAAAGGGCAGCACAGTAGAAAAGCAGGCCAAAAGGCAGCACAGCAGAGAAGTAGACAGTAGGTAGTTTTGTAACCTCACAGCAAAAGGTTCAGTGGTTCAATTCTTGAATGGAGTACCTTATATATGGAGTCTGCATGTACTCCCTGTTTACTTGGGTTCCAAACACTTGTATTAGGTGGATTGAATATTCTTAATTGGCCATAGGCTTGAGTGTGTGTGTGTGTGTGTGTGTGTGTGTGTGTGTGTGTGTGTGTGTGTGTGTGTGTGCGCGTGAATGTGTGCGTGCCTGTGTGCGTGGTCTACACAATTAATTTCTCAGCACCTACTTATGCCTTTGTTTCCACTCAGCTCAGTACTGAGAAGACGGAAAGTTGTTCTGAACATATACTACACCAGAAATAGCTTAATGACTTTGAGTTTTGGTGTTAGTATTTTTTTTCCTTCATGGAAAACTACAATATAGGTTTTAAGCTCAGTTTCACATTCTGGATTGGAAGAAGTTGTATTTCTTCTAGTGTGCACGCTGTAAGAACCAGAATGAATGATGTGTTAGTCTAAGGATTTCACAGACCCTGATGACTCTGTTACAGCTTTCGTTCATGAGGAAATTATTTGGGACTATTCTACTATTTATCTCACAGTCTAGGAGTGTGACAAGGTGTAACATGACATGGTAGCATTGCCCTGGAAGTAATTTATTTTGGTCACCACTTCTTTTTAGAGTCATTTGAAGACAGACACTTAACTATGGAATCTTATGATTTAATTTATGTGCTTTTAACATGTGGGACATAGTCATAAGTGTGGCATTAGTACATTTTTTCCCATTTATCATCTCAAATAAATGGGCTCCAAAGGAATAGTCATTGGTTAAATATTCTACATTTCTTTTGATTTTGATTTTATTAATTTTCTTGGAATTTGTGCTTAGATACTGTATATGTGTGTTCACTTCCTGGTTACTTAGTTTACTAACTGATAATTGTTTTACTGTATAATTGTGTTTTGTTGTAGACTACTACTGAAAATGTGGTAGTGGATTTTTTTATTTAAGTAGTGGCCTGTCAGGGTGAATCCCCACAAAGATTATTTTTTAGTGCATTATTTGATGCTGATTTCATTTCAAATGCATGAATCCTCTCTTAATAACCATTTCCTCAAAGCCAGTTTATTTATTTTTTTTTGGAATTGTTTTGGCTCCATTGCAACTGCCATCAACTACTTCCGGTCTTCTCTTCAGTTGCTGGGTCTATTGAATCTTTCCACCTCTCCCAGACTTGTTACAAACAACATTTGGGGTGTCAAATAGATGAGGGCTGTACTACTTTATGAACCGTAATTTACACTAAATCACCAAAAACACTACACTGTGCTTACCAAACTTCAAACACAGAGTGAGTGTCAGACAACAAAGGAAAGGATGGGGGCATATAGAAAATGAACAAGCCGGTATAAATGAAAATCATGAAATACCTTCCTCTCACTTGCACTGGTTCTACAAAATGTTAGATCATCAGAATGGCAAACTGATATCCTTTCCAGAAAAAGATGACCCTCTCAAAACGTGGCATAAAGGTGCTAATGTAAAGCTGAACAGGAGAAAAATAGGTCAGCTGGTGTTTGAAGGTCGTAAAAACTTAATAGTGTGGTGGACAAAAAGACATCTAATGCATGTTTTATTAACATTTGCTCAAAAAGGTAAACTACTCATTTTCAGAAAAATGCTGTATGAGAGGAAAACCCATTTTAATTTGCATTTCTGAGGTATCATCTCATTGTAACTCCTGCATCCTGACTGCTAAATGTACCTAACTTCAAGGTCACTATATGTTGGAGAAAAGTTACATTTCATAACAATAACACTTCCTGGTTCACATTTCACTGCTGAGTTATTTTTGTCAGAACAACTGTCTGTATTCTGTAATACAATATGTTAGCAGTATTGAGCAGCGGGGCTTCTGATAATGTACTATAACATTTTCTGTGCACATTATGTACATTATTTGCTGTTTGTGTAGGACCATAGGATCATAGGATATAAAAGGCAAGTCAGACCAGTAGCCATGCATACTTTTCATATACCTGCCCTCAAGGGTCTACTACCTTTTGCAAGGAAAGTAATACCCCATGAGCCCTAGTCTAGATTTAAAGGCAGCCATCCAACTGTTCATGCTGAGTTTGAAGAATGACTGGGAATTACATTGCTTGACATGCTGGGGGAGTCTGTGGGAGTCCATTCCAGAGGAAGAGAAGACACTGGCTGATAAATCTATGTCTCCATATTTACTGATAAAGGTTTAGATTTGCCAAGGAAAAGGAGCTTAAGTATAAATTGGGGGGGGGGGGGGGTAAGCTAGAGACAGTTCTCTCCATTAGGAACATGTATCATACTGAGCACAAGGCTAGAGACTCCACTCTCTTTTGGTAGTTTAGGTTTTTGAAACCAGAAATCCTTTTTGTTAGGGATCTTTGTTGTTTTCAAGTTTATTTTAATATGTTCAACAAGATTCTTGCCAAAAGATGCTTTACCTTCAACAGTAGGTCTGATATGACAATAACTTCTTTAGTTTTAGAAGAGATGCCCCTGGTAATTAGTTGTGAAATGTAATAGGATTGCCTAATCACTGCAACCACGTGATGGTGAAATGAAAGCGTACTATCAACCCATGTGCCCAGATCACTAATCACTGATTCTTGTGGTATAGGGGCATTTTCAATGTGGTAAGATGAAGAATGTTTTATCATCCTGAAGAGAATGATGCTACATTTCTTGACATTTAGTTTCAGCCCTTATTCTATGCACCAAGAATTGACTTTAGTTAATTTTGTAGGGTATATGTATCAAAGAAGATTTGACATTCACACCCAACTTGCAGTCAACAGCAAACTTTAGCAAGAAATTACTGTTATCAGTTTGGAGGTCTGAAAAATAGATGATAAACAGAAGGGGACTCAGCACAGATCTTCTATCTTATGGAGGAAGTGCCACCCACACAGAAAATTTGCATTCTGTCATTAAGCCAGTTTGCTATTCATCTTACCATGTAGGGATTTATGTTTAAGGCTACCCACTTATAAACAACTGCATTATGTGGCATGGTATCAAATGCTTTGGCTAGATCAAGGTACTCAGTATGGATTGTGTAAACATTTTTGACCACCTGAGTTATGTTCTCAAAGAAGCTGACAAGCTTCATCAGGCAGGGACCTGTCCTTTATAAAGCCAAACTGCTATTGGTCAGAATTTTTTAGTTATGATTTATGAGGTGAATGATGATGAGTGCTTTCACTTTACAGATAAGACTTTATCTATCCCTTGTTGTAAGGCTGAAGGGGCTATAGTTTTCTGGAGCCATGGAGGGTCCATCCTTATGAAGAGGCATTACTACAGCAGTATGCCAGGATTCGGGGACATAGCCCTTGTCAAGGTATATGTTAAACAGTTTGAGGAGAGGAAAAGCAAGTGCATGTCTATCAGTATTTATCAGACCTCCCAGTATGTTGTCTGGACTCATGGAAGAAGTGTTCTTCCTCTCTGAGAGTACTTTAAGAAACTGGCCCTTAGTGCTAATGGGGGAATGACTAGGGGAATGGCTGAGATGGGATGATAGTTTAAGGGAAGAAATTTGCTGCAAAATTCCTGGACAGTATGCTTTCAGTATTTTTGGGGTTTGAATGGGAGGCTCCATTATGGAGAATCTCAGAGCAGAATTAAAGTTACTTTTCTTAGCTTTCTGATGCAACTGAAGAAGAACTTAGAATTATCCTATTCTTCTGTCCCCATTTGTGTGATGCTTTACTGGTCTTTATAGTTGCTTTTAGTTTCCTGCTGAGGTTTTTAATACTATTTTGATGCTGTGGGAATTTGGGCCTGTTAAGCAGTTTAAAGAGCTTCTTCCTTCTTTTTACAATTTGTTTATGTTGGTGGATTAACAGGATGGCACACCTGGATTTGAGAGAGATTGCTAGGTCAATACATTTATCTAAATAGGCATGAAAATCACTTGCGTAACTGGCTGAATAACTGGGGTCTACTGTGTGCTTCACTTGAGCAATATGTTTCACATTTATTGATATTACATTCCCTTATATATATCTGTTCATATATTTGTGCAGCTGATCACTCTGTTTCCTAAATATATTTTCAACAGTTCCAAGGCAGAAAATTGATGACCTTTAGACTGCCACTAAAAAATGTAAACAAGAGCAGACTGATAGAGAGAGCAAATCAATACTCAGTAAAACAATGTTCAAGCATTTTTGCCCTCCGATATTGGGGCTGTACCCCAACACCTCTGCTAATCGCATATACAAGCTATGAAATTGCTTTATCTTAGAGTAGTAATAACTCTCAAAGATAATGCAGGCTCATTATTAACACACTTAACATACTCATGACATATTTATTACTACACTTTTCTGTATTGATTCTTCCCAGCATCCATTTCTAACCCATTGCTGTATATGACTCCAGTAGATCTAATTACAGATTCCTCCAGGAAAGGATTTTTACTCTGCTTACATAACTAAGAAAATTATTTCTGAATATGTAGTAGTGTTCCTAGTATCAGATGCTAAGGAAGGAGAACACTGTTACTTATACATCACTCTATGATTAGATGTCATGCAAAGGATACAGGGTACTAGTTCAATTCTGATTGATATGTCAGAGTACTATTAAAGTATGTCAGCACTTCAAAAAAGAAGGGCTGTTCTTTCTTGTGAATAACGGTCACTGCTCTTCAGAGAGATAAGGAAAAGTCTTAGACTAATAGCCTCTCTGGCATGCTATAATGTGGGCATATGTTGCAGAACTGTCTTGTAATTCTTTTATTTTACATGTTCAGGTACTGAGACACAGCATTGTCCAACATCGGTACGTTTCTTCTTCCTTTACATTGTAAATGCAGTGCTCTTCATTGCTCTGTATGTATCTAGATAATGTCTTCATTTTTATTCCTCTAATAAAGGTATGAATGGATCAGTTCTTTTTGGATCAGTTCTTTTTATTTTTTGCAGCTATATTGGCCTACCACAACAGATAATGGGGAGGCGTGCTTAATGCAAGGAAAGGAACCGGTAAGTACTGAACTGCAAAATAGATTTGATGCTGATAGTAACATGTTGTCATCTACAGGTCATTCTCTCAAGTACTTATTTATTTGGCCAGTGCTGCCTGTAGGATAAAGCCACATATTGCTGCACTTGTGATATTTTGATTGTATATAACTGTCTGCATGAAAAACTCGATCATGGTACATTTTTTCCTGCTATAAAATGTTCTTTGTAGTGAGGCTATGTTCCAAAATATCAAGGTGACGCCCAGATATAGAATGTCAAACACATAAATAAGGCCTGTCAGTGCTTATATCTACCAACTAGCATTCCACGAGTTCTTCATTCTGGATTTGTTATTTTAAAGCTTTAAGGAGAGGCGTGTTTACATCTATTTAGAAGATACTAAAGCTTGTTTATTGGATCCCTTCCATTTGCTCATTTTGAGTATTTGGTGATAATAGTAACAGCATGACAAACTGAGCTAGATGGAATCTTGGCACTTGGAGTGGGAGAACAATAAAGGCTTGGAGCATTTATTTGATAGGAATGCTGCTAGCAAATGACTGAAAACTGATGAAAACTGTGTAAAGTGATTACTTTTGGATTTAACATTTTACCATCAAAGACACTGCATAACAAATAGAGAGCTATAAAGCTTTATTTTATTTTCATAGGAATTGGCACATATGTACAGTTTTTTTTTGTAGTGCAGCTGCGGGCAATTTGAAAACTATAAGATGTTGTTGATATCCTTTAAAATAAATATATGGTAGGCAGTTTGTACACCTTGCTTACCTACTTTAGTGCATTAATTATAACCACTTAAAACTTGCTAGACTTTAAATATGCAATGTTGTGATGTTGCTATCTACAAATTCTTATAAAACATATGACTCAGTTTCATATATTCACTTTGATTTCTGACATTTTTCTTACTGTGTTCAGAAAGAATGTGCTAATTACATCCGAGTACTCCAGCACTACAACAGAACTCATTTGTTAGCGTGTGGTACAGGAGCTTTTGACCCAGTCTGTGCATATGTACGAGTTGGGCACAGGACAGAGGTAAGATTAACAAAAGCATAACTAAAAGGTTGTGCATTTTCATTTAGATTATGTTATAAATATTGTGTCATAAAGTAAATAAATAAAAATGCCTGTATAGACTTCTTTTTGGATCTTCATATGTGACCAGGGGCCTCTCTTTGCTCACTGGTCTACTAAACCTGATTAACCTTCCTGGACTATCTCCAACTCATGTTCTGGGCTAGTGAAAAGACTGAGTCACCACTGACAGTGTTGCGCTGCTGTGGAAGAGTATTTTTTGATTTAGTTCTAAGTTCTCACACCTTCTGAATACCCATCATTTTCCAGGAAAGAATATGTAATGGACTTATTGCAGCATCTTCCCACCTCCATAGTTAATTAGACACAGCTCTGTCTCACTGAGGATAATACCTACCTTGTGCATCCCTAGAATCCATCAGAGATATCTGAAAGTAGTATCCAAGTGTATGTACCAGTCCACCCCAACCTCCAAGGATGGGCATTCCCATGCTCCTTGAGTCACCAAAAGGACCAAGACTCTTACTAAACTCAGGTCATCTGTGCCACAGTCAGAGCTTTATCTTTCTATACCGTGGGCATTATAACACAAACTGTCACAGCACTACTGATGCAATATAGCAAAAAAAAAAAAATTTCGGCAAAAGGCATGCAAGATTTTTACATTTTCATTTACTTGTGATACAAATTGTGGTTCATGTTAGCATCATTTGCTGCAAGCAAGCAAATTTTGTAAACTGAAACAGGCAAAACCAAACTTGGAAAAGTGATAAGTGCATTAATACATACTAAAAGTATTTGTTTATTTGTTTTCTTGTATTTTTCCCTGTTTATTTATTTTTTTCTGTTTATTTATTTAATTGGTTTACTACTAAGGATAGTTCATCTGGGCCAAATTACTTTTCAGTGAAGGCCAAGATCCAAGCAGTATACAGTAGTAATATGTGCCAATGATAATTGAAGGAGTTTTCTGAACAATACATCTGTCATAAGAGGAAATACAACAAACAATGAGGAATAAAACAGAGCTTTATAAACTATTAGATAAATAAAGTGTGTGTGTGTGTGTGTGTGTGTGTGTGTGTGTGTGTGTGTGTGTGTGTGTGTGTGTGTGTGTGTGTGTATGGGTTACCTTCAGAACATCCCGGAGTTAAATTAAGGCGTACGTTAAACTAAATTTCCGGCAACGTTGTCTCATTGTTTTGTAGTTTAATTAAGTGGGAATTTGGGAAAAGAAGTAGGCCCACATACTCATATATATATATTTATATATATATATATATATATATTTATTTATATATATATATATATATATATATATATATATATATATATATATATAAGATGTATATCTATATAAATATATATATATATATATATATATATATATATATATATATATATATATATATATATATATATATATACACACACACACACACACACACACACACACACACACACACACCTAAATATAGTTTTAGATATTATACTACCTGAAATAAAATAAAATAATACAATATATTAGTCAAGTTGTAATTATGAAATGAAAGTTCCCAATTGTTGGCATTAATCTTTATAAGTAATTTAATATTAATGCAAGCTGCCCTAAAAGTCTAAACCTTTTGTTCTTCTCCTCAGAAAAGTTCACTTAACATCTCCAAGTTCAGATGACAGAAAGCTAAAGTTTAATGGATAGCATGCCATGTCATCATCAATGCTGACATTGATGTTTAAAATGTATTACATATTAATGCCATGTGTAAGCCTTGCTGTTGTTACCATCAGAGATATCTGTGTAATATTTATCTGTTTACCTTTGTTGATCTTTACATTCATCAGCTTTTTATTATACCAGAAATACTACCAATTGTTAATGGCTGCAGTGGTGCAGCAGTTAGCATTGTCGCCTCACAGCAAGAGGTTCTCCAGTTCGATTCTCAGCTGGAGCACCTTCTGTGTGGAGTCTGCATGTTCTCCCCCCAGTCGAATGAATTTAAATATATGTAGGCAGGTGTGCCTTCTTTGAAGGCTGGACGTTGGGCTGGCAAGTCAACATCATAAAAATTCACTGCCAATCCTTAGCAGACTGGAGTTCTGCCGTGGCGACCCCTAACTGGGAAAAGCCAAAAGAAAGACTACCAATTGTTAATATGTTACCTTTGCTGTATACACTCTTGTACTGTACTCATTTCATATGTATTCACTCTATGTATTGTTTTTGTTATTTGTGGAGCTTTTCTCCCCGGGCATCTACTGAAAATGGGCTCATAACAGCCCAGTGGACTACCCTGGTTAACAAATGCAATTAAATAAATAAATCATCAATTGATTAACCAGGCAAGCCCATTGGACACAAAGTCCCCATTTCATGGGTGATATGGGAGCAATATCTGGTTAAGTAACTTAGTAGGGGTCACACAGTAAGTAAAAGAGGACTGTAAGAATCAAACCCTGTACCAATGGAACTACATTTCAAAGCATTAATCCTTTGCACCAACTGCTAACCTATCAACAGATCTAAATATCTATCTCTCTATCTATTAATATACATCTGTCGTCCAACAATCTTCTTTCTATTTATATATTTGAATCTGTCTGCCTATTTTTCTATGTGTGTACACTACACCCCCTGCCAATTATATATATACTAACTATGAGATCACACACTTCCCAGAGAAAGGGAATATTCCCCCTACCCAGGCATTGTCAGTCTCACACATCTGTCAACCATCTGAATGTGTCAACCAAGTGTGGTCGATTAAACAGATGTACACTACTCACATAGAAAAATAGACAACAGATTGTTGCATAGAAGTGGACAGAAATTATAAAGGTTTAGGTTGTATGTGCTGACAAAGGAAAACAGAGTTACACAGGTGAGGAACACATATATAGGTGTAATTTTAATAATGTCATGATGGTGGAAAGTTTCATGGTATGTTTTAGGCATGTTAGGATGGTGTTCCAGAGTTTAGATTGATACATGGAGTATTATAGAGTCACTCACTGAGTTATTAGATTTTTTTGTGATTGCTAAGAGGTTATTGGCTGAGTAAAAGATTCTATCTTGAGAGCAGTGATAAAAGTGAAAATAATTTGGGGTGCAGTTCTGAGATACTGGTAGGGATAGGGCTGCATGTATAAGGGCTAAATCATCAATATATTGAAGTATGTCAGTGAGATAGGCAGCAGTATGTGCTTTGTTTATAAAAAAATGTAAACTGGGTATCATTTAGTGCTGGACATTTTTCTGCTGCATGTATAAGACTGGTGCAGTAATAAGTTTTATAATAAGTTTTATGTTAAGTAGTTGGGTAGCTAAAGTCAGTTTAGGTGTTTAAGGCTCTGCAATGGTGAGCCCTATATGTAAGGTTGGTAGCAAATTTAGCTACTTTATGGTAACAGTTGGAGAGTTTAGCTTTAAATGGAGTATTTCAATTTATAAAACAATAGGTGAAGCATATAGCAGGGATGGAAGAAGTTAGGTTGATGTTTTTTATCTTGCATCTTCTGTCAAGTAATGTTTCATTCTATAGAGGGAGATGATCTTTTGGTGTGTTTTTTTAATGGTTGCAATATGTGTTGGTCACTTCTGAGGTCATTATTAGTTAGGATGCCCAAAAGTTTTATTTGAGTTATGGTTTCAAATTTTTTGTTTTTGGACGAAGTTATTTTGAAAGGTTGTACTTCATTTTGGTGTTGTTTAGGAGTGAAGAACATATACATTTAGCTTTTTTAGGATTTAAAACAAGTTTTGTACCTTTTAGCCAAGTTTTGATACAAGTAAAAAGAATTTTGGGTGCAGTCCTGAGATACAGGTAGGGATGGGGCTGCTTATATAAGAGATGAGTCATCGGTATATTGAACTATGCCAATATGCTGGGCAGCAGTATGTAATTTGTTTATAAAAATTTATAATTTTATATAACCGGGGACCTAACATTGACCAATGTGGGACATCAACATTGACTAGTAGGAAGGAGGAGCTATTCTGTTTCTATATGAACGCCTTCTGCCTGTCAGTTAGATAGCTATGGAACCATGCCAGAAAGGTTTGGGTAAGGCCAAAGAAAGATAGTTCAGTAAGGAGATGGTGATGGGATAGAGTGCACAATGCTCTTGATAAATCTAAGAATAGTGAAGGTTGCCATCATTCCTATGTTGGTTTATAATAATGCTGATGTTAAGGAGAGCAGTGGTAGTACTATCACAAGGTGTAAAACCATTCTGGTTTTAGAGAGAAGGTTGTTAGAGTTAATCTAGTAATTGGCAGCAAAAGAGGATGTTTTTTAATTTCAGTAGAAGTTTCCTTATAGTAGAGGTGGAGACTAGAAGGAAGGACAATGAATGTGACTGATTAATTCAGGAGGGGGTGAAAGAGAGAGAGAGAGAGGTGAATTTTTTATAACTATTAATCAGACATAGCACTATCTGTGACATCCCTTCTTTGGGCCAGTGATCAAGGAGCCTCAATCCTCACCACAGACACTGGTGGGAGGATGTTCACTTTGAGAGAAATAATAGACACACACAGTATTTTCAGATGTAGCCCTCTGCACCAAGCACAATTTCCCTTAAGAGAAGACAGGAAACACTCCAGTCCTAGGACTGGAGTCTCTCTCTATCCAGGCCCTAAATAAGAATCCACACTGACCACGAAGGGACTCTGTGTCTCTGTCCCAAGTAGCTAACACACACTGTCTTCAAGATTTGATTTTCAAACACACACACACACACACACACACACACACACACACACACACACACACACACACACACACACACACACACACACACCTGGGAAAGGCTGGCACAGATTACTCATTCTACCACCTCTACCCAAGCTATAAGATAGCTCCACTGCCACCAACCAGCTACTCTAATGCTGTTAACAGGATGTGCAATTATACTGAGTGGAATTAATACTAATACAATGCTAATGTTGACCAAACAACAAGATTGTCAGGAGTGTGGTGCCACAGCATCACTAAATAAATATAAGTACTCTCAAAGGTTAAATATTTCCTAAAAAGATCAGCCACAAGGACAAGTTTAAATATATTTAATAATAAATAATAAAAGAACATTAAAATATGGAATATCTAGTCATAATAAACACCAGAGTTTCAATCACAGGAAACATTAAAAATAACACAGATGGAAAGATTCACACAGATACAGAAAATTAATACATAACTAACCTCACTATATTTTCATGACTAATCTAAAGAATTACTGCTTCCTACTTACTTAATAGAACAAGGCAAGGTAATGTGGGTGAGTTGGCTTTCTTTATTTTCCCAAACACCTTTATTGAATTATCACCTGTGACACAGACACATTTACATTCATATAAAAGTAATCAAACTTTATTAACATAACAAACATTATGCTTCACATAAATTGTTATATATATCATATAACCTAAGCAATATTACATGAATTATTTAATTCCTGCCTTTTTAAGCAAGAAACATCTTTATCAAACCATCACTTTCTACACAGGCAATCATACATTTATATAAATGAAACCAAGCCACTAGATACAATCCTAGTCACTAGCATTTTATATCACAAACCATACTGACACACTCCAAGTTGTAAACATTATACATCACTTATAATCTACTCAATCTTTCTCATGCAAACATTACATAGCTCATTTAAGTCCTGGCACCTTTTAGACCTTGTTCCTCCCTTGTATGTATTGTTTCCACAATTCACATGTTTCCTATGTATTTTGCTTCTACCCTTTTCTAAAGATCTCAGTTCCAGTTGCTTTATCCCTGTTAATATATTCACTACTTCCAGTATAGTTACTTTAGATTTTGATTTCCATTTTCCAGTACTGCTTTTTTGGCAACCACCACTGTTAGGCACAGCAAGGCCTTACCATGTCTAGGCAATTCAGATTCTGTATCATAGCTCAGAAAAATCAACACCCTCATCAGATGAATCTGCCCACTCAGCATTTCTGACCGTGCATCCTGCAGGGAATCCTTAAAGTCTGCCAACTCACTGCACTCCAAGAAAATATGTTCCCAATTACCTCTTTCTTCCCCTTCACACCTCCAACATTTACTGTCTGCCTGAGTTGTCTTTCTTGATAGGTTTCACAAACAGACTGCCCTAAGAGTTCTGTCTCATCTAGTATTAAAGCATCATTTCAGTGCTGGATTACAGAATGGCATCACATCTGGTCCCTTAATCTATGGTTCCCACACTACCCCTTTAGAAGCTGAGCCAGGATCTTGCACATATCTGTCACAATACACACACTCACACACACACACACACACACACACACACACACACACACACACACACACACACACACACACACACACACACACACACACAAATAGAGCATTGCTAAGATGTGTTACAGCATCTAGAAGCTATAAAACTAGTTCAGTGCTTCCACCCTTCCAGGGTAGCAATTAGTTCACCACTAAGGACAATACAGCACGAGTCCTAGTCCTTGTTTTCACAGACATTGCATCTCTGTCTGCATTCAGACCTGTGAGATACAATCTTTATGTCTTATACCAAGTAATTTAATTTCAGGTTATTTTTCAAAGTTAGCTGGACTGAGACTAACCTCTTCTCTTCCAGTATTCTCTGTTGCAATATATTCATTTCAACAGTCACAATGCAGTCTGACATACACGTGTATTTCTTTTCTGTCCAGTAGGACCCACTGTTGGTACATTTTTTAACACAAGCCACTTTACAAATACATTTTCAACACAAGCACCTGTACAAATCAGTTTGATATACAAATGACATATAATTCTTTACAAAACCTTAGCTATGTATGTTGGCATATATTACACATACACTGTCCTACTCCTCCTGGTATAGCTGACACTACTTCACATCATCACTCTATCGTTATAACGTATAAGTTGAATTGAGATGATATTAAGTCAGTGGTGTTAAAAGTAGAAGGAGGAGGTGTGATGGCTTAACCAGCATGTATTAGTTTGTTTAATGATAACCAAACATTTTTAAAGACTTTATTTTTAGTATTTATATTGGAGGTTAATATAATATGTTTGTGGATCCATTTTACTGAGGACCTTAGCAACATTTCTGGGATGTCTGAATGTATCAACTGCATTTTGTTCATCTCTTGTCTTTTATAAACCAATTTTTAGCAGTACTAAGGAAAAAGATATACCAAATAGCGTCAGGGAATGGTTCACTACACAACAGAAGCAAACTGCAATACAGCATGTAAAGAGGACAGTAGTTTGTAGTGGTTAAATTACAGGCTGAGAGGCTCCCTGCTTTGTGCAGTAACAGGGACCTATGTATTTCAACCTGAAGACTCATTATTGTGTGTGCACGTGTGTGTGTGTACATGTGTGTTGTGTGTATCCATCTGTCTGTTTCACTGTTGATCTCTGTGCATCCAATTGCACAGACCCTTCTGCATGTGTGTGGCCAATGGTTTACATCTTCATCTTTTGCACCCATGCGGAATTTTAATTCCAGAAGACATTTGGACTGCCGACAAAAGTACAAGTGAAAGGGAAGTGTGTGTGTGTGTTGTGTGTGTGTGTGTGTGTGTGTGTGTGTGTGTGTGTGTGTGTGTGTGTGTATGTGTTTAAGTGTTTAAGAGGTGTGTGTAAGAGATAGGTAGGGGCATGTGGATGTAAGAAGTAGGTAGACAGGGGTGTTTATGTGTGTATGTAAGAAGTAGGTAGGTAAAGGTAGAGGTGTGTGTGTGTGTGTGTGTGTGTGTGTGTGTGTGTGTGTGTGTGTGTGTGTGTGTGTGTGTGTGTGTAAGAAGTAGGTAGGTCTCTGTATGTTTGTAAGAGGGAGGTAGGGGTGTGTGTGTTTGTGTGTAAGAGGGGAGTAGGAGTGTGTGTAAGGGGGGGGGGACATACCTAGCAATTATCCAGGTTTTTGCCTCATATATTCGGTTTGTTTCTCATAAAATGGTGTCTTGTCTGGCAAATCACTGAGGACTGAAGTCATAAAAGAATGGCAGACATTGGAGTTTTAGACTTCATATCATCAGAAAATGCATACTAAAGTCGAGTTCAAGCTATCAAGTGGCAAAAAGGCATCTCACCCCCCATTTAGTCGGTGTACCACAAGGATCAGTCCTGGAACCCATTCTCTTTGACATCTTCATCAATGACCTACATAAAGCCTGTAAAATTGTATCCCTAGTACACTACGCAGATGATGCCACAGTTGTCTGATCACAAAAAAAATCAACAAACTCTAATAACCTACCCAGGAGTCCTTTTCCTCTATTGAAACCTGATTTACTTCTGCTCAGCTATTTCTAAACCCAAGTAAATATAAACTAATCCTATGTATTCACCATTCTGTGTGTCAACATCTCAGTGGAGAGATGTCAAGATAGTTATGTGCCATAGTGCAGCACACGTTATATTCATTTCTGAATTGGTCTCTCATATTGGGTGTTGTCATGTATATAATTCATACAACTAATTTGTATGAGGTTCGTCATATCCAAAACATTAAACACTTATTAGCATGTGCTGCAAGTTCTGTTGTTTTGATCTTTGCACAAGTATAAATCTCAAGATGCAATCGCTGGAAGCACTCCTCAAAATGGAAAACATCGACATCTGTGCTGTAATGGAGACTTGGTTTAAAGCAGCAGAAAGCACCCCTGTGCTACCAGGTTATAACTCATTCCACACCTTTCAGCCCTGAAACATTGTCTGAAGCTCCAAAGGCAGTGATGTCTCCATATTCATAAAGGATATGCACATCTAGTAGCCCAGCATAATGCATCTGAGATACTTCAGGTACAACTAACATTGGGTAAGACGGCAGTTCAGGACGTAGCCTACTATAGGTCCCCAACCATGTCCTTAGACTCTCACGCCACATTCCTAAGCACCCTGGAATCTATCAAGGTCCAACCCATCACTCTCATACTAGGAGACTTCAACTATCCCTCCATCAACTGGGAAAACTACTCAAGCAGCAATACACTGGCCCAAAACTTCCTGGAATTCATCATTTCCAGTGCCCTGAACCAGCTCATTCTGACCCCTATTAGAGAAAGCAACATCCTTGACCTGGTTATTACTAACATGGGTGACTGTTGCTCTACACCAATAGTCAATCCCTCCTTGGTCATTTTCGACCATAAACTAATCACCATGGAAATCCACATCACACTCACACACTCTACAAAGGCAACCACCTTGAAAAACTTCTCCAAAGCTGACTTTGGGCTCTTTAAAACAGAGGTAGTTAACCTAACTGCACCCATGCCAATGGAAAATAGCTGTATGTCTGCCAAATCATACACCTATGCACTGTACAAACATGTACATAAATGCATGGAACTAGCCATACCCAACATAACCAAGATGTTCTACTCCAAAAAAAGGAAGCCAATCCGGAGGCCCCCTGCCATTAATAAACTCTACAACAGAAGAAAGAAACTATTGCAGAAAAAGGTGAAGTCCCAAGACTGGAAAAACTCCCTTATTCACCTCATCAAAAGTTTGAGATCCCTCATCAAATCCTCCAAAGCCAGCTATGAAGGCAGAATTGCAGTAGACACTAAAAACAATCACAAAGGCTTCTATAGTTATAGCAAGAACCTCCATGGCAATACCTAGATTTGCTTTGAGTTGCTGCACAATGGTACCTCATATACTGAGCCAACATATATTGCCAGCATACTGGCAGACAGATTCAGTGCCAACTTTACCCCTCTCTGCCCCCCCTAAAGGACCAATCACAATACCGGAAGAATGCCAGGCACCCAGCATTACTGCAGCACAGGTTAAAGCTGCATTGTCCAAGGCCAAAACTACAGCTTCCATGGGACCCAATAATATCCCTGGCTGTGTTCTACATGAACTACAAAGCAAACTGGAACCACATCTGTGTGCCCTGTTCAGTCTCAACCTCACCTCAGGCTTTGTCCCTACCGAATGGTACACTGCTACCGTCATCCCTCTCCATAAAGGGGGAGCGACTACAGACCCTGTGAATTATTGCCCCATTAGCCTGATGAGTCTGATATGTAAAGTTATGGAGCACACCATCATGAACCTGATTAACAAAGATATAGGAAATCTCCAAACTCTAGACCCCAAGAAATTTGGCTTTGTGAAAGGGAGATCATGTTTGCTCAACCTGGTTGACTTCGAGTCAGTCAACAGGGCTGTGGATGAAGGTAAGGCAGTGCATGCAGCCTACCTTGATCTGGCCAAGGCCTTTGATACCATTCTTCACTCTGGAATTATTGATAAACTCACCAAACTAGTTATCAACCCCCTATATCCCTAGATGGGTTACAAACTGGCTCATAGATAGAACACACAGTGTGAAAGTAGTGGACTCCAAGTCAAACTGCCTACCAGTCATGAGTGGAGTCCTACAGGGATCAGTCCTGGGTCCTCTCCTGTTCGGCATCTACTTCTCAGAAGTCCAGGCCAACACAAAGGGACTCTGCCTGACCAAGTTTGCAGACGACTGCAAGCTGGGAGCCATTACTAACTCTCCGAGTGATCCAAACATCCTACAGAAAGGCCTCACTGAGACCAATGACTGGTGTCAAAACCATGGCCTTAAGCTTAACACCAAAACATGCATTGTCCTCCCCTTTGGTAAAAACTCAGTTCCCACTAATTACCACATTGATGGGAGCCCACTGAACACTGAAGGCATTATAAGAGATTAGGGGATGCAGGTTGACAGCAACCTCTCCTTCGACCACCACATTACCACCATGGTCAGAAAGTCCTTCTATGTGGCACATCTCATTACCAAGGGTTTTGCATCCAGGAAGAAAGAAGTCATCATGTCTCTGTACTCTTCCCTCATTAAACCAATCATTGAGTATAATGACCCATTTGACATGTACCTCACTAGACAACTGCAACAGCTGGAGAGGCCACAGAAGTACCTCATGAAGGGAATCCTAGGCAGTAAACACATGTCCTACATGGACAGACTCAAAAGACTCCAGCTATTCTCTGTCTCATATCACCTACTTAGAAGCGATCTCTGCTTGACATACAAAGCCATGTCAGACCCAGCTCTGTTAGAAGTGCTACATCTAAAGAAATCCCTCCACAGAACATGCTCCAGAGACCTCAACCTCATTACCACAATCAACAGAACATGCTGAAGGGACAGGTTCCTCACCCAGAGACTGCCCGTGCTCTGAAATAGACTTCCTATACATGCCAAGCAGAGCACCTCACCATCCCTCTTCAAGAGAAATCTTGATGAGTGGATGGGTAATAGAAAGTTCATCCCAGGGATCACTCAAGTGACTCTACTTGATAGAGGCACTGGGAACTAATGTCGGGCGGCATGATGCCAGGGCACTTCTATGGGCTAGGCTTGTAAAGGCTCCAGGGCCATTAACCTAGTACACAACTATGAACCACCATTGTTCTCACCCACATCCTGTACTTTACACCTCTCAAACATGTAATGGAGGAATTCTTGACAAAGCCAAAAATAATGAGAGGGACAAAGACCCAAAATTAGGGGCACATGTTGAATATTATTCTTATAAACTAGAATGTTAATAAAATAACATTTTAAACTAGCATACATTTTCTGATGACATACAGTCTGGAACTCAAATGGCTACCATTATTTATTCACTTCTATCCCCAATAATTTGCCTGAGAAACACAAAGTTTATGAGAAACAGAACAAAATATGAGACAAAAATTTGGACATTCAGTGAAATTCTGGACAGTTGTGCGGTATGCTGTACATTGGAAATTCTGGACAGTTGTGCGGTATGCTGTACATTGAGGCTACCTACACTATTCTTTTTTTTCCATGCATAATGCACTCATGTCTGTGAATTCTGGCCATGATTTCTGCTAAGCATGTTATGTGCTTTAGTTTTCTTGTGCATATCCAATAATTCACCATTGCAATAGTGACTAACTCTGAAAGGCATGCAGTTACTTTTTGAGTGTTTTGTTCCAGCATTTTGCCCAAATATTAGGATATAGCATAGTCTGTAGCAGAAATAGATGGATACAGAGCAGCTGAAGATGCCTCTTGGGTTTGATTTGTCTTTTTAATAATAATAATAATAATCTTACATTATTTCAGCATTACTGCCAGAAGCTGTTATATCTTGTCATTACATCACTTCAAATTATGAAACTATTTCATGCATCCCAAGCATTATTAGTTTTACATATAAAAAATGATCTTACTATGATGGCATTTTAAAAATGGCAGTAATGTGTTCATAGACATTACTACTGCTTTTGATTTATTTAAGTTTTATGATTTAATTACTTGATGGAAAGTGAAATGCATAAGGCATATTCTACAGTTCTGTAAACCTTTTATAAAAGGTTACTAGTCTGAGGGAGTTTAAAAAAAGAAAAGGCAGCTTTTGCCAAATAACATTCTAATACATTCTGGTTGTGTCAAAACAGGATGATGCATACATCTTAAGCAGGGTACTGCAACAAACAATTTAAATTAATAGGTTTTATTAAC
This sequence comes from Protopterus annectens, assembly GCF_019279795.1. NCBI lineage: Eukaryota > Metazoa > Chordata > Ceratodontiformes > Protopteridae > Protopterus > Protopterus annectens. Next base: position 975,807,184 of record NC_056745.1, read on the forward strand.
TTTACTGTTAATTATGTAGGGGACAGTTATAGGAAGCTACCAGGAGTTTGCTGGTTACAGAATGCTGTGATATAGGACAAGCAGTATAAACATTTTACGAGTAGTTATTGTATCAACCACTGTATCACTGAAGGCATTTAGGAACACTCCTAAACAGAAGCAGGAAAGATTCAGACTGTACTCCCCACATTTATGCTAAAATTGTGCCTGGATATAACTTTATGGACATCAGTAACTTGCAAATTAATTATTTAGCTCTTCACTAGGCTAACAGAGCAAGGCACAGTCGTAGGGTTATGGAGCCTTATATCTGAAAGTGCAAAAACTGATTCATTCACCATAGCAACATGATAAAAGTTTTTATTTCTCTGTACTCAGTGTTTAAATATTAGTGTTCTATTCCAGACAGTGACTGATCATTTGCTATGTCTATTTGCTATGGCTAATATGATTTCAAATCTTCATGGCTGTATGTGTGTGTGTGTGTGTGTGGGGGGGGGGGGCTTGAACTTCATACCACCCTATTTCCTGTTTCATTTTCTGGGTTTATTGGTTGCATTGTCATTAAATTTCTGCTTCGTAACAAAAAAGTACATTAAATGGTATAGACTGCATACAGAGTTCAGTAAAGGTCTAGAAACTTTAATGAGTTAAAAAAGTAACTCTATATGGTGGATGATGAAGCATTTTATAAGCTCCCATGCGTATATTCCATGTTGCTTATTAGCTTACGGGCACTAGCTATTGCATGCCTAACAGCTGCATGGAATAAATTACCTGGTGTGAATATACAGACATTTTTTTAAGCTGAACTAAATCACATGCCATGGAGTGCCACACTGATTTTCTTAAGTTATGATGTAACACTGAAAACACACAGACTAAGTCAGAGCAGCAGAGACTTACAAAAAGAACAAAAAGCTCTAGGATCTATCTTCCAGACAAATGAATTAGACTGCTGTACAAAAAACATGTTATATAGCATTTTTATTTATTACTATTTTTGAGGATAATTGTCAGATTATTTAACTATGATAAATGATTGTTTGAAGTGTTTTTGGCCCTATAAGGCACAATTGAATTGAATGAACGAATAATGAAGAAAATTACAAAACTAATCTGGGGTAGTACACTTTCTGTCTGCACTGTGAAACAACAGGAACTAATACTATTGATTATGGCCATGTGTTTTGGTCATGTAAGCAAACCCCCACCTCCCTCCGCACACACACACACACACACACATACACACAGGTATTCATCTTAACGTTTTATGTCATTTATTCAGATATTGCATTTGTGATGGTCAGTCCTGCATTCAAGATTTGTATGCTGTCATTTTCATCATGTTTAACTTCAAAATATTGAGTGGTCATGAGATTTCAAAATGATTGCACAATTAAAGAAATGCATTTGAAACCATTTTACTCAGTTTCAAAGTCAGAACAATAAAAAGCAAGTGGCTGTTACTTTGCAGCTCTAACTCCAGGCATTTTATGTCAAATTCTCATGAAAAACAATGCTTAAATTTTTTAACTTTTTTAATTATTTTATCATTGCCCATATTCATTAGAAGCTGATTTTTTTAGCATTTGACATTATATGACTGCATAAACACTTTTTTTGTGATGGTCGCCATATATTTTGGCATAAAAAGAAGCAAATGTTACATGTTTAGAAGTATAAGATGCCATAAAATCTAACTTTGTGCTTTACTATAGTACATAAAACATATGAAGATGTTTAGCTAAGATAACTGTTTATCATCTTTACAAGAGTTTCAGCAGTTACTCTGTTACAGCTGTCTATTCCAGTTTTTCATTAATCTAAGCATGCTGGTGCAGTATCACTGCCTTTAATATTCTGTATTTTAGACTACAGAATCATTTGAATCATTTATGTGTTGCTATAATTTTCCTTACAGATGAGCTAAGAGTATTGTATTGATTGCTTCCAGCCTCTTTATCATGCATTCTCTCTTTATTCTCTTCCAGTTGAAAAGAACCATTACAAGAATAATTAGTAATATTAGCTGCTTTTCCCAATTCTCTTAGAATCATTCTTAGTCCTTCATCTGGGCATCAAAACTGACTGTTTTAATAAGTACTTGTTTTCTCCCTTCATCAATGTTCTGGATGCATTTAACAGCCTTATTCTGTTTCCATCTTTTTCTTCTCATACACATACATTTTCACTTCATTTCTATCATAATTGTCTTTTCTACCCTATTAATCTATGAGGTTTTTTTTACTGTTCTTAATGGAGGAAACCATCAATTCATTTCTTCAGAGCTGTCTGTCGTAGTGGTCAGACCTTTTAACATCTTAGAGCAAGAAATCTGGAAAAAGCCATTAATAAAAGTGGGACAAAATGCCCAAAACTAGGGACAATTTTTAAATATTGTTCGTACAAACTTAGAAAGTTGATAGAATAACAGGTTTTGTATTAGCAAGAATTTTCTGAAGGGTATGAAGTCTGAAACTTAAATGTCTGTCATTATTTTCTAACTTCAGCCTTTAGTGTTTTGCCTCTAATTTGCCAGAAGACCACAATTTTATGAAAAACAGACCAAAAATATGAGGCGAAAATCTGGACAGTCTGTCAAAATCTGTACAACTGAAAGGCATGGTAGTGGTTTCTCTTATAGTTAATTGAAAACCTTCCCTGATTTCCTCATGTATTGCCTTGTACTACTTAAATCCCATTTGATTTTTAGTTTTCATTTTTGCAGCCATCAAATTTAAAAACAATAATGTTTTCCACATTTCAAATTGCTAAGTGATGTCATTCATAGGCATTTTACATCTGTGATGGCTACTTTAAAGTACCCCCAATGTTCTGCAACTTCTCTTCATTAATAAGAAACACAGCTTTTCTGAGGAACTATCAGTTTTCTTCAAGGAGTTTCTCCTAGTAATTAATATCAGTAGTTTTGATTTTCTTCCATGTGCATTAAAGCTGTGCTCCCCAAAAGTCTGAAACTCAAATGTCTGTCATTATTTTCTAACTTCTGTCTTTAGTGTTTTGTCACTAATTTGCCAGAAAAGCCACAATTTTATGAAAAAACAGACCAAAAAATATGAGGCAAAAACCAGGGCCTCAAAAATCTACCATGCACAGATAGGCTAAAAGCCCTATCCCTCTACTCTATTTCATACAGAGTCCTCAGAGGCAACCTCTGTCTGGCATACAAGGCGATCTCGGACCCCGCCTTGATGTGACTGCTGTATATCCGCAAGGCAAGCTCCACTCGAGTAATCTGCACATGCGGCCTCAACCTGGACTACATCAATAGGACTTGTTGACGGGACAGATTTGTGTCCCAGAGACTCCCCCATCTATGGAATAGACTCCCTCTCCACGTCAAGCAGAGTACCTCTTTACCGCTTTTTAAGCACAACCTGGATAATTGGATGGGAAATTGAAAATGCATACCTGAGATTCCACCTGTGTCCCTGCTGGACAGGGGCATTAGCTGCTGATTTTTCGATGCATGGGATAAACTCTTGGCTAGGCTTATAATGGCCTTACGGCCAATAGCCTAGTAACTTCCTATGATCCTATGAAGACCCAGCCAAGCTAGACTCTTTATTGCGTAATACTTTAAACTTCCTGTAGTGACACATCTACAGTTAGTGGGATCTTTCTAATGAAATAAAATAGATTTTTCAGCCCAGCCATTTTATACATTGATTACATAAAACTGATTTTGAATCAGCAGCTCTATAAAATATGGAAAAATGAATCTCCAATGATTAAATGAAGAGCAGCCCACAGCTGGACCCATGGCATAGTGGGATGGACCCTTGACTACAATGTATAATACCCACATTCAATTAGCAGACCTGATTGTGAAAATTATGCTCCATGTAGACACCAAAGATTTCATCTATACTGGAAATATGAGACTTATTTGGTCTTAAGACTGAAGAAGACTTAAAACAATCAGTTTTCTTTTCATTTCCTGTGTTATAGTGAGATATCACTTTTATGTTTTTGTAGATGGTGTTGCTATCAGCCTTGTAGAAGCGTTATTCCTCCAATGCAGGTGAAGCCTCTTCAGACTGTTTTCTAAGATAAAGCATTGTTTATACACGAGTTTATGGATCTTCTTCTTGGCTTTTACAAAAAAAATGGTAAGTGGGGCAAATACCAAGTGCAATAGAAGTGAACATTTCTGGTCTCAGCTTGCTGTTACAATAGCTGTCTACCTGTGATGCAGCTCTTTGTTGTTCAGGTGTATACATGTCCTAAGAATTCATAAACATGAAGAATTCACATGCTACATCTGTGACACTACGCTTAACCCTTAATAATCCTATGGTACTGCTCTAGTCTTTTCTGACTAGGAGAACAAGGGTACTGCAAGGAATAAGCTTTAATCAGATGTCATGGCTATTTGGGCTAAAGTCTTACTTATGCAACAGAAAGATCTGGATGCGGTCCAGAATTACTGATGATCTTTTTCCACTGTTTTCTCCAAGAGATCCAGCCTTTTAATCAAGGGTTACTTGCTAGCTTGCCTGCCTAAGTCTCTGCAATGGTGTGCTTTCTAAGAGCAGTTGCAGTTGCTAATAAGGATGACAAGATGTCCTGGAGTTAGACAGTCCTTTATCTGTACTACTGTAATGAGCAGGGTTGTCTGCTATGGAGCTGTTTATTATATCACTCTTCTCAGCTAATGTTGCAGCTGTTAATACCTACAAAATGATGGAGAGATGGAGTCTACACTGGCCTTAAATAGACAGACACACTACAAATATAAAGGGGGGGGGGGTACTCAGGTCCATGTTGTAATGCAGATGAGCTAAAAACCTCCCCAAAGGGGAAAAACAGTGCAACTGATGTCTGAGTACTACTAATGCCTAGCTTCTGCTTGAGGGTGAACTGACTTTGGACCTTTAACATCTAAATCCAGATACCAGGAGAGCCCTCTGATTCTTCCTTTAAATCTGGATGTCCCAGACAAATGTGGACACATAAGATACTCACTCTTCCTAGATTGAAGTCACAGTAGGGAATGCACTGAAACTGACCACATAGCCAGGTTTCCCTATTATTTACTTATCATCCTGATATAGACATTACATAGTGTCACAAATGAATCATATTTATTTTTGAGTTTTTTTGTTGATCTTCAGGGCAGAAATACTAATTTTCAGCTTGAAATTAGTATGTTGTTTTGAAGTAATGTACCATAAATTTTATCACTCCCAAACCTCAAGAGAGGTTCTTGAAGTATTTCATTCTTTCAAATAAAAGTCAGTCCAACTGCAGCTGTACTCTATTAATATAGAGCAGTTTAGAAGAAAATTGAAATATGTGGATCCAGAAAGTCAAACTGTTCCACGGTAATAAAGGTATACCCAACAGTTTGGAAAATGTACAGTATACTTAAATGTATTTAAATGCTTTTGCCTTTCCAGAAGAGGAACAACATAAATTAGCAGATATAAGGGGAAAATTCAAGCTTTATTGTGAGGCTGGAAATAAATGTGTCATGCATTCATCATTTTTCTTATTTAAAAATAATAGATGCTTGCTTATGTTAGTGAGCTAAGGAAAACTTTCAAAGAATTTGACAAAGTCCATTCATTAATATGATACAGAACAGTATGTGATATAAGAAGTTATCATACAAGAGGCTAATGTTTAACTGGAGTACACAACCTTATCTATAGTAATTGGTGTCTGCAGAGTAAGTGAGATTCCAAGCACACAGTGAAGGTTATTTGAAGAAATAAATATAAATGTGTTGATAAATGTGAAACAAAGTAAAATGAAGAATACAGTGGAATTTCATAGGAACTGTAACTGAGATTTGAAAAAGACCTATGAGATATACAGGAAGCATGTCAGATTTCTTGCTACATACCTTTCTCTGTGCATTTTAAAATGTACATATGCATTACTTTTCTTTAAGAATGCTAACACTTGAAACAACTTTTAAAGAAAGCAAAGCAATCCAATAAACATTCTATATGTTAAAAGTTGCTTAGTAACCTTCTTACTAATTGTGCCTTTTAGGATCCAGTTCCCTCACCTCACATCGCAAAGCTCATGCAGTGGCTGTCTCCTTTCTCTGCTACCTGTGTTTGTAATTTGCTAGACATTATTTTGCATTCATGTTGGACTGTTAACTGCTTGAAATTCATGTACTGCGATACCTCAGATTCAGTCCAACTTACTGTAGTTTTCAACTCTCGCATGTTTGTCCATGATGTATGTGTTAGTTTTTTTGTCATGGGTTGGAGGAAGGTGTTAGCAAATTGACAATGATATCACTTCACACTCGGGTAGCTTTGGGTTTATGTGAATGGTGTGGCAATGCACATATAAGATCTGTTTCTGGGGGCATAGGGCACTGGTTACTAAATTAAACATACCTGCAGAGGCAGAGTGGAAGTAAAATCAGGATTACCAAACTGAGCCTTGAATTTCTGGACCATCAGGAAACAAAGAGAGATGGAAACTCTTTCTGTCCTTATTAACATCACTTCCAGTGGGAGACAGGCATTTGTTTACTTGCTTGTTTTTCGCAAAACATAATGCTCATGTCTTTTTCAAGGCTTCTTTGACATGTGACTTTTGTCTTTTATACAGAGGATTATAATCTGTTCCCTTATCAAAAATATTTTTTTTAATGTATCTTGACATATATGCCAAAAATTCACCATAAGAGTGAAACAAATCTTGACATTGATGTCAATGACATAACTAGTGGGTTATAATTGGAGAAATTCTTTGTATTACTTGGAGCTTTAGCTACTCTCATGTAATATTAATCACAGAAAAAAACGTTTGTCATGTGAACATAAATAGATTGCAAATCCACACCTGCTATCTTTACTGAATAATTAAATAACCACTAGTTATAAGTCAGGAAAAAATACTAAATCATCCGTTGACTCATAATTTTGCCCTACATTTCCCATTTCCTCAGTCTTGCAAATACTAAATAATACATTCACTTGATTATAGATGCTGTGTGCAGCAACAACTTACAGAACTCAAGTCAGTGCCATTGAATTACTTTGTTATAAAATATGGTTCTTTGCTCTGCCCCAAATGACAGGGATGAGCACATAGCTATCATATAGCATCCTGCTTGGCCACTGGAGGTAAAGTAATTGATAAATATCTATAGCTATACTGCCATTGGCGTTACCCGATTAAACAGGTGCATCATACTGATCCCTCTTTCTGAATCGTAATTTGGAACTCAGCACCACAAGTGATATTCATTGCTAGCCAACACAAATCTACAAGAATTTGATTTTTGCATCTGGTTCCATTACAGTTTTAACTCTACCCTTTGTAAGGCTTGATGAATAAACAACTACAGGCAGTGATGTTTCACTTTTGGTTTCTAATTCACATGTGTTATTTATGTTAGCAAAGTGATTATTCCAATAAATGAAAAAATGTTCATAATGTCAAGTGGCATCTGAATTTTCAGAGTCCAGTGCGACATGATACCTCCAAACCTAGTTTTGTTCTACAGTAGTCTGAATACTGACAATCTTTTTTTTTTTTTCTGGAATACAGACATCTTGTATGGGAAGAGTGTGCTCACTTTTCAATTGTGCCATAGTGATGACATCATGAAAAATCTGCAGTATAGTAGCATTATCCTAGTCGCTACTACTTTAGAAATGTTATTTGATCTTCTATATCTATTGCTACAGGCATTCACATCCATGGCACTCAGTTGTATATTAACTGTTTGTTACATTTTTTTCTCTATTTAATTCATGTTTTATCTATTTTTTTTTTAGTTGAAGACAAATCACATGGCCCTGTTTCAAATACTTTGTATGCATTATTAGTAGACTGGGTAATAAATACAAGCTGCACATGTTTGGCGCTAATATCCTTTACATGACAGATTACTGCTGCAGTCTGAAAGTATCATGACTACACAATACTTCACTAGGATGCATAATTTACAGATGTGTTTTATATTGCTGTAGTTACTGACTACTTAATATTTAAATTACAGCTTGCCTACAATCCTTCAAATGAGGTACATGAATATTATAAAAATGTATGTGAAAACATTCAACAGCAGTTTCTAATTCTAATACTGTTCCTAGTATCTGTACTTGTGTCTTAAACATTTTAAGTAAAATTCTTTGACCAGTGCCAACACATGTGATAACCCTCAACCTGAAATACTTTTCTAAAACTTAGAATTTCTCATAACTCATAAGGGAATATTGCATCAAATCTTGTGGATCACAGCTCTCATCGCTAGCATTATGCTATATTAACAGATTTTGTGTTGCATCCCTTTCCCCGCACCTTTTAATATGTAAACATACATTACTTTGTTTAAGGATACTAACACCTGAAACAACTTATAAAGTACCCTAACAAATCAAATCAACATAATGTACAGTCATCATTTAGATTTGGTATGTGCCAGGCTTTTAATTGTCCAAAACACAATTACAGGCTCATGACTATGATCAAATTTCCACATTTTTGTTATTATTGTTTTTCTTAAACTGTGAATGGTTAAAACGTCAGTTCAGGTCTTCTTGTGGAATTCTCGAATGGTGTTATGATTTTGTTTAATAAACATACCTGTCTTTTAGATAACATAAGGTTATCCAACAACAATCTTCTTTCAAACATTGAAGTAAGCTAGGCTCCTTTCAGCTCCGTGTTTAATTTTAAGCATGGTAGCATTCTTTGAGACATGAATCACACACATCTTGTAACTTGTTGTCCAAAAGAATACTCTTATTTCAATAAACATTCTTAGCGACCCAGGGTGCGTAAACTTTAGAAAATGGGCAAAAATATAATATGGCAGAATAAAAAGTGTGCATTCAAGCCAAAAGATGCTGTACCTTTCACTTTGTCCTCATATTAATGTGCCACCTTCCTTTTAGGGTTAGGAAGTAAAACTAATATTTTGCAGTGTTTTCCAGATTGCAGGTACTTATTTCAAATATTCTGAATATTGTACATTCCTTTTCCTTCATTTTGCCAGCTTTTGTTGCTTTGCCAACTGCCTTATATGCAACACTGAATGAGAATTTGCCCCTTCCCCACTGCTGTGTGATCTCAGATTTGGTATATTTAAGTTGCAGGGGAAGTTGGGAGAGGTGCACGAGGCTTGCCCCATGCATAAAATGCATTTTGAAGTATTTTTCTTTTCAATTTGTTTTTAGGTTTGATGATTTTTAGATCAATATTTTATAACTTCTTGGGGGTCTTCTTTGAAAGAGGCTCATAAAATTTGTCATACATTTCGGTGACCACTTGATCTCGTATATTCATTTTAAATCATATGAAGAGATGTTATAGTGGTCACTTGCAAGTCATGAGTCATACTTTTATTACTGTAACCATGGGTTAATTTCAGTCTGTCTCATTATGTCAGGGGATGTCTAACTTAATCCTTTATAGAATACCAATTCTCACTTACTGTAGTTATGGCCTAAGGCTGTCTTTGGTTCATTATGGGTTATTCATATTTTTTCTCAGATTAAATACATTTACTAGGTTATGGAAAAGAGCTATGGAAAACACTTTAATGGATATAACCTACATACAACATAAATATAGATAGACTTTACACCTATCAAACGGACCTGAACTGGACACCAGCTGTAGGGGACAGAAGCCTTGTGACAAAACATGTCCCCACAAACTGAAATAAAACAAAATCCAACCACTGTCCATGCTGATTATTCATTGCCACTTTAGAATGAGAGCTGGGTGGTGAATTCCAGAACCACTACAGAGCAACATGTAAATTATTTTGATTGTACTTTGAGAATTAAAAACTTCTCCAAGATGTTGACATACTAAGACATCTAGAGACTGTGGTGACATGCTTCTCATAGCCCTGAAATTTTCCTCGGTGGCTTGTGGCATAGTGGCCCAATGGATGGCATTGTCACTTCACAACAAGAGGTTTCTCATTTTGATTCTTGCCTGGGGTGCCTTCTGTGTGGAGTCTGCATGACCTTCTTGTGTTTGTGTGGGTTTTCCCTGGGTGCTCTGGTTTCTTCCCACATTACATAGACATGAAGTAGGTGGATTAGAGACTCTAAATTGACTATAAATGTGAATGTGCATGCAAGTGTGTTTTGTGGAAGAACTATGGTGGCAGGGCTAGCCATCTGGTGGTGCAACCTTATCTCGAGATGATTTTCATAGCTGAAGAGACACCCCAACCCCATGTGCAAAAATATGAAAAAGGTGTCATGGATGGAGGCATAAATGGATTACAAAGCCAGCCACAGCAATGTTACGGTAGGCTACAGAGCTTACTACTCATATTCGTCCCACTAAAAGGTGGGCCATCCATGACATGACCATCTTGCCCCAGCTTCATTTCATAGCTTTTATTAATGAATGACTACAAGTAACAGGCATCACAGACTGGAAATCTTCCTTTGTGACATCTGGCTACTCTGGTTGACCTTTTCAGCCATAAGCAAAATGCCCTACTGAGGAAGGACTGAGTAAAAATATAATTTGAATTTTTAAATAAAAACGTTCTGGATGGTAATGAAGATAATGAAAAATATAAATAAATGAAAGCCTTTGCATAAAGCCGCACATATAAATGTATGGCCTAATCTCTGATGAGTAACCACACATATAAAGATTATCACATAATGGCTTACCTCTGTCTCATTTTTTTCACTTCTGAAACTAAGGCAGCCTTTATCTTAAAGAACAAGACAGTGATTCATTTAAGTATTAATATATAATCTAATAAAACCAACAATAAAAACATTTTGCCTAAAACCATTAAAAAGGAAATCTCATTTTCAAAAAAATGGCAGTGATAAGATGTATCTTCCACAGGTTCATTAGGGGCTAAATGAGTTTCTGAAGTCTCCCCATCCTGTTATGTACACATATACACAGGAGCAATAAGGATTCCTTTCAGTAACACATATAAGTGTCATGTTATCTGAGATAAATCAATAATTATACAATGACTGGCAATTAGCATTCCAAAACGTGCACGCTGATTGGCCAGCCCAACCAGTGTGCCCGTTTTAAATCTGACATATACTAATGGAAAAAGGTCCAGTCACCCGGACTTTTTCCATTAGTATATGTCCTGATTTTTTTATTGTCTGTGTGAGCACAGGTAGCAACGGAGAAAAGAAGATCTCCGTTGCTTTAATCTTGCTATGTTATATGGTTAACATAGCGAGATAGAAGATTCCTTTCTCCATTGCTTCCTCTACACAGCTCTGATGTACTGCATAAGCGTGGGAACACAAGTTCTATACGCATTGCAGTACATCAGAAAAAGGCACAGGATAGCAGAAAACTGCGGAAGGCCACCACGGAGGAATTATACAGACATTATTTAAGAAAAGTAAGTATTATTTTTCTTAAATAATGTCATTGTATAACAGCAATAACTTATGTCTGGTTGTGGGCAATGCTAGATTTACCCACGGTTGTCTTTGTTTGGTCACTCGGGCTTCATCCTCATGACCAAACCACACCAACCATGGGTAAATCTAGCATTACCCACAGCCGACATGGGCTATTGCTTAAGTAACTTTAGCGCATTTCCAAAAGCTGTTTAAAGCAGTGTCAGATACACCAAAGCAGCCTTATGTTACCTCATTATCATTAATTTATTCTATCTCTTTGTAGCAATTTGGCAGTCAGGTGATCTGAATTCTGTTGCCCAGGTAGGAATGTAAATGGAGAATATGTAGACATGTAGAACTATAGTTTTCATCTGTAGAGTTTGACCTTTCTGTAGTAATATACATAATAAGCTACTTCTATTTATGTCACAAACTGAAGGGTATTACTTAGCAGAGGCCAGCAACTCAAGCAATTTAATCTGCAAATATATTGCATTTAAAAGTAAGAACTAGACAACAGGTTTATATCTCCATTAAATAGGAGACTAAAAAATACCTTGTTAACTAATTTATGCTGGAAAAAGAATTATGTGCATATAATAAAGCTAGTAATTTAACAAATGAACACTTAGCATGGAATAGTTTAGTAGTAGGGTAATGACAACATACCTTTGATTTCCCCAGTCTCTTCTCACATACTGCATGGCTCTGACGAAGCATATCCATCAACCTGCAGACATCAAACATTTGGACAAAAACTCTTGAAAAGTAGGTACGTCTGGACAAAAATTTGGACAGCTAATTATCATATAATTTAGATACCTAACAGTTTAGCTCTTCCTACTTCCAGCAGGATTATGGCCTAAACCCTAACCTGAAACAAAAGTAGGTAGTGTATTTGCATCCCATCAATTTAACAGAATCAATAATCATATGAAGACAACATAAAATAATTTTTTATCCCATAAATTAATCACTTGTTATTGTTCTCACTTTACCAGACTTCTCTAATACCCCAAATGGAGGAAGGTGTTCAGTTTTCTGGTCTCCGTGGAGACAGAAATTCAAAGCTAATTGAGAGGTTACAAAATAAGTTTTAGGTTGGGTAGAAGTTGAGAAATGGAGTCATCTGGGTTAGGGTTTTATACTCCGGAAACCAGGAAGGAAAGACAGAACATTATTTTGCCATCAGAGGGCAGATAAATAAGTATACAGTCAAGCTGGAAATGGATTAATTATCTGTGAAAAGATTCCAAATTTAGTGCAGACAAATGGAAATAATTCTTCACAGAAAGGGTGGTAGATAACACACAGAGGACATTTTGGCATTTGGTGCAGAGGGTTAAGGCTGTGAGCTGCAGTTTGTGTGATACATTCTGAAGTTTGGGATTTTATCGACTGGCGTTATTTGTTCGGATCTTTTACTACCAGTCCTATTTACTGCTACTCCTAACCGTGATGTGGCTTTAATCAAAACAGCTACACAGCGTGTGAAATTCTGGCAACCAAAGTTGAGTCTCAAACCACTCAAAATGCTTCCAGTGTGACCAAAAGCAGGAGCAGTTTTCAAACCATTCCATCGTCAAACTATTTTGACTGGGAACAGTGTTTCAAGTGCAAATAATGGTTTAAGTGAAAATAACCACTATTCAAACAACTTGCCCCACTAGAAGATTTTTTTAAAAGCGCCTGTCATTAACTTACACTTTAACAGAAACGGAGCTACAGAAAACCAACAAGGCCAGACATTGTGTCTAATCTTAAACAATTTGATAGTCATTTACTGAAGTTTAAGAAATTACAAATATGCATAAACCTGAAGAATTTTCAAAGGGACTTCGCAGTGGAAGTATCCTTCAGTTTCAACTACTAGAATTACTAATCGAAGAATACACACACCAAATGGCACCTTTAAAAGACAAACTGAATACTAGATGTTTTAATTAAATCGGATCCTAGTTTTTAGGACAGTTTCTTGAACACAGACTGTAGTCAACAGAAGAATGGACTTTAAACATCTTGAGAAGTAAGAACAATGACTTTCAAGTCTATAATTATACAAATTTTGACATTTGTTCAAATTCAATTGAACTTTTATCTAAAGGTTTTTCCTATGCAATACAATCTAATTTTGACATTGCTAGAGTTCTTTAAATTTGAAGTTAATTTTTGGAAACAATACTAATCTGCAACCTAGAACAGTGACAACAATTTAATATTGTTTGAAAAAGTTTCTGAAGTTCACCTAAGAAACTTATATAATGAAGTGTGTAGGAACAACCACAGAAATTTAGGTAGTAAAGAAAGGGAATTAATCACACATATCAGAATCTGTTTTGATGTATGAGAAGGATTATTTAAAGAAAATGCATTTGTTACTTACTGGTGAGGAATATAAGCTAGTATCTCTCAATGAATTTAATCAAGCCTATAGAAAAATTAAAGACCTTAGCATCACATTAGATTTGTATCATTATTTTGGCATCCCAAAGTTACATAAGAAATTCTATTACTTATTCTTGTGCCAAATGGGCTGATAACCAACTTAAGGAATTTCTTAAGACTGAGGGGCAGATATGCAAGGATTTGTGGCATGTCTAAAAGAGCCTTAACAATATCCCTTTTCAAAATGAATTAACATTTGTGACAGCTGATGTCAAAAATCTTTATACTGTTATTCCTCATGAAATAGGTTTAGAGTGGACACGTGAATTTCTATTACAAAAAAAGTGTCTTGGCGTGGACCTCATTATTTCCATCTTAGAGATTGTTTTGGCCAACAATTATTTTATGTTTGGGAAAGACATTTATTTACAAACTACAGGGAAACATAGTCATGGCCTTCTGGGAAAGAACCTTCCTTTTTCCACATAAATTATTTCAAGACATTATTATTAAATACACACGATATCAAGATGACATTCTAATGATAGCAAAATGTGGGAGGGATAAAATAACTGAGTTAATAAGTGAAATGAATTCATTTACTTCTTTTCTTGAATTCACATACCAAATCGGAGAGACATCTATTGATTTTTTAGATATTAACATCAGTAAAGACAGCATAAATAATGTTTTTAACACAAAACCAACATACAGTAGCTCTTTCTTACATTTCACGAGTTGCCACCTTTCAAAGAAGAATGTAGAATTCTTTGGGAAATGTTTGAAAATAGAGGTTACCCCCATAAACTTCTGAATATGGTTTTTCTAGAAGTTAAAAACAAAAGGAAAGAAGGGATATTTGCACCATTATATAATGGGACATCAAATGATTTAAATGATGAAAACGTCAAAAATGGTGATATTAATATCAATATTGGTGAGCCTGAAAATATTAATCAAGTCTGATAATAACAACAATATGAACTACAGTGTTGGTTTCATAACACAGTTTAATCAATATTCCCCACAAGTAAGAACCATTTTGCAAAGTAATTGGGAACTACTTATGCAAGATGAAAATTACACTCCTAGTGGGTTCAAATTTAAAAGTAGTTTATAAATTCCATGAAAAACCTATTTGAGCATTCCATCAGACCTTACAAGACTAATAAAGGCATGTTTAAATGTGGGCGATGTAAATACTGTAAACATATACTAATAGGGTCCAATTTTACGATAAGAGGGTCTAGATACAGTTTAATTGTGAGACCCAAGGAGTTGTTTACCTTGCTAGATGTAAAGATTGTCATTTCAGAAAAATTCATCTAATGCTCTAGCTAAGCATATAATGGACAACGATTCTCATAGTTTCTTGTTTAATGTTGTGGAAAAGGTTGAAAGAAACTAGAGGAGAGGAGCATGTATTTTGAAGTTGCAAGATCCGAACTATTATGGCACTGAAAACCAAAATGCTACAAACATCCAGGCATTAATGATGCATGTTCCATTAAATGTTTATTAAATATTAAGGCTTTGGAGAGATAGAGAAAAGACATATAGATAGTTTTATGTCCTTGAAAGGAAGAATTTTCTATATGCAGTTAAAATCAAAAACCATATTTAACATCTAATGCATTAATGTTAACAGAAGTTTGCTTTGGTGTCTATTTAAGATCAAATTTATTATACATACTATTATTATTATTATTATCATTATTATTATTGCTTTTTAATTTAGTATAGAATAGATATTATTAATATAATATACATTTAACTTTATCATATACAAAGATAGTGTTTGGTAATGTTGGTTTGTGATGGATTTGTGTGCAAACAATTTTATATTTGCTTGAATGTATTGTTTCAACTTTTTTGTGTGGTTGCTGCATTGTTGACTTAATTGAATGAATTAATGTAATTATTCAATTAATTGTGGGTTTGGTTTAAGTACTTTGTACCATATAAAAATGTAAGGTGCTTTATTTTACTTTGTCTGAAGAAGTGCAGGCAGTGTCCCATGATGAAAGCTAACTAAGTAAAAGTTTGGGATTTTATCGACTGGCGTTATTTGTTCAGCCTCCGTTTTTTTGCTTTGTGTGATACAGTGCTTGATTTCCTTAATGTTCATTTTTCTGCTGTATGACCTTGAACAAGTCACTTAATTCGATAGTGATTAGAAGCAATTTGGAATATGGGCTGGGATACTCAATGGTCCTATGGACTGCAAACCTAGTAACTACCTATGGACCTATAAGTGAAATTAGCTCTTGGAAATAGTTAATATAGGATGAAACTAAAGAGGAATTCTGTGCATTGAACAGGAGGAAGTAGTGGGAAGTACAACTACAGAGTGCTAGATGCAAGAATCAGGTGTATTAGATTGTCTCCTAATAACTATTGCAATGTCAGTAGTGTAAAAGATATTACACTTGCCTTTAGTGCTGGAAGACCAAAGGACAGTGAGTTCTATTCACACACTAGCTGACTTAATTACTAACACTGCGATCGGCATTATGCACTCCTGAGTATGTCATCCTACAGATGAGACATTAAACAGTGATCCCATCTGCTTGAGTTGGTGGTAGTTCAGGTGAATGTAAAAGATCCCTCAATACCTATCAAAAGTGTAGGGTCCTTTATTTAAGACTAATAACCAAATAAAAACAGAAGTAGCTTCACAGCATAACAGAAATTTACAGAACAAAAAGACATAGTGTGTTCTCACCAAAAAAAATGACTTTATTAGACTTTGTTTTAATGATTATATCTTAAAATACAAGTCTTTTTTCAGAAATAACAAAACTATAAAAGACACTCCATTTTAAATATGCAGTAATTATGAGATCAAAGTCGTGTGCTAAAAAGTCATGTGATAAACATTATGGGATAAAAACGTGATAAAAAGTCAAATGATATCTATAACCACAATGTTATATGCAATGAATAACATTTTTCTAAGACTGATTGACTAATTGATTTAAGAATGCTAGCAATACTGATTGATGCATTCAGACCTGGGGGTGGTAGCCATTAAGTTTGAGCTGCCAGTACAGTTCACAGTATTCCAAAAAAGTCCCCCAACTCCCCCTTCTCAAAGTCATGTTAATTTTTTCCAGCATCATGAAAGTGAACATGGAAAACATCTTGCAACAGCTAGAATGTTTACTTAACATATTACTAGTTGAAATCTTTCTGATGT
The DNA here is from genome assembly GCF_019279795.1 of Protopterus annectens. Lineage (NCBI taxonomy): Eukaryota > Metazoa > Chordata > Ceratodontiformes > Protopteridae > Protopterus > Protopterus annectens. The sequence goes on from NC_056745.1 coordinate 975,824,131, forward strand.
TTGAGACACCCTTGTATATTCTTTCTCTTATGTTGCATTCAGTTTTGCCAATGTAGAATGCATCACAGGATGAACAATAAGCTAAACAACTGTAATAGTCTCACAATTTGCCCTGGCATGTACAAATTTTAACCCATGATGCTTTAATATTTCACTACATCCACTAACATTTACAAAACTATATAACTTGCAGTGACCTCATTTTCTGGTCCCACCCAACTCTACACCAGTTTTTAAACCGTTCTCAGCCTTAAATTCCAGTACATGTTTGATTTGTCTTTCTCTTGTAAATAAATCCAAGGTTAGTACCTAATATCTCTCTAGTGTTGTCAAAAAATGTTCTCCAGTTAGCATGGGTTATTTATATATTTATTTATTTATTTTTATGTCACACACATTATTGCTATTAATTAAAATCACAAGTCACTCAAAATTGGTAGATTGTGATGGGCTCATACCCCTAACTTTGTCACTACTTTTGGGACTAGGAATGCATCTGTACAAATACATACATTTCTATTTCTGACTATATATATAATTTTTCTTATAAGATTCTTATTGCTATTCTTCCATAATTCATGCCTACTCCTTTTTAACAACCATAATATGATTTTTCATAACATAGCTGTCAAAATCCACTTCCCATTAAATAAAATTTCATTCTATTTTTCATAGCAAATAACACATATTACATAAAATAAATTTTATCTAGCCTTCTCACATGCTCTTTCTCCTTATTCTTAGAACATTTATACATTCATACATAATCATAGCCATATGTATAGTGTTTGTGTCATTAATGTTCTCAGAAAGTTTCTTCGCACAACACTCTCCAGAGTTTCACCAGTCTTTTATATTTCAGAAAAGTGTGCTCCGTCTCTTCCTCCCCACAAAATAAACACACTCTTTCAACTTCATATTGGTATATTCTCCTGTACTGGTAACTTGATTATTAGCAGTCTCCATAGGAAATCCTGACACACTACTGTCTTGGTACATCACTTTTTCTTTAATTTAACGAGTTTAACAATTTCTTCTGGTCAATTTTCTCATGGATTTACATACCAATATTGTTTCATTGCATTATTTTACCACATCTATCAGACTTTTTATATATCAAATTTTATTTTCCTTGTATTTTTTTCTTAATTTTTATTTTCTTCAGTCGTATATTCTTTTTCTTTTTTTCTTGTTCTTATCATATCCTATTATTTTTGTACTCAACTTAAAACCTTCTCATTATTAAATTATCATTCTCTTCCTTTAACCAGTTTAATACTCTATACAAATTTAAAGAACCAAAATAACCAACTGGATTTAGTAATGCCAATCTTCCTTCATCTTCACTTAGCTACATCACACTTTTTTAATGGGGTTAATCTTGAACCATATATGAAAGATAACACCAATTGCACAATTTCATTTTCATATTTTACCGGAATCATATAAACATTTTACATATATGCCATTTTTCCAATAATATCAAATTCATCAGATAACCATTTTTCCTGAGTACTAATTCAGACATCTTCTACAGAAGACATATTTCTTTCATTTTTTTATCAATCCCTTTTCATTGCATTATAACTACATCATTTTTTCAATTTTATTCATAGCAAAGACGTTTCATTCATTGAAAAATAAACATGCCCAATTTTCTCAACATTACCCAAACCCTTACATTTATCTTTATCCAAGGTCATTCCCATTTCCTTTAAACATCCATTCAAATCAGCATTTCCCTCATCCATATTTTATTCTTAGCAACCTCAAGTATATAGACAAATGTCAGATTATGACCATCTCTTATAGAAATTTGTTTTTACATTTATCCCTGTTTTCTCGTGGCCTTTCTTTTTATGACACTCGCATGTTTGTCAAATGAGAAATTTGAAGCTATAAAGACATCATTATATTCTTGCACTTCTAGTTTTGATAAAGGATATCTTATGAAAGAATTCTTGAAGAACATCAGTGTATTTTAATGTATTTGAAAATCAAATTCAGAGCCTAAAATAGAATATTCTAGAATTTGCATCTGTTCAGTATAGCAAAATATAGCACGTCACCACACTAGTTATATAACTTTTTAAAATGTAAAAGATTATATTTGTTCTTTACATAATGAGGTAATGCATTCCGTACCCTTCCTGCCCTAAAGTAGAACAAGGAATGCGGAAAAGTTGATTTACATAAAGGAAAAAACATTAGTATACTGTTGTTTTATGTATTTAGTGTATGCAATGTGAATGATATACCAGGGCTACAGCACAAACATCATTTTAGACACTTATATATTAATATAATATCACCCTTGTCAGTCTATAACCTATGGATTGCTTCAGTCAACCCTTATATGACAAGAGCCTAAAACTTCCTATTATCTTCATAGGTCATCTATGAACTCTCTCCAACCTTTTCACTTGAAAAATATTGCAAATGCAGAATGCAGATGGATCCATAGCATACCAGCAGGGGTCTTATAACAGATTTATAAGTAACCACCATACTCATCCTATTGGGGATACATATAGACTTATTCTTAAGTGTGCATATGATTTTATCATCACATCATTTAAATGATTCTCAAACGATAATCTGTTATTAGCAGTATACCCAAATTTCTCGTACATCCTGCCACTGTTAGAATATTGTTATTCAAAGCATAAATTTAGCCATGACTATTGATATCTAAGTGTGACCATACACTTCTTAGTATTAAACAGCATATTGCCGCTTCCAGACCATTCCATTAATAAATCAGTGAATTTTTGAATGAAATTCTGGTCATAAATGCTACAGGTAATGCCACCAATTTTAATTTCATCTGCAAATATACCAAACCATGAGTTTTATCATGCAGGCTTTCTTGAGATGAATAATCCAGCCAACAATGGACATAACACATCCCTGGGGAACTCCAACCTCTATTTTCTTGATAGATGATAATTTAATTTACAGGTTGATACAACTCCTTTCCTGCATCCAGCAATGAACTCATCTGCCAATATAAGAATTAACATTCAACTTTTTTAAGGCCCCGGTAAAATCATTATGTGGAACAGTGTTAAAGGCTGCAAAGCACACAGGAACCATAAAGGCAGAGAAGCACAGCTCTACTTAGCAGAATAAACATTTAATTAATTAGTGATTTTTTTCTTTCAGTAGAAACCTCTTCAGATAAAAAACACACAACAAACAGACTAATTAATAAGCTTATTTTTTTATATTGCCACAATTCCTGGGACCTTTTTAAGAAAAATAAACAAAATAATATATAAAGATTCATACATTTTCATCACTATTGATGTCTAAGACTTGTATAGCATAATACCACATGAACTTGGCCTTAGGTGGTTTATAGACTTTCTGTTTGCAAAAGGAATTAATCAAAAATGAATCAGGCTATATAGAAATCTGTCAGAAATAGTATTAAAAAATAACTAGATGATGTTTGAGAAAGAAATATATTTGCAATGCAAGTGTGGTGCCATTGGGGCACTAACATAGTCATGATACAATTGGAAAAAAAATATTTATTTAGCTCTGAGTGTTTTGGATCATGTACTTTTTATACACGCTTTTTGGATGACATCTTTATTTTATGGAATGGGGAGAAGAATAACATCCCCCACTTTTTGGCATACATTAATCAACCCAGTAGTTTCTTACAGTTTACACATGAATGTCATGAGATTCATATTGCGTACCTGGACAGCTGATTGATGAAAGATATTGGAAATAAGAGGTTCCTATCTAAAAGTTACAGAAAGTATATGTACTCAAACAGTTTTTTGCATTTTTCAAGTGCACACCCACTTGTCCAGAAGAAGGAGTTTGTCAAGGGCCAGTTTGTTTGGGCTGCTTGAATGACCAACTTGGATGAAACCTTCTGGGATGAATGTTTCTTACTTAAATAAATATTCCAAAAATGTGGCTATCCCACTTGTTTCATAGACAATTTAATGGTAGAGGTCATGAGAAAACTTGAACGGAAACATTTTTTGCCCATTTTAGATACCACTGTGGACAATTCGGACACTTTGACAAATATAATGTATATTGAGGTTAGTATGAACAAAAACAGAAATTTTTTAAATTTGTTCATTGCATATTATACCCTAGATAGCAATATCATTAAATTTATATTACAAATAAACTGGTGCCTTATAAGAGATGACAGACAAATAAAGGACAATGTGGGGTAGACCAAGCATTATATATACAAAAGGTAAAAATCATAAAACAGTGTTTGAAACCTTAAAAGTTCCCAGAAAAGAAAATTACAGCATGAAAAAATGTGGTCACTGTGATTATTGCAAGTATATTCTTGTAGGTGACAATATTAATGTGAATGGTTTTAAAATTAAGGTACTTGATTATTTTTACTGTGAAACAAGGGGGGTAGTTTATTGTCCAGTTTGAGGCTTACACTCTGCATTTTATGTAGGAAAAACTGAAAGTAGATTAAAAGACCATGTATACGAGCACAACTATGAAATTAAGAAGAAAAAGGAAACAAATGCCCTATCAAAACATGTGGAAGAGATCCCTGGACATAAATTTAAAAATGTGAGGGGTGGTGCATGGTCTATAAATATAGAGAGTCATAGGCATGAGGTGTACTGGCAGTTGCATTTAAATGCTAACAATTAGCCAGATTTGAATGACCAAATATCTTTGGCATGTATTTCAAAGTTAAAAGCATTGGAAATATAAGGTTTTGTTAATATCCATAAATTTAAATTTGCACCTGCAGGATGTTTATAGCTTTTTAAACATTTATGTTGTTTGCATTTTATATGTTCTTTATATATTTGCTACTGTTGCTTCAAAAAAGGCAGCTTGCTGTGTTTGAGGACTCGGCGGTTGTATGACCTGCTTTTAGATCACCTCAGCTTATAAATTATTCTGTTTGTTGCATGATTTTTTTATCGACAGATCTACTAAAAGAAACAAAAGTGCTAATAAATTAAACATTTATTCTGCCAAGTAGAGCTGTGCTTCTCTGCCTTTTTGGTTCCTGTGTCCTTTGAGGTTGTTTACATTTATGTTTTCCTTTTCTGAACAGTGTTAAAGTCCATAGCAAAATCCAAATATTACCCATTTGTAGGCATACCTATATCCAGGGCAGAACTTATATTAAGATATAAAGTAATCAAATTTGTCAAAGAAGAATGCCCTGACAAATATCCATGTTAATAGCTGTCCATACCTAGGTATGTTAGTGATGCAAGCAAAATATCATAAGGATTTTTCAAATTATTTTCCCAGTATACTTGCCAAACTAATCATCTTCGGTGCAACAAGAATGATGTTTGGGTATGGGGACCACTACAGTCATTTTTCATTCACCAGGAACAAAATTAAACTCTAATGATTTGTACAACATATTGGTTAAACACAACTTAAAAAATAACCATTTAAACCATTAGACCCTGCTGCAAAAGACTGCTTAATTAATTTAGTCACCCTTGAACCAGTATCTACTGAAATAGTCAGTCAGTCTTCTATTCCATTTATTTTCACTGTCGACCCATTATTACGAGTAGAAGTATTATCAAATAACGTGTCTGCTTATTCATTAACTAACATTCCAGGCTCAATTATTATGGCATATTGGAAGCTGATGCTAACATCTGATGCCTCATTCTTCCCATAAGCTTTCAAAATTGTAAACAGAGCCTTGTTGTTAGTATATGATTTGATAGCAAGTTGCTGTTCATAGGAGCATTTAGCCTTCCTAACGCTTGTCCTAAAAAAATCTATATACTATTTTGTAATAAAGTTGGTTTTCAATTTTAGGAACTTACTTGTATTTGAACTGTAACCTTTTTTTCCTAGATTTAGGCTAGTAAGCCTATTTGATAACCAAGGCATGAGTGCATTACACTTAGTTTTGACTGATTCCACTGGAACATATTTATTAATAAGATAGTTTACAAATCTTAAAAAAAATTCCCATCTACCATCAATACTTGGGCCATGCCACTTCTGTGCCTTAATTTACCAATTAATAGCCTTAATAGATTTTCTTATCAAAGTCTAACTGTAGGTACCTTAAGCTCACACTAAACACAGCAATGATCAAAAGCACCCAGTTCAGAAGCAATATTCCATTTGATGGTCTGTAGTATACTGTTGACCCCAGTTGCATCAAGGATATTATCATCCATATTGGACCAGTTGCCACTTGGAAATAATTCTACACCATACTATATTCAATATATTATTAATCATTTTTAGGTTAGAAGAAGGAAAACTCCATTTAATACCCGGAGCACTAATATTCCCTTCTCTGATGTCATATTTAGTTTTAAAACATTTTTGCATATGTTGACAAAAGCCAAGTTACCCTCTGTTTTCAAATAATATAATACACAGCAAGGATCTTAAGGTTAAATTTGCTTCCATGTACAATGACAGAATTCACAGTGAAAACCTTTGGGAGTTGGGCTTTGTGGCAGATCTCCTGCAGTATCAGTGGCAGATGTAATGACCATAGGCTATTGTACAATAACAACATTTTCAAAACAAATGTCAATAAATAAAATAAATAAATTCATAAATAAATAAATAAATAAAAAACAAAGACCTGTAAAATATGGTCACATCATATTTATTCCTTCCATCAAATACCCTAACAACAATAAGCTCACAGATATTATAAGATTGAATAGTCAGAAATAAACTTGGTTGACAAGAAACAGTAGATTTCACCAGAAAGCAATGAAATTACAGGAATATATTTTTATAAGGAAAATAAACACCCTAAGACCACAGAGCTAGACCCCATCCCATTAGATCTAAATGCACAGTGACCTTTATGTCTTGGAATAATTAAGGGCTTATTTTTGTTACTAAGTCATTGTTCGGTGATTAAATTTAACTGGCAATTAAATGTCCTATTTTTTAAGTTTATTGTTTAAACTTATAGAATTTGGCAGCAAACATTTAGCTTATGATTGTTCTCATACTATATCTTGTTATTGTACTCATCCCTAAACAAGTTTTCACAATTTTTGTGAGCATGAGGCCAAGATCTCTTTTCCTGTTTGATTCAAATGTAGGTTGTCCTTAGTGAACAACCTAGGTTTGGTCAATACCTTTGCCCATACGGTAGTAGTTTTCACAGCATTCTTTAGATGTTCCTTTCTGATGATTAATCATTTGCCTGACATCTTTGATTAAATTCTCAACATAATGTGGAGCAGGGTGATCACCATAATGGACATGATGGAAACTAAATTATTTACTTGCTGATTTAATGTTTTACATTTTTCATGAAAATTGGACAGTTTCAGTATGACCTACATCACTACTGCCAGCAACTGTTGTCAAAGTGTTACTACACTTTACAAAAAGCATTGAGATGGCATAATTTACATCAGCCATTTTTTTATCTCCTTAAGAAAGAAACAATGATCAGTTTTCATTGAAATTTAGAGACTTCTTAGCATCAAATCCCTTATTGTCAAAATCTGCCCATCTTTAGTAAAAGTGCTAAAATAAGGACTCCTAACACTGTTCCTACAATTCTGCTCTACAGGGAGTATATCACTTGAAAATAATGCACCACATCCCAATGTCCTCCACTGTTTATTTTTTTTGTTTTTGTGTTTTCATATTGGTCAGCAGCAGAATATCACTTCAAAATATTTTGTTTTTTGAGACAGACCCTGTTAAATTGAAAGTATTCATAGCATTAGTGTTGCATTCTACAGTATCATTTGATTTCTGACTGGCTGTTAAAGTATTAAATACTGTGTTGACTGCTTTATTAAATATAGTATCTTCTGATTTCTGATTTATAGTTACAGTTCTAGATACTAAGGTTTTTACTAGCATTACTGAAGCACTGTCCTCATGTGAAAACAAATTTATAAACTGTATATGACTGGTCTGAATACAAACTTTACAGCCAGTGTGATACATTCTAAGTAACATTTGGATTCCCTTATTTTTCCACTATACCACTGGGAAAGATATGTTTATCCTGCTTCTCCTTATCTCCCCAGTGCCTTCTAACTGGGCTGTAATACAGTCCATATTTGCACATCATTTGTGCTAAATCCTACTCCAAGGTACCTCCTCTTAAGTACATACTACAGTATATATTTAGAAATAGGAAAACTTTACCTAGCAAATCCAAATCAACAAAACTGACTTGCCAAGATAAGGGAATTACAGTGAAAGCGGAAACACTCATTACCTTATTAAATACCTTGCTTCTACTGCAAAACAAACGTACATACAAGGTGCATCTGTTCCTCTCATGTCCAATTGAGGGAGGCAAAACTTGCATGCCATCTTTCCCTACTACTGACTGTTCAGCCTTACTAATCACCCCCCTTGTACAATGGCCTTCTCTGAGCAGGAAAAGAAAAAATAGAACAAAATGTTGTCTGCAGTCCTTTACATGACATAAATAAATGAAAAAAAAAATTCTGCTTGTTTGTGATGAGAAGTGATATCTTTCATATAGTTATTTTACTTGCTGATCCACTAAGACTTGTGTTTAAGGATAGAAGCAAATACTGAACTGAACAGGAATGGTCCTAAAACACAACCCTCTGGTATACTAAGACTGGTTGGCTTATAGTCTAATTGTATTCCGTGTACAGTAATAAACTGAGTACATTTAGCCAACCAATTAATATTCCACCTGTAGTATTGATTTTATCTGTAATTTCTTTGTGTCTTAAAAAGTAATGTATGAGACAGAGTGTCTAAACCTTTTGCTAAATCTAAGTAAATCATGGCAACAGATAATATTATGTCCATGGGTAGATTGATGTGGTCATAAAAATTATAATAGATTTGTCAGGATTAGTATCCCAGCAGCACACCTGTGTTGATAAATGTCACTAACATCTGATTTATTACTTGGATCTCTTAATAATTTGATTATATACCATTAAAAGCATTTGTTAACTAAGAATGTTTAACTTATTGGTCTGCAATTGCATGTTTCCTGACTGTTACCCTTCCTGAAAATAGGGATAATATTCTATGTTTTTCCATGAACATGACATGATTACTGACTTCAGTACGTTGTTAAGTATTAACAGCAAAGATTTTTTTGGCCCCACTTACATTTTTATTATTCTCATTTTCTTTATTGATTTGAATATGACTGAATCAAAGTTTGATGGACAAACTTTAAATGGTGCTAGGTGTTGTTCTGTAAGCATTGCATTATTTAGACTTTTGGTTGATAATTTTGAAACACAATAGTTATCATTGGGTATTCTTTTGTTTTGAGATATTGTTTTATCATTCACTTCTATTAAGCTATTATGCTTTTTGCCATTTAGTTTTAATTGATGAATTATTGTATTTTCAATAGAACTTTTAGTGCTAGACACATTTGCTTACTTTATTTCAAATATTGTTTGTAAGGAGTGATCAATGTTAGCTTTATCAGAGGTACTAATAATAGTGTGATCAGTTATTTCCTTAGTAGATAAAATCAAAACAGTGCTCAGCGAAGGTGCTTCAACATTTCCAACGCCTATCTATATATATATTCAGTATTAATGTTTGATGCTAACTAGTTGAACATACTTTGATTGTTTGGTTATTCTGAGCATGTCTACCCACCCAACAGTAAAATGCTTTCTGAACCTGATGAGTTTTATGTAAAAGTCTGATGCAGTGTTTCCTTGGTGATTCCTTTTGACATATTTTTTTGTGGAATTCACTTAACCTTGTCTTAGCTGTCCCTTTAGGATTATATTTATTTTTCTTTGGCAAAGATGACACATTTTTAGTTATATCATCTTCATTACTAAGTTGACTATGAACCTTTGTATTTGTGTTATTAAATGTTTGCGCGATTAAAGGTACAAGCATTTTCACATTTTCCCTCCAAGAATTTAAAAGTGCTGCAATGATATGTAATGAAGTAACATTACTGTGTGCACATTCTGTTTTACCATTAATTACTTTTCCTTGTCAGATATGTGCTAACTGATTGATCTAATGTGACACAGGAAGCATGCAATACGTTATGATTAATTTTGTTATATACACATCACACTTCTTACAATGTCTCAGAAATGTATATTTAAATAAATCTAATTCATAATTGTTTAATGTTTTCATGATTAGATTTACTGTGTAATGTTGAAAGCTGCTTAAATTATATCTCTTTAGTAGTTTGTTCTTTATAGCAACTGACATAAAGAGCAAACCACTAAAGAAATATAATTTGAGCAGCTTTCAACATTACACAGTAAATCTAATCCCTTATAAAAAAACAATACTAAACAGTCCTAATACAAACTAAACCTTATGACTTGACTTAGTAAATACTCTCTTTTGAATTCTTGTATGCTCTGGTTCTGCAATATTTTCAACAAGCATCAACCAGCTCTGATACTAGAAAGAAAAAAAGGAAGAAATCTACCTATCAGTGCTTAAGAACAAATAGAGGATGGAAGGTTGTAAGGATGACGGGGAGGGACAAAAAAGAACAGTGAACCTACATGGAAAACAGGAAAGAAAGTAACTAAGTTTTGAAAGATACGCAGCTTAAATTATGGGCAGCCTTAAGATAAGTATTGGTTAAATCATTGTAATGCTTCTCTGGGTTTAGTAGCAAAAATGAATTTTATGTCCTGCTTTATTCAAGATGGCACAAGGAAACAGACATATGATTCATAGATTGTTTTGTACAAGTCTGAAAAAAATGAACTCACTTGGCATTTACTGAAACACTGGTAAAGACATTTTATATTTGCAAGATTTTGATTTGTATGTCACATAGCTATTAAAATCCTGAAAAAGCAAAAAGTACAGGACACCACGCGTTCTGAATACTGCTTTCTATCAGAACAGTTAAATGGAAGTTGAATGTCCATAGTAAAAAAAAGTAATTTGCCTTAAGGAATGTTTCAGATCCCGACTGAAGGGCAGTTGGAAACCAGATGGGACTTCTAATTTTAAAGAAAAAAAGCAGCACCACCATGTTCTCTCTTTTTAATTTTTCTGTCTTCCTTGCTGCTTGTATATTTGCTTTGGGACTAGAGTAGTTGTTTTGGCTCACTCCTTCTATCAGCCACTGCATGCAGTAAAGTTATATGTTCATAGGTTTGTAGGTTCATAAGAGGTTACTTTGCTAATGGCCCTAAAGTCTATACAAGCCAAGCAGTATTCTACCCGTATTCCCTAATTGACCATGTTGCATGCTCTGTATTAGCAACTGATGGTCAGCACTGACTGCCCCTGTCCATGAGGGACATAAGTGCCACTCCCCAGATGAATTTATGGTTTCTAATTCAAGTGTCCAAGTTTCGCTTAAAAGGGGTTATTGAGGAGCTCTGCTTCACATGAATTGAGAGTTTATTCCAGAGGAGTGGCAATTTCTTGGAGATATATCTGTCTCTCCAGCATGTCCTGTTAATGTCACAGTTAAATTCCCTGGAGAGAGTGGATCTTGTCCCATTTGACTTGTGGATGCGTAGCATTTCCATTATGGCAAGGTCAAAGACTGGTCCGTAGACCAGGCACAAGTTGTATCTCAGCAGCCTATAAGATACAGAATACAGTCATTTCACTTTATCCAGATAGGTCATGTTTTGAGGGCCCTGTATTTTCTTAGTGAGAACCTTTGTTGTCTCTTCATTTGCTGCAGGTGTCTAAAGAGGTACATAAAGAAGGGAGTGAGGTGCATACAGAAGGGAGTGTTGTACTCTAGTGGTATGATGAGTGCAGAGTACAGAGAAGTTATAACATCCTTAGTCCTGGATGTAATGCCCTTACTTATGAGATGCATAATGTAGAATGTTTCCTTACCATTGTGGACACATGGTGATCAACGTTTAGGTTGCTATCAACCTGTGTACCCAAATCTCGCACCACTGGGCTTGAGCTTAGGGAGTTACTGTCTATATTGTAATTTACAGGGACATACCCTTTGCCAAAGAGGATGATAATGACCTTTTTTGCATTTAGTTTGAGTCCATGGCTTTGGCATGAATTGTTTGTCTGTGTTTTCCCTTTTATAATATGTTAACATCATTAAAGGAATCAATGAATGTACCCAGTCTGTAATCATCGGTGAACTTGGTAAGCCACAGGCCATCTAATTATGTCTGGACTACCAAGAAACAGATTCCAAACAGTAGATGGCCCAACATATATCCCTGTGGTACACCACTGGTAACTGGCCAACTGGTTGAGGTAGAATTTCCAATTTTTACTGTATGCATTCTGTCAGTGAGCCAGATGGCTACCCATGTAGTGACATATGCATTAATCCCCAGCTGGGACAGTTTCTCAATGATACCTGAATGGGGGATTGTGTCAGATGCCTTGGCTAAGTTGAGATAGGTGGTATGTACTGTTTTGCCTCAGTCCAGAACTTTGATGACATTTTCAAAAAAGTAGACCAGGTTTAATAAACATGGTCTGCCATTAACAAAGCCCAATTGGTTCGGGTCGAGACTTTTAAGGTCACCTATGTCTTTGTTAGTAAGGTCCATGATGATTCTTTCAATGGATTTGCAGATAAGGCTGGTTAGGCTTATGGGTCTATAGTTCTCCGAGTCAGTTGAGGGACTCTCTTTGTGCAAGGGGATTGCTGTTGCTGTTTTTTACTCTGCTGGAACAAAGCCAGGGCTAAGGTTGTGGATAAAGAGAGTGCCAAGTGGTTCTGCTAGGTCCTGTTTTAGACTATTTAGTAAGCTGCCTGGGATGTTATCTGGTTCCATAGAGGCCATGTTTTTGGCCATGGAAAGCACTGTTATGGCCTGCTCTTTGGAGATGCTAGGTAGAGGACTGGTGGCTGCTGTGTTTTGGGGTCTGACTGCTGGGGACACAGGGGGATGAAGTTTGTATCAAATCTGTCAGTTAACAGGTTCAGTATGAGTGGTACCACACATACTAGTTTAGAACAAAGCTGGGCCTTCTCATTTTGGTTTTGGACATGGCTCAAGAATGCCTTATTATTATCCTTAGTTAGTGATGCTAACACAGATTTGTAATTAGCTTTAGAGGATGTACAAGATATCTGATTTGCTTGTTCAAGTTGTGGAGGGTGTTCTTCCTCTACTGAGTCAGTTCCTTCTTGTTCTTAGACATCGATTTCTTCCTCTTGTTATATAAGCTGTTTATACGGTTTATACTTGAGGTCCACCAGGGTGGCTTGTTTTTTTTCATGAGGACTTGATTTTGATCTGATCAAGTACAGCCAAGTTTATACAGTTGTACAAATGGTTATTCAAGGCATTTGTGCACACCTCTGCATAGGAGTAATTGTTTGCTGTGTTACCAGGGGGTTCAGTACTATTTAGATCATTACATAGTAGGCTGTAGTTTGATTTGTAGACATTTTTCATTAGTTTAGCTCCTGTGGGGAGGTCATGCCAGATTGTTATTTCAAACAAGACTGATTTATGATCAGACCTTACCAGGGAGGGTAACACACAGGAGGTAGTGAAGTGACCCCCCCCCCCCATGTTGGTGAGTACTAAGTCTAGGACATTAGATCCCCTTGTGGGGTACAAGACTATCTGTTCCAGAGCATTTGTATTGACAAAGTCCAGGAACCTCAGGGTGTGCATGTTAGTGTTCATATATTTCCCCCAGTCGATGGAAGGATAGTTGAACTCACCCATGACTAAGATGTTTGGCTGTATAGCAAGTGACTGTAGTAAGTCCAGGTAATCAGTGTGTTTCTCTTGATTCATGGTGGGGTCCTGTAGCTAACAATGATGTGGAAGGGGATGGTACCTCCAGTTAGTTGGACTTGGAACAACTCAAGAGAGTTGTAATGTTTAACCAGTCTCGAGGTGTATTTGTCCTAAATAAAGATGACTACACCTCTGTCTTTGGTTCTTTCATGCTCATTTTGAGGTCTGAATGTGAGGAAGGCATTGTAGCCTTGCATGGCTGGGGTGCTCTCTGTGGCCTTGAACCATGTCTTAGTGATTGCACAGACATCAGCATCTTCCAAGGTGAGGAGTACCTGCAGAGAGTGCAGTTTCCTGTTTAGGCTGCTAGCATTAAGCAGCATGACCTTGAGTTTGTCTCAAGTGGATTTTTTTTGCATTGGAAAGTTTGTTGCTGTGATATTGCCTAAAAAAGCACAATGGGGAAGCAAGTACCTTTGCTAGTAACCAAAAGCCAAGAGGCGACAGGTAAAGACCCTCCCTGGCAAAGCAGTGTGGTCTGTCGCCCTGTCTTCCCAGGCTGACAGATATTGGATCCCCCTGGACTGACACCAGAAACTAAGCCAATTTTTGAAGTCAATCATTTTTTGTTTATAGTGAGGCATCATCCTGGGTGAAGGTAGAATGCTGCTTAGGGCTAGGGACATACCTGCCTGGGACACATAATGAAAGATTTCAGTCATGCCTCTCTTCATATAGCCCAGAGGTACCTCTGAAGTCATTCACCCCAACATGAACTATGACAGAGTCATACTGGTACTTATTGTAGAGAGACTTGTTTGCGTGCATGATTTGATGGGTGCTGGCACCTGAAGGGCAGCTAACTGTGACATTCTCCTTGTCCAGTCTGGTGAGGGGGTCATCTCTGTGTCTCACTATGGATTCGCCAGTGACTAGGACATTTGGTATTGAGGTATTTTTCCTTAAGGGCTTATTACTTGAAACACTGGTGTGTGTGTGTGTGTGTGTGTGTGTGTGTGTGTGTGTGTGTGTGTGTGTGTGTGTGTGTGTGTGTGTGTGTGTGTGTGTGTGTGTGTGTGTGTGTGTGTGTGTGTTATTATGTGTAGTGGATTCTACTGGATCTACTGTTTGTGCAATAGGTTTGTACTTGGGAGGTCTCTGAGCTTTTTGTAGGATTCTTGTGAAGACCTCCACATATAAGGGTTTATCTGTTGTGTGCTTGTTACATGTGAGAAGTGAAGTCTGTGTGCTGACAACCTGTTTGATGTTTAGCTTGTTTTTATGTGAGAGAACTGATTCCAAGGTCAGTGTATATACATCTCTCACATATTGTGTTTATTTGTTTTAGGAGTAAGCAGTTGTCAGTAAGCATGAGGCAATTACTACATTGCCTCAGGAAACCTATATCAAGCAGGCTAGCTGGAGAAATGGTGGAAAACTGACTGTTCATTCTGGCAGGATTCTACTTTAATTACTACTGGGGAGTGGGACAGTTAGACCAGGTTTTGCTCTAGGATTAACCAAGGGGGTTTATTTTGAAGTAGGCATGGGTTAAAAAACTGCGAGAACACTTCTCAGTGCGCAACTGAGTTGCTTGCAGTGCAGCAGGATACTTTGCAAGGGTTCACTAGCAGGTATCTAGGGAAAATTGTCTTTCTAGGCATTTGCGTCTACACACCACAGTCTAAACGCCATTGAGTGTTGCACAGCTAGACACAAACATGAGGCTTAAATACAGGTGAAGTTAAACAGTTGTAACACAAACTAGCCAATAGGAAAGCCCAAAATTGAGCCTTTTTCCAGCAATCTCCAACTCAGAGGGCCTTCGTAATGTAAGATGGCTGGTTTTAGTGCTCAAGTAATACCAAACAGTCTACATTCAGTAAGTCTGAATTGAGCCTATGCTACATAAGGCAGAGGTATGACAAAATTCAAAATGTAGAATAACAGTCACAAAAGCAAAAAAAAAAGCGGAAATGAAGCAGAATTTAGTTAACTACATTTCACAAAGTGCAATGCAGGCATAAAGTATACTAATTTTTCAGATGAAATCAGTTGATGCCTTAGATTTCTGTCCAGATGCACTCAAGACCTCTGACTAAAGTCGACAAACTAAGAGCAACTCTGGTAAAGTGAGCATGTGAAACTGGGGTTTATTGCAGGGTGATGATGTGGAAGGTGGAAACTGTATGTCCAAGACTTAAACAGTAACAGAAAAGAAAATTAAATGGGACACTCAGAAATTTATGGCACCCTTTTATTTTACTGTAAAATTCATGACTTTTTTTTCCAAAAATAAGACCGTTGAAAGGTATGTGAACAAGTATAAAGTGCCTCTGCAGCCAAGAAAAATGCAGTTGTGCCAAATAAGATTAAAATTATTCATCATAGGAGCCGATATGAATCTCTCACCACTCTTAGGTTCATAGGTTCATACTAGGCTATCTGCCCTAGGGCATTTATAAGCCTAGCCATAATGTGTTTGGCTTTCGCCACCCATTTTAAATTTATTTTGCTATGCCCTTTTTCGAGGTTAGTATACTGTGCCTCTATCTAACAGTGACACAGAAGTGATACCCGGGGTAAAGCTACGATCTCCCATCCACTCATCAAGATTCCTCTTGAAGAGAGTCAATGAGGGACTCTGCCTAACCTGGACTGGGATTTTATTCCAGAGTGAAAGGAGCCTCTGGGTTATGAATCTGTCCTTCCAGCATGTCCTATTTATTTCAGTGCAGAGGTTCAAGTCTCTCGAGCGCGTGGGATTTGGATTTTCTGAGGTGCAGCATGTCCATTAATTCCGGGTTGGACATGGCTTTATACTTCAGGCACAGATTGCCTCTGAACAGGCGGTATGCCACTGAGTAGAGCTGGAGTTTCTTTAACCAGGCAGCATATGGCATCTGTTTGAGCCCTTTGATCCCCTTGGTGAGGTACTTTTGGGGTCTTTCCAGTTGCTGCAGGTGTCTGGTAAGGTACATCCCAAAAGGGGCATTGTACTCAATTATGGGCCTGATGAGGGATGAGTAAAGAGGCACGATGACCTCCCCTGATCTAGATGTGAATCCCTTCATGATTAGGTGGGCTATATAAAATGTTTTTCTAACCACTTTGGCCACGTGATTGTCAAATGAGAGATTGCTATCAATTTGGGTCCCCAGGTCTCTAATTACTTCTTCTGTACTTAATGGATTACCACCTATGTGGTAATTTGTGGGCACTTTGTTTTTGCCAAAGGGGATGAATATACACTTTTTGGCGTTTAGCTTGAGGCCATGGCTCTGGCACCAGTTGTCTGTTTCTATGAGACCCTTTTGGAGGATGCTTGTGTCAGCTGGAGAGTCAATTATGGCGCCCAGTTTGCAGTCATCTGCGAACTTGGTCAGCCACAGTCCTTCCGTGTTGGCCTGTACCTCCGAGAAATATATACCGAACAAGAGAGGTCCCAGGACTGAGCCTTGTGGGACACCACTTGTAACTGGTTTGGAGTCTGACATGGCTCCAGCAATTCTAACCATGTGGGTTCTGTCCTTGAGCCAGTTTGCAATCCATCTAGTGACATAGGGGTTTATATTTAAGCTGGTGAGCTTATCTATAATGCCCGAGTGGGGTATTGTATAGAAGGCTTTGCAAGGTCCAGGTAGGCTGTGTGGACCACCTTCCCTCGTCAATGGCCTTGGTGACTGTTTCAAAGAAATCAACCAGGTTTAAGAGGCAGGATCTGCCCTTAACAAAGCCGAACTGGGTAGGATCCAGTTTCTGTAGGTCCCCAATATCTTTATTTATGAGGTCCATGATGATCCTTTCCATAGCTTTGCAGACCAAGCTAGTCAGGCTTATGGGGTGATAGTTTCCAGGATCCGTTGAGGCACCACCTTTATGGAGAGGGACCACTGTTGCTGTACGCCACTCTTTGGGCACATATCCTGTAGTAAGGCTGAGATTGAACAGTAGTTTTATGTTTGGGTTTAGCTCTTCTTGGAGTTCATGTAGGACACAGCCTGGGACACCGTCTGGTCCCATTGATGCTGTGTTTTTTGCTTTGGAGAGGGCGGCTCTTACCTGAGCATCTGAGATGTCAGGGGCAGCACTCTGCTGGGATAGATATTTGCCCTTTTGGTGGGGAGGGAGTTTGTGCTGAACCTGTCAGCTAGGATGTTGGCAATGTCTGTGGGTTCAGTGTATTTTTTGTCATTTTGGACTAATTCTGAGCATATCTGGGAATTACCACCCAGGTTCCTAACATAACTAAAGAAAGCTTTGTGATTATCCTTAGTGTCCTGTGAAGTTTCCTCTTGAAGCTGGCCTTAGACAATTTTATGAGTGCCCGTAGTTTTTTGCTAATACTGATCAGTGATGCCTTCCCTTTTTGGGATTTTGCTCTATCATTTAGTAGCTTCCTCCTTCTATTGTATAGTTTGTTTATGGCTGGGGTCCACCAGACAGGACGTCTGCCTTTGGAGGATTGGGTCTTGGTTTTATTTGGGATTGCATGATCCATGCATTCCTGAAGGTGTTCATAGAATGCGTTTATAAAGGATTCTGCGGTCTGGGCCGTATTTTCCACAGGCCCGGGGGCTTTGAAGGATTCCACCTCGGTTTTGAGGAGTGTGAAATTTGCTTTAGCGAAGTTTTTCACTGTGGTTTTCTGGGCAGGGGGTTGGGTCGGGATGTGAATATCCAGTGGGATTAGTTTATAGTCTGATCTTACCAGTGAGGGATACACTTCTGGTCTGGAGCATAGAGTCCCCATGTTGGTGATGATCAGGTCCAGTATGTTTTCCACTCTTGTGGGAGTGGTAACAAGTTGTTCCATAGCATTTGAGTTTATAAATTCTAGGAACCTTTGGGCTAGGGTGTTGGAGCTAGAGTAATGCTCCCAGTCTATGTTTGGGTAGTTGAAGTCACCCAATATAATGGTGTTTGGAGAGACCTTCATATTTTCCAGTGTTCTCAGGAAGACCGAGTGGGGTTCCTGGGTTTGGGAGGGTGGTCTGTAGCAGGCTATAAACTGGAAGGCAGTTTTACCCACTGTTAGCTGCACATGGATAGTCTCTGATGCTTTGTGCTTTGCCACCAACCTGGAGGTGTGGGTATCTTTGATGAATATCAATAC
This sequence comes from Protopterus annectens, assembly GCF_019279795.1. Classification (NCBI taxonomy): domain Eukaryota; kingdom Metazoa; phylum Chordata; order Ceratodontiformes; family Protopteridae; genus Protopterus; species Protopterus annectens. The sequence continues at coordinate 975,842,884 of NC_056745.1, forward strand.
TCCCCCTCCTTTTGTGGTTTGGTCCAAGTTTTGGGGCTGAAAAGCATGGTATGAGGTATAACCTGGTAGTGCTGGGGTGCTCTCGGGAGCCCTGAACCAGGTTTCTGTTACTGCACAGATATCAATGTTCTCCATGCTAAGGAGAGTTTCGAGTGTGTGCATCTTGAGGTTTAGACTTCTGGCATTTAGTAGCATTACTCTTAGTTTCTTATCCCTTGTGATACCTATGGAGGTGGGTTTGTCTTTTGAGCCTTGCCTAAAAAAGGCACTATGGGGGTAGCAAGAGCCTTTGCCAATATCCGAAATCCCAGGGGTGACAGGTGCAAGCCATCCCTAGCGAAGCATCGTGGCTTGTCGAGCATATCATCCCAAGCTGACAGGCATTGGATCCCCTTTGAATGACACCAGTACTTAAGCCAATTGTTGAAATTGATCATCTTGTCTTCATATTGTGGCATCATTCTTGGTGAGGGTAAGATACTACTCAAGGTCAGGGTCATACCAGCCTGGGCTACATGCTCAGAGAGCTCCTCTATGTCTCTTTTATTGTAGTCCAGGGAGGTACGTCTCAGGTCATTCACACCAGCATGGACAATGACTGAGTCATATTTGTACTTGCCTTGGAGTGACCTGAGTGCTTGTGTTATCTGGCGGATCCTAGTGCCCGACAGGCTGCTCACCGTGACCCTCTCCTTGTTCAGCCTGGTGAGCGGGGCGTCAGTGTGCCTGATGATAGAGTCACCTATTACAAGTGTATCAGGTGTGTTGTTTAGTCTTAAGGGCTGTGACTGTTTGGCACACTGGCTTTGTGAGATATGTGTTGCATGTGTTTTGTTTTGGGGTAGCGGTTGCTTGGGTGTCTGCTTTGGAGGTCTCTGCTGCTTAGGCAGATCTTTATTTAGAGCCTCCGAGTATGTTTTTGTGTGATTATGTGTTTGGTTTGCTGTCGTGGTAGGTCTATGTGAGACTGGAATTGTAGTGAGTGTGGTTTCCTTCTCCTCCTGACTGGTTATGCCAGTACTGAGTTGAGAGAGCTTAGCCTCCAGTTTGGCTATATGGTTGCATCTCTCACATGTGTTGGAATTTGTTGGGAGGAGGAGAGGGTTGTCTGTGTACATGAGGCAGTTGTAACATTGCCTCAAGATTCCCAGATTCACCAGCTGGACCGGAGAGGATATTGACAACTGACCTTTGGACATGCTAGAATAATATTGGGAATTCCTTTATAATTGAAAACAAGTGCCAGTGGGGAGTGAGGGTGTAGTGCTTTTAATTTTTAGTGCTGACTTATATAATTGCTTTAGTGAGCAAGTGCCAGGTAACTTAACTGCAATGTGTTACAGGTAGCTTAAATGCAAAAACGACAAACAGTAACTTTCTTTCAAGTGAAACAAGGAAATAAGTACAGTAAGCAATGCAGATATCACTAGTGATCCACAGAAGTGCTGAGAAGCCGTGTATTAGGTGGAATTAGCGTTCCAGGGAAATAACAAGCAAACAAACAACAAGCAACTAATACAAAACTCACAGCTTGAATCATACTTCTCAGTACAGATTGGAATTACTTTGCATGTAAACATATAAGCTATTGTAATGTTGACTAATTAAACCTCAAAAAAGTTATCTGTATCAGCTGACTGAGGAGTGATTATGCAAACAGTATAGGGTAAGGCTAATGAAAGAGGTATCATTGTGTGAAATTAAGGGGTATCTTCTATAGAAAAATATTGGTCATATCTACTGTCCATCCAAGTAAAAAAGTGTTGTACATGAATATAATCTTGAAGGAAAGTAAATCAGTCCATGCTTGATATATGTGTAAGTAAAATAAAGTGGACACCCAACTTGCTAAAAGACCTGCTTATTCTTTCTTCTTCACATTACTAGAAATTAAAAAAAAAAAAGAAAGAAAGTTATTTTGCTTTATGCACTTGGTCATTCCAGCAGGAACATTGGCCCATTCGAACATACTAGAAAATGAACGCAGGGACCATAAGATGCCTAGACATACACACCTTTAAACAGACAAACTTAAAATGTTCTTGGAAAACTTTTCAAGCATTTAATGGTGCTCATCTTCCAAATCATGGCAGATATTACACGATAATCCTGGTGTAATTTTGTACCAGCCAGTCTACACCACAGAAAACAAATGTATTTAGCGCTTTCATCTTGGTTAATACCAAGACTTCATCAGAATAAAAAAACACACCAAGTAAGAGCTTAAATATACCAATCAATTACCCACTTAATCAATTAAATAATTAGAAATAAGTATGTTCTTTTAAAAAGACAGACCTCAGTTTTATACAATAAATTCATGTGGTCAAAAGCCCTATACTTTAAAACTGGGGCTATAGACAAGGTTTCATTAAGACCGGGTTCAAGGAATGAACAAAGTAAAAATTGCCATTTTAATTCAAATAATTCAATATCCAATTCCCACCAGCTGCCTCTTGAAGATCTATGTACAACTTCTAAAACACCAAATCTGAACTTTTTAAAATCTACACATTCCATTGAGTGTCTTAACAAAGCATTTTTGTCATTTTTATGTAGGATTGAATAAACATGTTCATAAATATGTTTACAAAGCTGTCTCTCTGTTTTCCCTATGAATCACATACATCCTAGTAAACTAAACCTTTTGTTGTACAATTCCCTGGTTTAAAAACCACTGAGTGAGCCCTATTTGGTAAACAGATTATTTTTTCATCCAAAATATATTTGCAGTATGAGCAACAACCACATTTATTGGTTTCTTTCTCAAATGGATTGTGTAGAATGATGTTGTGCTCAAACAAATATTTTAGATTCTTACCCATTTTGTTCACAAATTTCAGCTCTTTCCCAAAATTTTTAAATAAATCAGGGTTACTCCTAAAAATAGTCCAGCATTTTAACATTATAGCTTTAACTTCTTTGGAACCTTCACCAAATGGAAGCACCATACTACCTGTAAACTGCTGATTCAAGGTGTCCAAAGTGGTTCCTGCTGAACTGACACCCACACCCAAAATGGGTTTAAATTTCTCACCCCAAGCTGGTACCACCTCTTTGCTCACTTTACTAATAAGATCTCTGGGGTACCCTCTCTCCAGAAATAATTCTGCAATAAATAGAACTTCCTTCCTCAGTAAGTCCAAGTTAGAACACATTCTGGTAGCCCTCACTAGCTGGCCTTTGAAAAATGTTTTCTAGTTTTGAAGGGATGTTGACTAATGTAGTTCAAATAAGAATTAGAAAACATCTCTTTTCTGAAAATAGTGGAGCAAAATTTCTTTGCTACCATGTCTTTGCTCAACCTTATGTCTAAGAAGTCAATACTAATATTCAACTTTTTACTAGTGAATGTAAGGTATGAATGTAACTCATTTAAATGGGTAGCCAAATCTGTGTGGGCTGAAATAGGTGCTTTCCAAAGAATAAAAATATCATCTAAAAATCGAAGATATAAACTGCATCTTTCATTAAATTCTAATGGAAAGACATACATTTCCAAGCATACATAACCATATTTGCGTAAATGGAGGTGCAACTGGCCCCCATTGCTACACCCTGTATCTGCTTAATGTAGCTACCCTCAAACATAAAAAAATTGTTATCCAAAATAATTTCCATAACACTTACAACAAAATTCTGTTAGGTCCAGCATAGCCTCCAAAAATAATTCAACTCCCTTTTTATGAGGGATGCTAGTAAAAAGGTCAACTACATACATTGTTGTAAAGGAAACTTCTGGTGAAAATAATTCTTCCTTTAATCTAGACAGGTAGTCCCATGAATCTTTCAGTCTATAATTAATCGTAACCACAATTGGTTTGAACAGTCTATCTATAAACACACCTAAAGGGTAGGTAGAACTTCCTTTAGCTTTAATCAAATCCAGATAAGCTGTTTCTTACATTCACTTGTCATCTATGGTCTCCCACTGCTCACCTGTGATGTGACAGGTATTTGGCAAACAATAGACATATCTGCTAATAATATTTGAGTCACACAGGTTTATAAATGTGGACTTCTATTATGAAGTCCGGGAGCTGACAAGCTGTATAGCCAAAGTTGTCATCACTTTGATTTTTCTAACAAACTCTCTAAAATATGCTTTGGTGGTGTGGAGGTACAGCTGATAATTGGACAGAGGTCTAGACAAAGATTGTATCCTAAACACAGGTTCTATAGGTAAGGCTTCTTAGTATACCCATTCAAGATCAGATGTTTTCATTACCTTATATTCTGATAAAGTGTCTTGTCATTTAAGTAGGCACATACAGCTGGTGTGCTAAATTATAAAGTAAAACACATAAAAACACCCTTGGAGCTATTCACAGACTTTGTTAATAGGTTTGTACGTTCATAGGTAAGTATTAGAATAGCTTCCCTTGTGGACCCTTTTAAACCTAGACAATTTCCTTTTCTGTGCTGAAATTAACCTATCCCATTTGATTAGAGATTGGCCTTACCCATCCCATGGTCAATAATTATATATTACCCCAATGAAAATAACTGGGATCATAATATAGATAATTTGAAGGGATCCATATTTGAGGGGATCCATGCATGGAAAAAAATATTTAGAAGCTGTCGCTATCCATTAGTAGTACAGGTAGCAATTCAGGGGTAAATTTTCTGTTGCCCAGCCATAGATCTAAGTTTTGCTTGAATATGGATAGGGATGAACTTTGCTTTATGTAGGTGGGGACTCTGTTCCAGAAAAGTGGTATCCTCTGCAAGATATACCTGTCCTTCCAAGCCACTCTGTTGATGTTGCAAAAGAGGTTTATATCCCTAGAATGAGTATTTCTGAGGTTATTCGACTTGCTGATATGGAGTAAATCCATCTGTACTGGGTCAGAGGATGCCTTGCATGCCAGACACAGGTCATATCTTAGCAGAATATAGGATATTGAGTATAGTGACATGGCTTTGAGTTGGACCATGCAGGGCATGTTGCTTAGGCTTAATATCTTTTTTAGTAAGTATCTCTGTGGGACTTCCAGTTCCTACATGTGTCTGCACAGATACATGCCAAAGGGGCCATTCTATTTAATGAATTATATAATGAGGGCTGAGTAAAGGGAGATGATGACATCCAGAGATCTAAACACAATCCCTTTGTTTATAAGCTGTGCAATATAAAAGGACTTTCTAACAACAATGGACATGTGAAAGTTAGGTTACTATCCATATGTTTCCAAACCATAAACAATTGGGTCAGCTCTTAGAAGAATATTGTTAATGTGGTAGTTCCCTAGGATAGATGACTTCCCAAATGATACAATAATGCATTTATTTGGTATTTAGTTTCAGTCCATTAATTTGACAGCACATATTTATTTGGGACAAACCTTTCTGTAGGATGTCTAAGACATTTGAAGATTCAGTGACTGTTCCTAGCTTGTAGTCATCTTCAAACTTAGTAAGACAGAGCCCTTTGGTGTTGGCTTTTACTTCAGAAATGTTTGCCAGCAGAAGAGGTTCCAGCACAGGATCCTGGGGCACTTCATTGGTGACTGGTCTCTCTGTGGAGTTAATTTCCTCTATTTTGATTTCCTGCATCCTATCTGTTCTCTAGTTGGCAATCCAGCAGATGGCATAGGGGTTTATTCCCAGTTTATCTAGCTTCTGTACTATATCTGAGTGGGGAATTGTGTCAAAAGCTTTGGCTAAGTTGCAATATGTCCTCTGTGTACCATTTTGCCTTCATCCATTGCTTTGGAGACCTTTTCAAAAAGCTCCACCAGGTTGAGTAACATTGACCTGCCCTTGATGAATCCAAACTGAGATGGCTTCTGTGTTTGGAAATTCCCTATGCCCTAACGGATTAGTTCAATGATAAGTCTTTCCATGGTTTTGCATATGAGGCTGGTCAAAAGTATGGGTCTGTATTTGCCTCAGACTGTGGAAGGTCTTCATTTATGTAGGGAAATGAATGTAGCAGTTCTCCATTCACTTGGTACAAAACTTGTGTGAAAGCTGAGATTGAACCACACTGTTAATGGTGTGATTAAATTGTGCATCATGCTATTTAAAAGGTATCTACGGATATTATCAGGACCCATCCATAAGTTATTTGTTAGCTTTTGATAACACTTTCAGGACCTGGTCTTGTGTGATAACTGGAGGTAAGCCCATTTCAGGTATATCTTAAGGGAGAGATGGTTGAGAAGAAAGGGGTAACATTAGAGAAAATGTATCAGCCAATAGTTCACTATATCTTCAGCCTCTGTGTAGGTAAAGTTGTTCACAATCAACTCATCGCATTGCTTCAATGTGCTTTTGGGATTACGAACATGACTAAAATGCCTGGTGATTCTCAGTAGCTATTTTAGCCTCAAACTTGGTTTTAGTGGATTTTATTAAGCTCCTGAGTTGTTTGTTTATTTCAGTGACAAGGACTCTAACATTCTGTGAGTTACTCTTCTTACTATTGGTCAAAATTATTTTCCTTTTGTTGTAATGCTTGTTGATTATGGTTATGGTTCCATTATGTGGGTTTGTTTCTGGGACCTTCCCTGCACTTATTCCTACATGATACAGCTGCGTCTATGCAGCTGTTTACATGTTGGCAGGGTGTGGTGGTGTACATTTCTTTGTATTCAGTGGAGTTAACTGGGTTTGATGTGAATCTGACACTTGCCAATGTATCACTTAGGAGTAGGTAGTTTGTCTTAAAGAAATTTCTAAAGGTACCTTGGGTGAAAGGATCTCTGGTTTCAATTTTATTTCAAAGGACACTGCTTTATGGTCAGACCCAACAAGTGATGAAGATACACAAGGAAAGTGCAAGATGCTCTAATATTAGTAAGGAAAATCCAAAATATTCCCCTTAATGGATACTCTAATTGTCCCAGGGCATGTTCAAAGGTTTATATGTTCATAGGAGATTACTAGGCTAATGGCTTAACAGCTCCTACAACCCTAGCCAATATAGCCTGATTTTACCCAATATATGGTTCCTAGAGGCAAGAGGGTGGTATGGATTTGTGCCTAAGTATTGAGTGTCTTACAGATTCGCCCTGTCTATAAGGGACCTATGTCCAGGTGTAAATTTCCAATTCTCTATCCATTGATCCAAACTGTATTTGAAGGGGAACAGTGAATGGGTCTGCAATGGGTCTGCTTAATGTGAATATTAAGCCTGTCCCAAAGAAGGAGCAGTCTCTGAAACACATATCTGTCTGTCCAGCATGTTTTGTTTGAGTTGCTGACCAAGTTTATATCCCTAGATCAGGTGACCCTCATGTCAATGAAATAAACAAACAACTCAGGAGCTTAATAAAATCCACCAAAGTCATGCTTATTGACAAAGTCCAGGAATCTCTGTGCTTGTGTATTAGTTGTGGTGTGGGTTTCTCAGTCTATAGCAAGATAGTTTAGATCACCTCGAAAATGTTATTGGGTTTAACATTGAGTCATTCCACTTGCACATTTAGATATACATATTTACATGTATATGTCTTCTTATAGATGGTTCATTGTAGAGGGTTCTGAAGTTAGAATTTAAAACCTTTTTGGATAAAGGATTTTATATTGTTTTCTGGGTTTTTTTTATGCTGGTATAACTTTTGTTTAAGTTTAGTACATTTCCACAAAATCATAAGATGGGTGGGGTAATCAAAGTTTACATTAGGTAAAGGAATAAATGTTGGCCTCCCAATCAGGCCTTTAGAATTCATAAATCACAAATTAAACATATTCCCCTTGTAAACGTATTGAATAGAATGCATTTTATAACAAGGAACCCACTTTGTAAGTAACAGCCCCAGATGGACCTCTACAGATCAATCCCAAATTAGTCACTTTGCAGTCCAAGGCTCATAAATAGCATATGTCATGGAAAACACTAAAAGCCATTCACTAGAGGTAGTGCTGCAGAGGAAAAAAAATAAACTACAGGTCCTATCAAGGCCTTCCACAAGTTAATAATTCCCTGAAAGGAGAAAATGACAGATTTTACTATAAAACATAGCACCCCTAATTCTAATTGTAGTAACAACTAGCCAGTACTGCTGAGTCTGTAGTGCATTCTGTAGAATAAACAATGCTCCTTTGAAAGTTATATGGCTTCATCAGTATTATACTTTTGCAGAATGCCTTCCTGTTAAAGTCTTTTCCTCTCTGCTGTTCCTATAGTTTAATGGCTAACATGCAGCACATAAGGTTCACCTTCTTAAATGTAAACATAACTCATTTCTAGGTAACATCTACTTTGCTTTTAAAAGCAAATTGTTAGCCAAAAGAAAATTGTTAAATTGTCTAGATAATAATACCTTGCTTATTTTGGAAAATATTTCACGTTCTGCTAAATCCATAGAACTCTCTGAGATGACTGGGGCACTTCTACAGACTGCAATGTATAATCTCTCCCAAATAGAAATATACCTGTTACTATCTTAAAGTTACCAGTTTTTTTATCACTTGCCTTGTGACTTCTACCAGTTAAAGATGATTCTATGTAGAATAACTGCAATGTCTCATACCTACTAAAATGTAAATTCAACATATCAGACAATCAACCTGATGAAGCCATAAACCAGATATGTAATAACCTGATTCCCTCTTTGATGGATTCGGGCTATTGTGACTGAAACCAGAGAAGCAGGCAAGAAGAGTGCCTACCTGTTTAGTCATCTTTAAAATAATAAGCAAAGCACCTCTTTTTTTGACTGCAAGTCACATGATTATCATTTCCCAGGTATTTATGCAGTACTCTGCCACAACTGGGCCCAACCATTTTGGTCCTCATGTCTCTGTGTGATGTGGCCCCATGCCATGTGGGCATGGTGGATCATGCATGGTGGAAAAGATCAGATAGCAGAGGCCCTCTGCTCTGCAAATCCATTTTTTTATAATCCCTCCTACATGTGCAAGTAATCACTTCCCCAATTCAGCACTGAAATAACATCTTTCTAAAATAAAAAAAAAAAAACTTTACTTACTTTTATTTAATTACAGTTCATTTTTGTAATTACAGTTAATTTACTTGAGAAGTGTACCGATCATTAGGTTACCATTCTCAAGCACAGCACAAGTTAAATTCTGCCACTCCAAGCAGCATATTAAGCTGTAGTGAAGCTCATACAGAAAAAAAAACAAAGGATCCCATTTTTTTAGTCTCACTGAATGCAGCTTTGCTGTTTAGCGAGTGTAAAATAAGAAAAAAAGTACATGAAAAAATGTACATGTGCACATGTATGAAATGTGTGTGTGTGTGTGTGTGTGTGTGTGTGTGTGTGTGTGTGTGTGTGTGTGTGTGTGTGTGTGTGTGTGTGTGTGTGTGTGTGTGTGTGTGTGTGTGTAGACATTAAATAATTACATAACTTGTATTTTGGCTATAAAATACTTCCACCAACAATTACATGTATCACAGCAGAGGAACTATTTTACATAAAACGTGTAAAAATGTATGTAATAAAAACAAACCATTATTTGAGCACAATATTGCACTCCAGGGTATCTGTTATTGGAAAATAATGCTCTTCCAGTGGTGTAGAGGCCCTCCGCTGAAGGCATTCTTTCCCCAAAACACACAGCCTGTCAGGTACTATTGTTTGCTTAATCTGCATGCCTAGTTTCTGCCTGCATTGTTAGGGAAGCTTACCTTGCAAATTCAAATAACGCCTTGCTTAAGAAATTGAGTTATACTTTTATTTAATTTTCAGGAGGATATTTAAATCAAGTGTGATAAATAATTTGACTTCTTCAGCTTTGAAGGCATACACAGATTTATATTCAGTATGATTTTTATGATATTCATATAGAAAAAAGGCTGCATTTTATACAAGGTCAGGGGGAGACTGGAAAAAGGGTGGTATAATATTGAATGTAGTTAGAAGGTATTTTAGACAGAATTATTTGTCCTGATGGCAAGTAAATGAAGCAAGTGATGTGATCTTTTGCTTAAAACGTTGTCCTATGTTGTGTTTTTATCTTTTGTTTAAAATTTTCTCCTGTGTACAGTCTTCCAAAAGTTAGCCTCCTAACCTGATTTTTATTTATGATTTTAACTTCTTGTTTATTTTGTCATGACAGCATTAATTTTCCCATTATGATTGAATTTACCAGTAAGGTATCAAACAAACTTTATTGCCCTTTGATTACATTGATGTAATGCTCTGGAAATGACAATCTGATCATACTGCTTAGGTAGCCCATATGATCAAATGTGATTTAAAGCCAGCTGTTCGAGTGAAGCAAAAAAAATCAACATTTCATTCGTGAGTTGTGTTGACATGAGTCATAATCATATAATTTATCTTATAACATTTTACCCTAAAACACATATGTAAGGGTTACTAAGTGCACACAGTCAGCATTTTTTCCATTTTTCATTGAAGTTGAACTCAAACATGGGTTATTTTTGCATTTATTTTATCAATAACATGAACAAATAATAATCACCATTTATTTCTAGGCTTCAGTCTGATGGCTGCAAATGTTTCCTTGCATTGCCTTCTAAATAATACTATAGAAAAGGCCTATTACAGTAGTTTTATTCAGTAATCTTTCACAAAACTGAAATTTGGCATGTTTTGATCTTTATATAGTATAAAAGGTATGGCTAACTGCTGCAGGGATTTATATCTTAAGTATTTTAAGCCTTTCTATGAAGAAAATGTATGCGAGATCATGATAATGGTGAAGAAAACAATTTAAAAACAATGCAGGGAAAACGTCTGCGAAAGCATTCTTAACATTTTTTTGTAATCATTCTTCTCCCCCACCCCCACCAAATATTAGTCATCCCACCTCTGGAATGCATTATACAGGCAGCCATCTTTAGTTTTATTGCTACATCCTACTCCTTCGTGCTCCCTGCTGCTGATATGAGCCTGCATCTTCATGTGAGCATTCTATGCCTCCCCCTTGGCTTGTGTAATGTCTCGTATGTGCATACTCCAACACACAATACTACTTTCATCAGCATGGACAGCCAAACTCACACCCCCAGTCCTATGGTCATTGTTGATGGATCTACCTCTTTGGCAGTAAGTACTGGTGTTCCACAAGGATCTATACTAGGACACACACTTTTCAATATATTTGTTAATAACCTCTACATAACTACAAAAAATGGTACCTTAGTTTAATACACTGATGAATCAACCATGACCTCCTCTGCCAAAACTCTTTCTAAACTCCAACACCTTACACAAAAATCATTCTTATCAATTGAAACACAACTGAATAATTCACAACCACTTCTAAACCCTAAAAATACAAATTACAGCCATTTCTCTAAAACAGCTCTAACAAAACAACAATATTTACTATCTTCTCTTCCAAGAACATGATGATAGAACAAGTGAACCACACAAAGTTACTTAGTGTTGTCATAGATGACCATTTTAAATTTGACCACTATGTATCACACATGGTTAAAAAGACTCGTCAAAAATTAGATAAATTATACAGAGTAAAAACCTACCTCAGTGAAACAGCCAGCAGATATCTAGCTTCAGCTTTCTTAGTGCTATCTTTTCACTAGGCTACCCCAATCTTCACTAATCTTTGAGTCTTATAACTGTCCCATCATAAGCAATGTTATAATAAAATAGACAAATTTGCAATAATCTATAACAATAGGATGCACTCATGTAAATTAAATTGTTTGGGACATAGTTTAACTCTTAATGCACTGCTTAAGCAGAGTGGCTGTAATGTGTTACATTCTGATGAAGTCTTTTAGTAAATGTAAGACAAAATCATTAATCTACTATGGTATTATTTAGTGTATTTTTATTTTTTTAATTGTTTTACCTGATCAATTTTCCAGTGAACTTGATTTTTATTGCTATCCAATTGTTCTGTGTTTGTCAGCCTGTTTGTAATAGGTCCTCCTGTTTAATTTTATTTATTTATTCATCATTTTTTGTTGTCATTGTTGATGTTATTTGGAAACCTCAGTTTTTCTACTGTTTCAGCATAACATTTTATTTATATTACTGCATAAATTCGCTGTATCTTGAGAACCAGCATCTTAAGCTTCTTGCTAAAGATACTATGGATAGAACTTCCTGCCCCGAGAGTCAGCCGTCAGGGAAGAAAAAGGTACAAAAGGTAAGACTGGAATCTTCTGCTGTCCAACCTCTGCCTGGAGTTTCTCCTCAGGTTATTACAAACCTGCAGACTTGTCTTGTTGTATTGTCAGATTCCTCTGCTGCGTCTGGGTTGGAGGCCGGTGAGGATTTGGTGGGCTGCATGTCCAATGAGGCTTTGCAGGCATCCGTTTTGCTATTCAGGGAAAACCACAATTGATTTTTTCCTTGGGGTTTAGGGGGGGTTCTGCATTTTATTTTTAGGGAAGAAGTTCCTACTACAGTTGTGGAATGCTGTCCTGAGTCAGTCCCTTCTCAGATTTCTAGGATGGATGTCCACTTAAAAAGGAAACAGAAAACTAATCATGTTTCTTCTGCTCCTAGGGATCCACAATGTGAGGCCTTTACCCAGGATTTATTTAATGCTTTACTGTTGTTAAGGCCTCCTGAAGGGGTTTCAGTTTTCTGCTCCTCCTTGGTCCTCTTCTTCCCCAAAAGGTCCAGAGACTTGAATTCTTCTGAGGAGGAGTTGGATTCTGATGAAGAATCCCTTTCATATTCTACCCAGACTCCTTCTCCTTTAGACTATGGGTCTGAGGAGGAGGAGTTTCATACTCTAGATAATCCATCTGGGAAAATTTCCTTTGGGAACACAATCTCTAGAATGATGTAATTTTTTAAGTGGGATTGTGCCCAGGTTTCAGATATCCATAAGAGGTACTATGAGTTACTGCATATGGCATCTCCTAAACCTGCGGCCATTCCTCCTGTCTTGGCTGCTTTATTGAATGTTTTTTTCAATGCCTCTAAAGTACTGGATTCTCTTCCCCCTGCTCTCAAGAAGTCTGATAGGTTTTATAGGGTGCCTGAGGATTGTGCCTTTTTATTTACATGTCCTGCTGCTGACCCCTCTATTATGTCCATAGCATCTGATAAGCTGTCTGAATTGCTTCCTTCACCAAGTTACTGCCTTCTGACAAAGACAGTAGAACCATGGATAGGCTGGATAAGAAGGTTTATACTTCAGCTTCCCTAGCTTGTAGGGCTATTAATTATCAAACCCATATCTGTAGTTATATGTGTAGGGCTATTAATTATCAAACCCATAACTGTAGTTATATGTTGGTTCTGCTTTCTCAGGCTTGTCAGCTTTTTTTTGATCTTCCAGACTCTGAGAGTAAATCTTCTGCTCTTTCCTTGTTAGGGACTTCCTGTCAAGTAGTTCATCATTCTGTCAAATTTAGTTGTGATGCAGCAGATGTCTCTTCTAGGCCTGCTGCTGGTACAGTTCTGAGGAGGTATTCTTAGCTTAGGCTTCAACCTTTACCCAATGATATTGAGGCTAAGTTGATGGATGCTGTTCTTAGCTTAGGCTTCAACCTTTACCCAATGATATTAAGGCTAAGTTGATGGATGCTCCTCTGGATAAGAAACTTTTGTTTGGAACAGTGGCTGCTGGTTTATTTAAGTCTCTTCATGAAAAGGAGAAGGCTTTACAGGAGCTTAAACATGTCTTTGTTTCTCCTGTGCCTACATTTTAGTGAAACTACCCTTCTAAGCCAACCTTTGTTCATAGGCAATCTCACCCTTTTTCTAAAGGTAAAAAGGGTGGTAAATGGACTCCTCCTGCTAAGGTCACTCAGACTGCAAGAATTCTAAAGCCTTCCTTTATTGGCAAACTAGGTGCTGTCTGACTATCCACCTGTCCCCAGCCACATTCCTTTCCCAGGATTCTTGGGTTCTGTCAATCATTCAGCAGGGGTACTTCATGGTCTGGATTTCACATCCTCCTTTTATGGACATTCCTCAGCCTCCTTGGGGACAACTTCCTTTTTTTTCCAGAGGTTCTTCAAGATCTCTTGTCTCAGGGTATTATTAAAGAGGTGCCTGTGCCCCCAAGGGGGAAAGGGTTTTATTCAAGAATGTTTCTAGTGCCCAGAAAAGAAGGTGTTTGGAGACCTGTTCTAGAGGTCACTCATCTAAACACCTTTCTGAAGGTGCCTTCCTTTTGGATGTTGCCCTTCAGTCTCTTATTCCTCTCTTTCTCCCTCAGACCTTCCTGCTGTCTCTGGATCTCAAGGATGCTTATCTCCATATTCTGATTGCACCTCTTTTCAGGATATTTTTGTATTTCTCTGTTGCTTTCTGGTATTTTCAGTTCTGTGTTTGCCCTTTGTCCTTTCTACTTCCCCAAGGGTATTCACCAAATACCTTCCTTTTGTGACTGATTTTTTCAGGCTAAAAGGGATCCACATCTTTCTTTACTTGGACAACCTGCTGATTCAGGCATCCTCTCCAGAGGTCCTTTTGTAAAATCTTGTTTTACAATTTCTCTTCTTCAGTGCCTAGGGTTCACGATAAACTTCAAAAAGTCTTCCGTGACTCCTTCTCAGGATCATGTTTTTCTGGGTTGCAGGATTCAGACAGTGCCAATGCTGGCATCCCTGCCTCCTCCAAAGGCCTTAACTCTCATTTCTTACTTTCAAAGTCTTCTTCCCTTGGTCTCCATTACAGCCAGGGAGTTTCTGAGAGCTCTGGAGTTCCTAGTTTTTGTGATGCCCCTGCACTGGCCCAGTAATCAAGGAGTCTCAATCCTAACCACTAGCACCAGTGAGGGACATGCACATTGAGAGGATGACAAGTACATAAACAGTAAAGTACAATTTCCCTTAAGAGCACACAGAGATCAGTCAGTTTGGGGCTGGTTGCTCCCTCTTTCTCCAGATCCCCAATAAGACTCCCCACTGTCACAGCTATAGGGTTAAGATCTCAGCCAAGTGGCCAAGCTAAGACATCCAGCACCCTCTCTGTCAAACCAGTGCTTAGTGTCCCTGCTCAAGTAGCTGACACACACACTCTTTGAGATTTGATTGATATACTAACACATGCACACACCTGGGAAAGTCTGACACAGGTTCCCTAGCTATGCCCTCTTCCGCCCAGACTATAAGGTAGCACCAGCTGCCACCAGCCAACCTTATCAGCTACATAAGGCCTTTACCAAAGGGTGCCCAATCTTACTGTGTAATGTTACTATTATCCAAATGGTGTGACCAAGACTTGAAGGATATTTAGGAGTGGCCTATACATGTCACAAATACATATGCAAGTACTCTAGAAGCTTAACTATCTATAAACAAAACAGCCACAATTAAAAGGTTTAAATACATTTAATAATAATTAATAAAAGAACAAGACAGTACTCAATAACTCAACACAGTGACTACAGAGTTCAGAATCACAGGAAATATTTTAAAACAACATTGCAGGACAGACTCACATAAATACAGAAAACATCTAAACTAATCTTACTATATTCCTATCTATCTCTGAGAGATTATTGTAATCTCATACTTACTATTAGCAAGGCAAATGTGCTGATGAGAGGATGTTTCTAGGTCCAAAGACAAATACAAAATGCCTAGACTTTCTCTGAGAGATAGTACTTAAATTGATAATACACATTACTGCTGGGTTAGCTAGGATGACATCATAGGTTCATAGGTTCATAGGTTCATACTAGGCTATCTGCCCTAGGGTAATTATAAGCCTAGCCCGATTCTGTATGGCTTACGCCACCCCTTGATTTGAGTATACTGTGCCCTTTTTAAGGTTTAGTTTACTGTGCCTCTGTCTAATAGTGACACGGGAGTAATCCCTGGGACAAACCTACGATCCCCCATCCACCTATCGAGATTCTTCTGGAAGAGATTCAGTGAGGTGCTCTGCCTCACATGAACTGGAATTCTATTCCAGAGTGAAGGGAGCCTCTGGGTTATGAACCTGTCCCTCCAGCAAGTTCTATTTATTTCTGTGCTGAGGTTCAAGTCCCTCGAGCGTGTGGCTCTAAGGGATTTAGATTTACTGAGGTGGAGCATGTCCATTAATTCTGGATTTGACATAGCTTTGTATGTCAGGCATAGATTGCCTTGAAGTAGGCAGTATGCAACTGAGTAGAGCTGGAGTTTTTTTAACCGAGCAGCATATGGCATCTGTTTGAGACCCTTGATCCTCTTGGTGAGATACTTTTGGGGTCTTTCTAATTGCTGCAGGTGTCGGGTAAGATACATCCAAAAAGGGGCATTGTATTCTCTGATGGGCCTGATGAGGGATGAATAAAGGGGCATGATTACCTCTCTTGATCTAGATGTGAAACCCTTCGTGATGAGGTGGGCTATGTAGAAGGTCTTTCTAACCACTTAGGAGAGATTGCTATCAACTTGGGTCCCCAGGTCCCTAATAACTTTCTCTGTACTTAATGAGTTTCCGCCTATGTGGTAATTTGTGGGCACATTGTTTTTGCCAAAGGGTATGACTATACATTTTTTGGCATTTAGCTTTAAACCATGGTGCTGGCATCAGTTATCTGTCTCTGTGAGACCTTTTTGAAGGATGTTTGTGTCAGCTGGAGAGTTGATTATGGCGCCCAGTTTGCAGTCGTCTGCAAACTTGGTGAGCCATAGTCCTCCCGCGTTTGCCTGTACCTCGGAAAAGTATATACCGAACAAGAGTGGTCCCAGGACAGAACCCTGTGGGACGCCACTTGTGACCGGTTTCGAGTCTGACATGGCTCCAGTAACTCTCACTCTGTGGGTTCTGTCTTTGAGTCAGTTTGCGACCCATCTTGTGACATAGGGGTTTATATTTAAGCTGGATAGTTTATCTATGATGCCCGAGTGGGGTATTGTGTCAAATGCCTTTGCAAGGTCCAGATAGGCTGTGTGGACTACCTTCCCTTCATCTATGGCTTTGGTGACTGTTTCAAAGAAGTCAACCAGGTTCAAAAGGCAGGATCTGCCCTTGACAAAGCCGAACTGGGTAGGATCTAGTGTCTGTAGGTCTCCAATGTCTTTGTTTATGAGCTCCATGATGATCCTCTCCATAGCCTTGCAGACTAAGCTAGTCAGGCTTATGGGGCGATAGTTTCCAAGGTCCGTAGAGGCTCCACCTTTGTGTAGTGGGACCACTGTTGCTGTACGCCATTCTGTGGGCACATATCCTGTAGTGAGGCTGAGATTGTATAGCTGTTTTATTTGAGGGATTAGTTCATCTTGGAGTTCATGTAGGACGCAACCTGGGATGCCATCTGGTCCCATGGAAGCAGTGTTTTTTGCTTTGGAGAGGGCAGCCTTCACCTGAGCATCAGAGATGTTTGGGAAGCAGCCCTCTGCCGGGATAGATACTTGCTCTTTTGGGGGGGGTTTGCACTGAACCTGTCTGCCAGGATATTGGCGATGTCTGTGGGTTCAGTGTATTTTTTGTCATTTAGAATCAACTCAGAACAAGTCTGGGAGTTGCATCCCAGGTTTCTAACATAACTGAAAAAAGCCTTATGATTGTCTTTGGTGTCCTGTGCAATTTTTCTCTCGAAGCTGGCCTTGGAGGATTTTATGAGGGATCGTAATTTTTTGCTAGTACTGATCAGAGATGCCTTCCCTATTAGGGATTTTGCTCTATCATGTAGCAGCTTCCTCCTTCTGTTGTACAGTTTATTTATGGCAGGGGTCCACCAAACTGGACGCCTGCCTTTGGATGATTGGGTCTTGGTTTTGTTTGGGATAGCATGATCCATGCATTCCTGGAGATGTCCGTAGAATGCGTTTATATAGGATTCTGCAGTTAGGGCCATAGTTACCACTGGCCCTGGGGCCTTGAAGGATTCCACTTCGGTTTTGAGAAGTGAGAAGTTCGCTTTTGAGAAGTTTTTCACTGTGGTTTTCTGGGCTGGGGGTGGGGTTGGGATGTGGACATCCAGTGAAATTAATTTCTGGTCTGATCTTACCAATGAGGGATATACTTCTGGTGTGGAGCATAGAGTCCCCATGTTGGTAATGATCAGGTCTAGTATGTTGTCCCCTCTTGTGGGAGTGGTGACTAGTTGTTCCATAGCATTTGAGTTTATAATTTCCAGGAACCTTTGGGCTAAGGTGCTGGGGCTTGAGTAGTGCTCCCAGTCAATGTTTGGGTAGTTGAAGTCACCCAATATAATGGTGTTCGGAGAGATCTTCATGTTCTCCAATGTTTTCAGGAAAGCCGAGTGGGATTCCTGACTTTGAGAGGGTGGTCTGTAGGATGCTATAAACTGAAAAGCAGTCTTGCACATGGATGGTCTCTGATACTTCGTGCAATGCCACTAACCTGGAGGTGTGGATATCCTTGATAAATATGGAAACTCCCCCTCCTTTTGTGGTTCGGTCTGGGTTTTGGGGCCAAAAAGCATGATATGAGGTATAGCCTGGTAGTGCTGGGGTGCTCTCTGGAGCCTTGAACCAGGTTTCTGTCACTGCACAGATATCGATGTTCTGCATACTGAGGAGAGCTTTGAGTGCGTGCATCTTGAGGTTAAGACTTCTGGCATTTAGCAGCATTACCCTTAGTTTCTTGTTCCTTGTGCTGTCTATGGGGGTGGGTTTGACTTTTGAGCCTTGCCTAAAAAAGGCACTATGGGGGTGCTACCTGCCTTCAGTTCCCAGGCTAAACAGATACCAACAGAATTTAACATTTCTCTGTGAAAAATACTTATCTCTCAGAAGTTTGTCTTGAACTGGATGTCGTAAAACAATTAACACTTTTACATTTGTAACATAGTAATTATTTCTGTTTCCAGAGAATAGGAAAACCTCTAGCTGTAAACATTGTGTCTGCTTGCTGCACTGAAACACAGTCGTAAAACTCTTTACTTTTCAACTTATTTCCTTGAAGGTTTGCCAGTTAACTCTGTATGTTCTAACTATACTATCAAAACATACATTTGCACAGGTATATATATTTCTGTTCTTTTCCAGTAGGGTACACTGTAGTTACATTCTTGAAGCTCAGTACATAACGTACAGTTCAATACACACTTCTGCACCACTAGTTTAATATGCACATAACATATAGTTCTCTTACATTTGTAAGACAAGCCTATAGATCATATTAATATTCACAAATGACATATGATTATTTACAAAATTCCAGATAGTTGGACTGGCAGCATTTCAGCTTGTCACCCCCCCCCCCATGAGAACTCAAGCTAGTTTTTCAAGTGACCCTTGAGAAATGTTGCTTGAGAGGGTTGAGCTTATCTGGAAATACCTTACTCTATTCCCTGTCTTAAGATTCCAGCTGCCTTTGCATTGCTGACCCCAGTACTATGCTGCACTGTCCCATCAAATGCCTGTAAACCTAGGCTCCACCATAGTAATTGGAGACTTGGCTGGCTGGCTCCCTGTAGCTATAGATCCCCCTCAGACTCCTCTTGCCTTGTACTGCAAATACTCATCACAAGGCCTCCCTATCATGATAAGGTTTCATCATGTTAACAAGGTACAATTTGTGCCCCTGCTTCCAGCCTAGCAGTTCTACCATGTAGTTAACATCACTGACCTTCCTTACCGCCTTGTAAGGTCCCTCCCAAGCTGCCTGTAGCTTGTTGTGTCTGACAGGAATGAGAACCATTACCTGCTGCTCTACAGCATACTCTCTAGCTTGAGTATTCCTGTCATATCAGACATTCTTCTGCTGTTTTGGTTCTGCCAGGTTCTCATGGGTGAAGCCTATGAGTTCTCTGAGCCTTGTCCTAAGGTTTAGGACGTATGCCACAACAGACTCCATGTGAGATTCACACTCACCTTCCCATTTAACTCAAATTAAATCTAGAGGTCCCCTTGCCCTATGCCCATATAATAACTCAAAGGGTGAAAAACCTGTGGAATCCTGGGGAACCTCTCTGTAAGCAAACAACAGGCAAATATTTGTCCCAGTCCCTCTTAAACTGGTCTGCAAATGCCTGTAGCATGGTCTTGAGTGTAGAGTTTAACTTCTCAACAAGACCATTAGTCTGGGGATTGTAGGGGGTGGTCTTTAGGTGCTTCACCCTACAGTGCTTCCACAGACAAGCCAGCAGGTCTGACATGAAATTGGCACCTCTGTCAGTCAGTATTTCTTTTGGGAAATCTACCCTGCTGAAAATCTCTAACAAAGCATTTGCCACCTTTTCTGCCTCAATGGAGGATAGAGCCACTGTCTCAAGGTATCTGGTAGCATAATCTACTACCAATAGGATATAAGTTTTCCCTGTGGAATTTGGGGTACTAAGCGGCCCCACAATATTCATAGCTATCCTCGGAAATGGCTCTTCAATCACAGGCAAAGGCATCAGAGGAGCTTTTATCTTGTCTCTTGCCTTGCCTACCTTTTGGCAGTGCTCACAGGTTCTGCAGTACCCTATCACATGCCTGGAAATCCCAGGCCAATAGAAGTTCTGTATAATACATCTCTTTGTATGCTTTATGCCCATATGACCTGCAAAGGGAATATCATGGGCTATGGCTAAAAGTGCCAGATGGTAGGCTCTGGGCACTACCAACTGCTGCATTCCCTCACCCTCTAGGCCTCTCTCAGGGGTCCACTCTCTGTACAGTAAACTTTTTTTCCCAGTGTACAGATTCCCCCTTCCCTTGAGAATCAGGTGCCTCACTAGCTACTTCTCTCAGGCCTTGTGATGTAGGGTCTAAGAGCTGAGCCTGTCTCAACTCTCTCTTTGTAACCCTTCCCAGCTCCCCTTCCACAGGAAGTCTGGTATCCTCTGACAGCAGTGCCTCACTGTCAGCCTGGGTAGTACTACTCACCTCTACCCTTGCAGTCACTCTGTGCAAGGGAAAATAAGTACCCGCAAGGAGCTGTGGCTCACCTTCAATATCACTGCTCAGGGTAGCTCCCTCCCTGAAGTAACCACCTTACCAGTCCTGGCTGCAATTGTGGGGTCTGTCTGGGTCTCCCCATACTAGCAGACTCACATGCTTGTCTCTAAGCCTGACTGCGTGTAATGACATGCACACACAGTACTGCATTATCAAAATCATTCCCTATCAGGACATCTGCAGGGTGGTAGTTTGGTACACTTGTTGTCTCGAGACAACTAACTGTTGGCATTTTGTCATTCCCACTTACTGGCTCTCCCACCTTTTGTTCCCTACCTTGCTTCCATGGACATCTATATGCTACATGGCCCCACTGGTTGCATTTAAAACATTTATCCCTTGGTGCTGGATATGTACCTGGACTAGTGGCTTCCCCTAATACTGGTGGACTCTGCTAGAGTAGTCTGGGCTGCCCACGATGGGTTCCCTTAGACCTATGAGCAGCACGGGTTGTCCATTTCCTGTGGAGTGATGCCCTGCTTGCTAGGTATAGGTCTCCCTTCTTCCCCAACTCATCTACATTAGTGCATTGTCTATCAGCTAACCAGATTCTCATGTCCTCAGGCAAAGTAATAAGGGCTTGTTCCCTCACCAAAATGTCTGCCAGCCCTTCAAAAGTGGTGACCTGACATCCACTAACCCACCTATGATAATAAGTGCTTGGTTCAGCAACGTATTCCCACACACTTTCATCTGCCTTGCGTCTATGCTCATGAAACTTTTTTCTATAAGCTTCAGGTGTTAACTTAAAACATTCTAGGAAACATTTTTTGATAACAGTTTGGAAAGAACAATTACAGTCTATTTTTCCTTGCTGGATGCGCAGGTTCTCTTTGGTTTTCCTTGGAATGCTGTTCCTACTGGGGCAATCAGTTCTGAGGATGGTACGCCTGAATGTAACCTTTATGCCCTATGCTATGCAAGGAATGTTTAGGTGATGTTCAGCGCACCTTAAAGCAATAGTAGACTTTGATAAACTGGCCGGACAGTGGGCTTCATGGCAGGGAATCCCATTTGTACTGAATACTGCAGAAGTGAAGGCAAGGACCTCTACCGTTATGGTAAGATTTTATACAACTGTACTTTCTTCAGTACAGTTTTCCTCCCACCACATTTTTCTTTTTCTCACCCTCCAATTTCATACCTTTTTTTTTCTGTCCTTCCTTAATTCCCTTTCCACTTTATTGGTATAGAGCAATGCTTCTGGTAGCACTGTTTTATCCTTCTACTGGGAAACCTTGTGAGCTTTATGACCATGTATGACATCATTGTGTTATACCGCTAAGACACCTTTATGACCATGTATAACATTGTGTTATACCTCTTACACTCAGATGTTGCTGCCTTTAGCCTTCATATTACTGTAGACTTCTAAATTTGTTCATACTGTTTATACTTACTTGAAATCAGTGGTTTCATAAACTGACTCATTTGTTCAATATTCCTCTCAAGCACTTGTTTCTTCCCTAGTGTATGATTATGACTACTTAGATTGCATTGTGTAGTACCTTTCTTTTTCATTTTGTTTCTTTTTCAATCATTCTCATTACTATGCAATTGCTTTTTCACTGGGGCTGTTTGTGCTCTAAACTTATCAGCCTCTCTTAATGAGGCACACTTATCCTGGCTCAGCTTAGGCCTTATTCATACCTTTGTGAATAAGCATTTGCCACTTCAGTCACTCAGTCCTGCTTTTTTGTTCATTCACTTTATATTTCCTTGTACTACACTCCCTTTATTATTTTTGGTGTTCCTGTACTTCTTTTCCTTTCATTAATACTTGTTTTATTTTCTTATCATGCTTTCATTTGATTCTGCTTACCTGTCCTCACTCACCTGTTCACTTGTTTTATTCCATTATTCCTTTCTTAACTCCCCCTGATTTCTATTCTATTTACTGTTTCTCAATTATTTTCCCTGCTAATGGCCTTGTTAGTAAACACCCATGCTACTGCATATGACAGACTCACCCTTACGGCTCCTCAACTTTTTGCAGCCCCTTTCCCCATCTCCCCCTCTGGCATTTCCTACTTTTCATCTATGCATACACCTACAAATTCTTTGCTGGCACAGAGGCGGCCTGCACAAGTGGGCCAGCCTGATTATTTTCAAGTGCATATCTGTGGCAGCATCTTGGTTTAATTGCTCCTTCCTTAGGCTTAAATTACCATCTAGCTAGAGTTCAGGTGTTACCCAGGGCTCAGTGTTTCATGTGTAGCAGGTAACTGTGACTTATCTTTCTATAGCCCCTTTGGCACTATACCAAAATACCTCATCTATTCATAACAAGTCAGAAATTGTTTCAGATCTGCTGGATAGCATTAACCTTAGGTTTATCATGGAGAGTTGGCTTTAATGACAAGTCTAAGACATTTCTAGCTTATACGAATAGCCACTGGATATACAGTTGGCTTGGTGTGTATTTGTATAAAGCTAAATATTTATTAACATCAACAGAGACATGGAATGCATGTGTTATTGACTTGGGAAATATTACAATGCTGTAAACTCTGTAGTTATTTCAAATAGCACAATGCTACATGTAACATTACTTATGTCATAAGTCTATTAATTGTACTAGTTGACACAAGATGAAAAGTAATAAACATAATTTGATTTATACAAACAAAAAGAGCAAGGAACCTGTCTCCTATAATGATAGTTCATAGTTGTAAAGTGCATTTTTATCTAATTTTGTTGATTTAAATCAAACAATATGAAAAAAAATATTTTAACGTTAAATTCAGTGCCATAGCATTTTCCACAACCAAAAATGTATTGATATTTTACTAACCCTGGTTTGTAAGAGATAATTGTTACGAACTGCAGCTTAAATATACGAAAATTAAATTTCTATTTGAAAAGTATGTTTTATTTTATTGTAGGACCACATCTTTGAATTGGAATCCCACAAAATAGAAAGAGGAAGAGGGAGATGTCCTTTTGACCCCAGCTCTTCATACACTTCAACTTTACTGAGTAAGTATAATTGTGATGTCTAATGCGCAGCATCTATATTTGTATAGTTTAAGGGATATACAAGTCCACACCGGTTTTGTCTCTGGCTTTCTTATGTAAGCACTGTGTGTTTTGCTCATTATTATACATATGTAGATAAATATTTGCTATGCCTCACTGTTTACCTTTGATGTTTTCATCTTACATGGTTGCAACATTTGATACCATAAAATCTAAAACAATAACAGCAGCCAAGTGACATAACCCAAAACATCAGTCTGCTCCACCAGACAGCAGAGACCTGAGTGCCTGAACTGGGCTCCATTCTCCAGTAAGTCCTGAGAGAGTGATAGAGGATGATGCGTCACATGATTAGTTTTCTCATACAGCAGGAAATGTTTGGAGAATCAGATGCCTGTGTAATATTCTGGTGGAGACCAGAAGCCATGCAGGCAACCTCAGGGTAAAACAAAGGGGCAGCAACAATGCCCTGGTGTCATTGTACTAGCCATTTAAACAGCTAGGGACCATGCCCAACCTCCTACATGTATGATGACTCCATGCTAGCAGCTTCCCATTGGATTCCTTGTTTACACTGAGTCACTACAAAGATGACTTCTCTAGAAGTCTAGAAGCCCACCTGACAAAGAGTTACATCAAGGGATAACCAGTAAGAAAGGTGTTATATGGGATCAGAGGTGAGAATGGAAGCTGGGGGTGGTGCTGCCTGAAAATATTTGATGGGTCAAGTCATGAGAAAGTATAAAAAAAAATTACACAAGATATAGTATAATTTCCAGAATATATACGTGATTTGTTTGCAAAGTGCATTGCTGTACTTAATGAAAAGTGCAATGCCTCTCATAGAACTCACAAGGCAATATGACTGGCTACGTTCTGCTTCTTTCAGTAAAATATTTAAAATGATGCTGCCATGCTACTAAACTCCACTGTCTTGTTTCAGGAAGGAAAAAGATATTCCGTTTGTGCTTTGAAAATCACTGGAATAATTCCATGTAGAACAAATAATGCATTTGACAGTACAAAGTAGATTTTTTTTTGAAAACTAGGTAGTAGTAATGGTTATTGTTGTGAAATTTGAAATAATGATATTTAATCAGGATACATCTATGTGCAGTACATACATTGTATATTCCTCTGAATCTGTAGCACATAACAATTTTAGTATTTTTTAATGATGGACTTTGCTCCCACCACTCTATTTTCCTCAGTACCACAAGCAAACACCACACAAGGAAGTGAGCTTACTGGAATCAGTTTGGGGAGCACAACAATAGGAAAGATGTAGGGACCCAAGTAAGGGAAGCTATGGATAGGGAAAGATAGATTATAAGGTAGAGTTTTGGCAGGTAGAAATCCTGGGGTAAAAGGCATAGCACAATTGTCACAACCGGCAAGTTCACCACTACAATCAGGATGGGGTTTCTAAGTAAATGATACAAAAGGGTTATAATTGTTGTGGACTTTTTAGCTTTATGTCAATGAACAGTGACTGCATCATAGGAGAGTCTTGTAAATATGGAATATTTTCAATAAGGCAGTTCTAATTAAAAAAAAATATATCATGATTGAGACAGAAGACTCCCAGAGAAACATTTTAAAAAGCTAACAAAAGATCATGCGGATTTAAGTATGGACATGCAACTATGACTCATATCAACTTATCCTCATTTTCACAGAAGTCATCCAAAACAACAGCGTGATTTTTTAAACATAATCCCAGTTTTCACTTACTCTGCATTTGTTATGACTATTACTACTACTAATCCATATATACGTGAAAACTAAGGTAACTTTAACTGCCTTAGCAGGAAATGTAAATTGTCCTTCTATACATATGCATCATTCGTACTTATGTTGCTGGCATCAGGTGAGTCAGAGATGGACATTTCTTAACAGGAATAATATTTTGAATACATATGTGAAGAAAGTTGCATTCAGACAAACCATCTTTCTAATACTCTTCCAAAACCCATAATGATATTTGTAGTTTAGTGCTATAAGTGATGGGATTTTTGTTTTCCTTCAGTAAGGTAATAAGTGAATTGACTTAACAAATTTCTCAATATTAGTAGTGAGTGCAAGGTTTAATATTTCTGTCAGCAATTTGACTACATTTATCATTTTTTGTTACCTGTTTTTTCCTGGCTATAGTATCAGCCTTTGACAGAAGAATACAAGACATGAGATACTGTTTTGTAATAACTTAATGTGTACCTTAATCTGCTGAGTGCTGTTATTTTGATGATAGATTAAAATGCACGGCATACCAGGCACAATGTTTAAAACTATGTATTGCCAGTCTGACATGGCTAGGGTACAAGAATATTATTTTAAATGATAGGGCTCCTTAACTGTCCAGCCTGCTATCTGCAAATGGGGCAATCGTATTCCATCAGTGCTTTAAAAGTTGTTCTTTAGACATGTTTTTGGATAGAAATGGAAGGTTCATTCCTGTTTATGCTGTGCCAGCACTGAAACTCCTTTACTAGACTTCAATAACTGTGTGCAGTGCCACCTTTGAGGACAGCTTGAGCACATAGTGTACCTGGCTGTGAGCAGTATTAGCATTGTTCTTCAGCCTGATACAATTTCCTCCACCCTGTACAACTTCTGACCACTTGATGACCAGTACGCATATACTACATGTACAAAATGTTCTACAGTCATTAGCTCTTAATGAAATGGCTGCTGCTAGTTTATTTTTTTTTGACTTTCCAGATCTGTGTAATATGAACCATTTTTTGAATCCCACCCTTAATGTTTGAAAATTATTATTGTATTATATTATATTATATTACATTGTATTATATGATAATTGTTTTTCCCAGTTATTACTTTTCTTGAACCAATGATGTATCATTTGTTGCTTTCATTATAAATGAAAGATAGAACAATATATTTCTGCATATATTGCCCAAAGCCAATTATTATATATTTTTGCAGCTAGTACATGAACTTTGACCGATTCATTTTTTAATGACAATGGGGTTATTTTTTTTTTCCATGGTAACAAGAAACTTATGTAGCACAGCAAATCATGATGTAAAGATCCACGACAGTAAACGTTTAGTGCAGACAAACATGATTATTTATAGAATAGCAAACTCACTTAATGGAGATAATGCAAATGTATTGTTAGCTTATGAAATTCTTTATATAGTTGTTTGAAGCTCGGCTACTTATTCACAAGTATGTTGGCTGATTTTTGTATTGGAATATAATGCCATTTAGGTAAATATACATGTTTTAGTACTTGTACAAGTCAATGACATACAATTACACATCAGGTGTGGATAGTGGTTTTGACTGATGCTAAAGGTGCCACATTCTGTTTTAACAAGATCAGTTTTAGGGTTAGGGTAAAGTTTATGGCTGTATGGGGTGTTGCATTCAGTACATTTGGTGCTAGTTAGCATGCTAGTTAGCATTCTCATTAGAAACGCTATGTATAAATATATATTGTGTTTTCTGCATTTCAAATAATTTATTTTCTACAATGTAGCTTTCATTTCCTTTAGTGGTTGGCCTCAAATATTCTTTATCATCAGTTTGCTTTCAAGCAGATATTCAAGCAGGCTAAATGTATTACTGTTTGTTTAGTCCTTTGTTTCAAATGCATCTGAGCAATCATATGGAGTTCACAGAATGGACAGTCCTTTATGAAATTGTGGAACATAGCTCTCAACCTTCCTTCTCCAAAATATGAAACACAACCTCTCGTAATCTGGAGAGAATGGGGCAAAGTGTGGAACACTTACTTTCAGCTTACTAGCAACCTCATCTGGGAAGTTCAGGAGATGTTTGAAATGTGTTACTTTGTACTTATAATATCTGTTGATGAATTAATGTCATTCAGTATTATACACCATGGATATTAGTTAAAACATTCTTATCAATGAAAGTGTGACAGATCCTGTGAATGTTGAACAGCCAGAACATGGATTTTTTTAAGAGTCAAAATTAGGAATGGTCCTCATAATGTGGTACACTTGAGAGGTGTGGTTTTGAATATTTGCATCTACATTGATAAAATCAAGAAATGGACCATGGGAGGCACAGTGTTATAAGGATAAGTGCTACTGCAGCTTCACAAGAGCACACAGGTGATCCTGTTTAGCTTTTACTTGGAATATCTTCAATGTGAAGACTTCATGTCTTACGTTTAACCATGTGGGTTTTGAGAGAGGTTGTGCTCTCTACCTGAATTATGGTGATGCTGAAATTTTTCATGTGTGTGTGTGTGCATGTGTGTGTGTGTGTGTGTGTGTCCTTCTTGCAATGAAATAGAGTCCTGCTTGAGTCTGCTTTCTGCATTATGTCTGTTATCTGTTTATAGAGTCTCCTGTTTCATACCACTCTGAAATCCATGAAGTAAATATCAAAAATGGATTAATTAAAAAAGAAACAAAATGGAGTATTTGTTGAATCACTGTTGACTGTTACAATTTGATGAGGAAGACAAATAATGGTAGGTTACATGCATCTATGTATGCATGCATGTGAGTACCATCCTAGTTTATGTGTGGGTATGGGTGTCTGTATTTGTTGGGTCACTATGTCTCCTATGTTCCTTATTTCTTCACAATGGTTCTTTTGTGATATGAGTAATATGCAGATATATTTAAAGATCTTTTCTTATGATTCCAGGAAGTCATTTTGTCAATGAAGGCAACCTACCTTTTCATTGTACCTGAACTTGTAGTTTGTGTTGCATACAAGTTTAAATGATTTTAGAGACAAATACTAAAACTATAAACTGGTATATGGCAAAGTGATCACTCCCTACATGAAACCATTAAACACCTGTGGAATAGGAAGCTATTTCAGCTCTTCTACAGGTACAAGAAACAAGTAAAGCAACTGAGGTCAGTCACTCTACCCTGTTCAAACACTGGTAACAACATAGCTAATATGAGTCTTGACTTAAAGAATATTACTTTGCTTGTCATCATATTGTGATATCATTTTCTGCAGAAGAGCAAATATGCTGGTCACTAAGCTCATACAGGACAGGACAGAAGATTTTGTGATCTAATCTAATATATCTGAGATACCTCTTTTGGGGGATTCCATAGGAAAAGAAACATGCATTGCACTAAGCATAAACTATAGTTTCTTCAAAACCAGTGTATCAAACAAAAAGTCCTTCATTTTGTTTATGACCACATACTATGACACATATAATATTTTATTTTATTGGAATGAGGCTAGATAAAAAGATGCCTGTGTGCTAATGTGCAACCCATATTTCTTATTGTCCAAGTGTACATTTCTAACTAGGTTAACTTGAACTTACAAGGCAAAAGTGTCTCGTTTGAAGGATAACCTGGGAGTGGGGTTGAGTTAAATGAGTCATGCAAAGTGATACAATAGACAACTTAAGACTGAAAAAATCCATCTCATGGATATCGGTGGCATTCACAGGCCCATACTTCATAAATACATAAAGGAAATCCGTGAATCTCACCACTACACCTATATTTAAATGAGTAAAGCATGGATAAGTTTTGTTGATTTTTGCATCTTTGAGCCCTGCAATGCAATGTGTAGTATACTTTTGCATGTCTTACTTGGTGTAAAATGACAGAAAATGAGTGAAGCTATGTGCAAAAAAAATACATACATACATAAAACCTCAAATGTTGTTAGAGATTTCTGTCAGCAGGCAGCAGGCATGAGCCTTTGTGGAAGTTGCGAGAGTACTCATAAGATTCTGTGCTGAGCTTAGGTCAGCTATGCTGACCACACCTTACCGAAACTCTTAAGTTTTTTTTTTTTTTTTTTATTCATTCTGAGGCTATCCTTAAATGGACACCCTGTTATGGCTTTGGAAAGGGAAGATAAGAAGAAATAACTGGAAAGAGAAGAGAGAGAGAAAAGACAAAAAAGGAACACATTAAGATGGTTTTGAAGGAAGAGGTAGGAGAGGATAGGTACTATGATTTTTGGAGGGATAGCCCTCTACTTTTCTAATTTGTTTTAATAAGGGAACTTGTGGACGGAAGAAGTATAGAGTGTATCAGAGAAAGGGGATAGGAAACAGCTAACAAACTTGAAACATAAAACCCAAGCATGACAGACAGGAACAGTATGGTGGGCTGGCAGCATGGAGTGAGATAAGACATACAGATGGCAGATAGGCACAAAAGGGAGTGGAAAGAAGGTTGAGAGCTCTAATCAGCTGAGTCCATAGGGCCTCAAATGTTCCCCAACCTAATTCACCTGGGTGGGATGACTTTAATGATGTAGGGGTCAAGCATTCTGGTGACTTGGTGGTTTGATCCATCTGGGTCACTGAGTCTTCTACCTGCTAGAGGAAAGATTGCTATGGGCATAAATATCCCTCCATGGCCCTCCTAGTCACAGCCTCTACCAGTTCCTGAAGCCTGTTATCCTATCCTATCAGGCTGCCATGCACTGAAGGGTCCAGACAGGTGAATCCTTTGCCCCCATATGTTAAGTGGCCCCAAATGGTCTGTGGGAGGTGGTGATTGTTTCTTCGGCTTGTGGCTGAGCTTTGCTGTACACTGCTGAGCCAGCAGCAAAAAAAAATAAACATTAAAGGGAAAGAAAGTAAAAAAATGGAATAAGAAGAGAGAGAGTGAGGGGGAGAGATACAACAAAATGATATTTAAGTGTTACTAACTAAATGACTTTATTCAAGTGACACAAAATGAGAAAGGAAACATTTTAATGCTAAATATGCTAAATATGAAGCTGTCATTAACCATTTTTTATTAATAATTAACCATTATAATTGACTAACCATTAGTAATTTAATGAGAGAATACTCACAAGTACTGCTTGAGGTTCAAATGTTCAAATGTGCTTTCTTTGGTATTGCTACATTTACTGTAAAATGGCTGAATGGATGCATTAATTTTTTCCGTTAAGTACCATAAACAACCTGCAATTAAGTAAAGCATACAGAGAAGTGATGCATCAAGGAATCACATGCTCTCACTTCCCTACTAAATTATTACTGACATACAAAATTTTCCTTCCACTTGTCTACTTCATTATAATAAAGTCATATAAATATATACTTACCACTTAATGATGCTGTAACAAAGATAGCCTGACTAACTTAAATATGTTACGTACAATGTCATTTTATGTCTGTTATATAACTATCTAATATTTTCTGATTTTGACTATGTTTATACTTAGAAGCTTGTGAAATCAGCCAGGCAACTTTCCACTAAAACTGTTCTCTGTTATAAGCACTCTTTTCAGGAGCTGTAAATGTATAAGAAAAATGGAAGAGAAAGAGAAAGGCTTAATGAGCCATAATGTGTGTGCATTGTGTTCTAAAGGATATAGATAAATATTTCATGGTTCATATTTCTATGAGGTTTTCTAATACAGCTTAAAGTATGCTAACACTTTGACCCTCTTTTTATCCTGTATTGTATCATGTGCTACATTCTTTATTTCATTGGAAATGCAGTATTTTACTCTGTAAATGCATGCAACAAGGGTCTTAAGGAAATGGTTATTTTAAAATCATGGACATAAAGTTGAGAAGGCATACTTCCTCCAAAAAGGTAAGGATCTGTGTGCCTTTGCTGCAATGAGAGAAGGCTATACAACTTAAACAATTTATTACAGGCAATACTTAGCATTCCTGAGTTCCTACATTCAGAGGTACCAATAACCTTTGCTGGGAGGAGGGATGGAGGGACATATCTATTGCTCTACCTTAAGGTGAATAATGTGCTAGCATGGTGACCTCAGCAGATAGTTTTATGAATGGCTGAGTTTTGCAGGTGTTGCTTTGGCTGTAAACAACTTTCAAGTGTCCACTTTTAGCTGCAAGAAATTTTGGCCATTTATGTTCAGATTCTAATGTAGATTTTAGCCCTGATACTAATTACATGTTTTTGCAATAATGTCTTTATTATTATTTTTATGTCATCACTAATCAAGGACTAAAGCATTATAATTTGCATTAATGCAAATGCAATGAACACCATGCAATTCAGTAAGTTTCTGCATGCCCACCCACTATCATGCCTGTGGTACTTCAGTACGTAGCTTTTGTAAAACTTGAGGAAAATTCTAGAAATCCCCAATACCTTAGGAATAGCAGGAAAATTAATAGTGCATCATATAATTAATGCTTATTAAATACACTTCTGACTACAATTTCCACCAGCAAATAGTATAAGCCTTTTAATGCAGCATATGTAATCACATCAATTGAAATAATCATTCTGACTGAACAGCAATATATAATAAATACAGCAAAAGAAAGTTTACTTAAGTAATTCAAATAAAAAAAAACAGTGGTTGAAAGGTGTGTGTGCATGGGAGTATGCCCTTTTCCTGGTATTCTGTGACCTCTGAGTTAGTATATATAATTATCAGTGGGAATGGGTGTACAGGGAGGCTTGTCCCTCTAAAAAAAATTGTTTTATGCTACGGGTTTTACTTTGAACCATGCAAGATGAGGGTCATAATTTTTTTTTTGTTACATATTGATTGTTAGTGCCATTGACATTTTGTATCCATAAATATATATATATATATATATATATATATATATATATATATATATATATATATATATATATATATAAAACTAAAATGAATTACTCACTTTCTATATAGTTTGGGTATCTAGCCCTGTAACTTCAAAAACCACCTGGCCATTGGTTCCTGCTGTGCCACTGTAAGTCATTTTACCTTTGTTGGTATTGCTCACCTGAGCAGGCAATCCCACTCTACTAAGTGAGATGCATGCCAAGATCCTACCATATATCTATTTTTCCTCTGCATGCTATGACCTCATTTAGCTTCTGCAGCTATGAGTCCGTCCGCAGGTAAAAGAGTATCTTTGTCTCTTTCTCAGACAAGCTTGAGGCACAGTCCTGGGCTTTAATGGATAACATTGCCTTAAGGTCCAAGTTCAGAATGAGATAAAGAGATATGAACCTGAGACTACCTGGGTGTGAACCACACCTACAAGGCTGTAGCATAACTCAGCCTAGCCTTTCTCTGTTCAGGCACAGGCCAAGGCCTGAAGAGCATAGAAAAGCATAGGCTTGATAGACAAGCATGTGATTCTTGCTGTGAAACAGAGGTTCACATGGCACTTATGCTCATACATGAGCAAGGTGCAGATTATTTGTAATTGTATGAAGCCATCTATGAAAATAATGCCACTTACACTTGTGCTTTGATGAAATTCAAAGAGCCAAGCATGCCCAAGCTTCATTTCTTAAGAAAGTCTTAAATCTGACCAAACTTATGTCAAACTTTTACAGTCTGCCATTTTAATAGCCCCCTGTGATCCAAGTTTATGTGAAAGTTGAGGGAAAGCACAGATTAACTTTAAATGTTTGTAAATTGCAGAAACAGCACACATATACTGAAAAAAAACACTTCTCAGTAAATTTAACTGTAACATCTTTTGGATTATTCTCTGATTTAATGGTAAGGCAGAAAATATTGTAGTACTTTTATGCTTCTACCTGAAAAGACTTGGAATGTGTAAAGGTACCATAGTCAGTAATCCATCCGTCCACAACTCCTTTTCCCATTTTTTGCAAACATGGAGTTGGGTCATCACTTTAATATTGACAGTCATCTAGAACCAAGGTTTACACTGTCGGACAGTTAGCCTTGCAGCAGTAGTATTTCCACAGCACACTCTCACATGCCCACTCACACCTATGGCCAGTTTAAGGTATACAATCCACCTACTGCATGTCTTTGGAATGTGGGAGGAAACCAGAGCACCCAGAAGAAACCCACGTGAACACAGGGAGGACATACATACTCCACATAAATGTCTACTATTATTTGTACAATGGCTTACATTTTAGGACTGGTCTCTGGCAATGAAAATGCTCAGGACCACAGCAGGCAAACGTCCTATAAATAATAATCTAGACATGATAAATGAAGTAATGAACAGTTTACTAAACCCTTACAGCAGAAGCTTATTGGCCTACGTTTTAGAATGGATGGTTCCATACATACTGCAGCAGCTGATTGCATAACTACAACAATAGTTCAAAGAAAAGACAAACTCAGACATCAGAGGTAGTGTTTCACTATGCTTCTGCTACTGTTTAATTAATGCAGGAAATGTATAACTCACAACTGATTTCAGTTGCACAGATGAAGAAGGTGTAATTTTTTGCTAATGTACTTGCAGTCTACAGAATGTTGTAACAGCAGGGAACAAGACACAGGCAGCATACCTCTCAACCTCTTAGAGCAAGAAATCTGGACAAAGCCATAAATAATGGGAAGACAAATGCCCAAAAATAGGGACACTTTTTAAATATTTATCTTACAAACTTAGAAAATTGATAGAATAACAGGTTTTGCATCAGCTTGTATTTTTTGAAGGTATGAAGTCTGAAACTCAAATATCTGTCATTATTTTCTGACTTCAACCCTCATCAATTTGCCAATGATTTTACAGAAAAACACAATTTTATGAGAACCAGACCAAGAATATGAGACAAAAATCTGGACATTCTGTGAAAATCTGTACAGTTGAGAGGTGTAACAGGCAAACAACTTCAGTCCCAGTTACGCTCACATACTTATGGATACACTGAATGCATACAGGCAACTTCTTTTTAGAAAATGGAGTCCAAAACTGACAAAGTAAGCTAATGCATGGAATCAAGTAGTGGTTGACATAAATTCTGTAGGTGGATGGAAATGCACCTTAGAACAGTATACAAAAAAGAAATAATGACATGTTGGGGTGTGCCGGGACACAGTCTAGAAATACAATTGTCCATAGCAGCACTGGTGGTAAACTATCGACACTCCAACCTTTAACACTGGCTGAGGAGTACTTCTCTTTAAAAGATGATGACTCTTGATGCAGTTGAGGGTGCTGCAGGAATTATTTGAGGTGGTGTTGACATCCCTACTTTCAGCCACCTACAATATCCATAGTTTGGTTTAATAATTTTCTGGTTAGATGTACTTGAAATGATAACAACATACACATAATTCTTACACATTTCATCATCACATATGCCATTAAAGACAGGTGTAGCACAAACTCTATATACACTGCATGACTTAATGCCTTTCAAAAGAAATCAGACTTAATTGTCACAGGTCAAATTAACCATGACCTATTCCAGTTTCAGAACCAGAAACAACAATATGTTGTGCTGCAGTATAGCAGGTTGTTGTTGACAATAGAAAGGTTGTCAGTGATGATGTTATAATATTCATTCTCATAACACAGCCTCAGGACAGTGGCATTCAGTCACAACGCATACTGGCAGGGCCCCTACCTCACAGCAGGTGGATTACAGTATAGACAGTGATGGAAGCTCACACACTCAGCATCATGAAGAAATTATCTTACATGGGGGGACACCACTTGGTCAGCTTGAACCCCCTTGATGAACAGACCAGCCTTTCAACAGAAGTGGTACCCAGTATCACACCTGTACACTGAGGTGCCAGGTGAAGGCATATTTCATTGTTAGCTCAAGGTTGGCTGCTCAGCACCAGATATGATGTGACATAATTCAGGCCCAGGGTACTGACCCATACAGTCAAGCAGAGATGTTAGATTGCTGATTATTACTGTGAGTACATGGGAATGGACAAGACAAGGGTTAATGCCATGATTATTGTGTGCAGTGTGGTTGCACACTCAACATCAGTGTCAGTTTTCATATGTACACTAGTAAGACCTTACCGGACACACACTGGTGAAACAGCTGGACGTGGATGAGGGAGTGTCAGCATGTGCGGTAGATGGGTAGGCCATGTGCTATGCATATCTTGGTAAAATGTTCTAGACATTCTTGTGGATTCTGCAAAGAAGAAGGCAGTGAAACCCTGTCAGACTTCCACAACATGTACAAGACCCTCTCATTCAAATCCCACAGCACTGTTAGATCAACATCAAGAGGTTCCCCTGCATCTATTAGATTCCATCATCACATCAACTTGGAATCAAGCTCACATACTAAAATGTACTCATGATTTCTGGGACCATCATCCATACTTTCCTTAAGGGAATTATATATGACACCTTCTAAATCTAAGTTAATTTTTAGCCGTAAATAAAATAGACATTAATCATGCAGAACTCACTCTGCTAACAGAGCAAATGTTGCCATTATTCCTTGTACCTGAAAAATAGTAAACAGACAATAGGAGACAAAAAAGCAGCATCAAATAAAGATTTCATTGTTGAAAGGCAACTAACATTTTCTGTCAATGAGTAATTTCAAACTCAGTAACAGTGCAGTGAAACAATCATGTTATATCTCTAAATATAATTCAACTGTTATTTTACACTTCATTCAAACTCTGTCAGCATAATTAACACTTGTGCATCAACCCCTCAGCACTGTACAAAGGATGATGTCTAATACTTTATGCAAACAAGTTTTTGTCTATGATATAAAGAGAAATGTCTGATGCACAGTGCAAGTCACCCATGCACCACTCTGCATAGACTACAACTAACACTTCATGCCACAAGTATTATCTGTGTAACGTTTAACTGTCATATAGTGAATGTCACAGTCCATAGCTGTGGACTAGAGGCCATCTGTTCACCTGAGCAACCATGTACTATGCATGAGCTTGCTGAATGGGTTATTTGGCCACTGCCACTGGCTGGCCACTGTTACTATCATCACTAGTGGGAGAAATGATAGTGGGAGCTGCACTGCCACTATTGCTGAGCAGCAGCTGCACAACAGACCAGTGCATCGGCATACTGTGCAGGATGCAGCAGTTAGCAAACATCCTCCTTGTAGTAGCAGGGTCATACTAAAGGCCCCCCCTCCTTATTCAACCAGGCAATGGAAATGGGTTTTCAACAGGCCAAACACTCTCTCAATGACTATTCTTGTCTGGAACGCAGTAGTGTTAAAACACTTCACAGCAACTTCCTGTGGGTTATGGACTGGCATCGTTAGCCAAGGTGCAAGTGTGTAGCCTGCATCACCTGGACAATAAAAAAAAGGAAGTGGACTAATAACAAAATGGGAGTGATTGCCCAATACTATTTATGCGACTCTGTAGATAGACAAATTATGGTTAGCAAAAGTATACTAGGTAACTAGGTAACTATGGGAAATCCTATCATTCAGGAAGAGACAGTACATGGGGTGCAAGTGCTAAACATTTAGAATTGTGGGTAATTGTGGGTACTAGGAGGATGCTGGTCTAACACATTGGTGATATGTCCCAGTGCATCGCAGACTACCTGGCAGTAGATGGAATGGTAGCCCATTCTGTTCTAGTAATACTCCTCCGATATTCCAGATGGGGGCATTCATAGCAGCATAGGTGCAGTCTGTCACACCAAGCACCTCAGAAAAGAGTGTCATTCTGCAGAAGAAACACCTGGTACAGACTCAGTCCTGTGGTGACACTAGGAAAGAGATATACTAACCACATGTGCCATGTGTTTGAGGAACTGAAGTATCACAAAGGCAAAAGTCTGAGAGATACCATTTTATCTCTGGAAGGTCTCTGAGGCAAGTATAGTGAAGTCTATACATGGTTTGGTATCGACAGGTATAATAAGGTCAAAGATTCTCCAGTTCCTGTGTGTGGGCCATGCAAATTCACCAATGCCTGTACAATATCCCTGTCTAGTGTAAACCTACCCATTAATTCCTCCTTAGCGAAGCTGTGATGAGGAATTATTTGTCTCTATTTTTTTCTTCTAAAAGGCTGATGAGCACCATTTCACCCATCAGGTTTCAGCCTGACTGAAATAAAATGAGCAATTCAGAGCCGGAAACATCCAGACAGGCAGTAAAAGCTAACATCTTCACAGAATGCAATGTAGTTAGAAAAGGTGAGGATTTACTTTTTATAACCCATCTGCATGCAGATAACTAGTATATTAACAAGTGACCATTAATCAAATACAGGAGGGAAGCTCACCATATTTGCATGGAACTGGTACAGATTTCTTACACAGTCCTCATTTACATCTCCTTATTCCCTCAGTCGCAAACGTTTTTCTCCAACTGGTTCTAACAGCAGCGTCTAAAGTGCAGTTACTCCCTCTGAATAACCTTTAAGCTGCTCTTGTTTGCAGACCATGCAGGTACCTCCTGCACTTATGTGAAATGACTAAGAATTTAACTTAAGCCTCTATGTACTTATCTCCCAAACAATTATTTCCTAATTAACATATCGATTCATGTTTACAGTTACATTGTCAAACAGATGAAATGCTAGCACCTTGACATAAGTGATGCCTGGTTGAGATACTAAAACTTTTTTTTTTCTTTTTCTTTGTGTATATTTCTGAAATTAGCCTGCCCTACATTAACAATGATGTATTGTTAGACATATGCATACACATATAATACTTTTGTACAGTTTTTTTTCTGGTTTGTGAAAACCAGAAGCAAATCTATCAACACATTTTAAATCTGCTAAATTATAGTCTTGAATATTCTGAAAAGCAGGAAACTCAGACCAAACAGACAGAGCAGTTTTTTTTCCAAAATTTGTGGAAATGCAAACAGATACAGCAGTAAAGGGATTTCCTTGCATGTGGCACAAATCATGTCAACACTTACTCAAATGATTTAAAGCAATGGGGCCTGAAAAGCAGGAGTTCTTAAAATATTTATTGCTCCCCTCTGATAAGCACATAATATCTTAGGTAATCAGTCTTGCATACATAAATCTGAATCCTTGTTTTCTCAGCTGGGCAACACATCTCAGAACGTTTATATTTAACCATTTCACAGAATATGGCAAAATTTGCCAAAAGTTGTTGTACATCAATAAGTTTGATTGTTTTGAAGATGCAGCTGGATTTGTTTTTCATTTTTTTATTTATTTATTGAGATGTTTAAGGAGGATTGGGCTCAGTAATACACAGCATTTAAATTATTGTTTATTACTTCTGTTTTAATTATATACACATCATATTAACTAGCAACGCAAATTTAGTATTTTATCAGTTCATCATTTCAGCATCCCATTTCAGTGAATTTTTTTGATCAGTGAGTCACCTTATAGTATTTTAGACATTACAGATGACTCCTTTCTTGCTCTTAACTGGCCTGTATGGAATTACATCTCTACTGCATTGAAACACTATGTTTGCAAGTGGCTTCCCTATTAATGACGCCATCATTTTTTATTTATTTTATTTAACATTTGTTAACCGGGAAAGTCCGACTTGGAACAAAGCCAATTTTCAGCAGAGGCCCTGGAAGAAATGCTGCAGACGGATGTCTTTCTAACATGGGAGGAAACCTGAGCACCTGGAGTAAACCCACACAAATGCAGGGAGGACATGCAGACTCCACACAGAAGGCACCCCAGCCAAGAATCGAACCGGAGAACCTCTTGCTGTAAGGCGACAATGCTACTGCTGCACCACTGCAACATCCATTTGCATATTATATCCCCTCCATATTTGTTCATTTGGTCTCCAGCCTTCAGTAAAAACTTGCTTTGCAGTAGGACTGAGGCCACAGTTATCAATTGGCACATTTAATTAATTCCAGAGTTTTCAAGTATCTGCAGTATTTCTTGCTTTCATTCCATCATGACATACTGATGTATTTGCTTATGTTTAACAGTTTTGTTTGTTTCATTAAAGAAATTGTTCATGTATGCCTAAGCTGTTTGCATTTTCTGTTCTCACATTCCTTGCCTCATATTCTAAGCTACATGGTATTATACACTTATAGTCTGACCCATAAATATTTTGAGTAGGCCACATAGGTTAGGCTTTTTTTTTAACATCTGATAAATAACTGCTGGGCAAGGGTCCAGCATCATGGTACCCATAAAACAACACAGCTGTGTACATTTTGTTTCTCGTCATCCATGGGAGATGTAGTCATAGAAATTCTAGCTAATCTCTGCCCCCACTCATCTAAATAAACAAACAAACTCTGGCTCCACACTAGATTGGGTCCTTACCTCCAACCCTAACTCCTACCATAACCCCTCCACCCTACCTGATACCCTAAGTGACCACCATTCCACCTTCATACTTCGACATTCACTCCCATTACACAAATCTCAGCAATACAAAGACTGCCATAAGTTCTCAAACTTTAATCCAGATGCTTTCAATGACTCACTCTCTATAATTAACTGGTCCTTCCTCTATGACCTCCCCCCTGGAGGAAACTGTCCTGGCATTTAACAACATCTTTCTAGGTACCCTTAATTCCCTGGCCCATATCAGGGCAATAAGAATCAAAACCCAATATGCCCCCCCGACTAACACAAGCCACTCAACCCTTTGCGCAAGAGAGATAGTACATGAAAAAATGCAAAAACATCTAATACGTTCAGTGATCTTCATTCCTACAGAGAGCTTTGTAACTTAACTTAAAAAAAGGTCACCCTTGACAAGAAAAAACATTTCTGGAAACCTCTACATAATCCTCACTCCAACCCCCAAAAATTCAAACGTCAACCAGTAAATAAACTACTACATCCTGGTAGTCCCTCATCACCTAATCTATGTCCTAACAGCTCTCCCACTGATACTGCTACCTCTCTTAACTCCTTCTTCATTGACTATATCCATAATCTAACTAAAAATGACACCATCACCTACCCCACTCCTCCTTCATCAACCCACCAAACCCCCTTCTCTCTTAAACCCATCCCCACAACTTATATCAAGTCACTCCTTAGCAAACTTAAAACATGCTCTCCATCAGCTGATAACCTACCTCCTTAATTCCTAACACTTGCTGCCAATTCTATCACCTACCTCATCTCTATCTTAGTCAATAGATCAATCAAAGAAAATACTGTCCCTGAAATCTGGAAGAAATCCTATGTCATACCCTTACATAAAGGTGGCAACCCAACTGACCCCTCAAATTTCAGACCAATTGCCATTCTATCTCCCCTGTCAAAAATTCTTAAAAGTGCATCCACAAACAGCTCATCAATCACCCCCTTTTGGAAAATCTGCTTACCCCTACACAGCATGGTTTCCACCCAAATCCCAGTACAACTACTGCTCTGATATCAGTCACTAATTCTATTGCAAATTTTCATGACAACAACAAGCTAATGTCATGTTTGTTTCTGGACCTGTCCAAAGCCTTTGACACTGCTTCCCACTGATTGCTTCTATCCAGACTAGCTACCCTTAATCTCTCCAACTCTGCACTTTCTTGGTTCTCCGGCTATCTCTCCAACAGATTCCAGGCAGTTAAATGGAAATCTAACTTTTCTTCCTTCTTACCAGTACAAACTGGGGTACCTCAAGGCTCAATCCTTACACCCCTATTATTTAATATCTTTACTAATGACCCACAGTCTTCCTGTCCACTCTCACTTGTCATACAATATGCTGACAATTTCACCATCATCTCATCCTCCAATATCACCCACCTTCATACCCTCATCCAAGAGTCTCTGCACTCACTTGAAAAATGGCTAACTTCCAACCAATTGCTACTTAACCCTTAGAAAACAAAAGGAGTTATTATCAATGACCAACTAAAGTTTGATCTCTATATTCAGCAGTGCATCAAAAAGGCACATTAAAAGTTAGGCCTGCTATATAGGCATAAAAAAATTGTCACTAGGCTCTATCGTGTACAAGCATTCCTAGTCCCTACCCTTCTTTACGCTGCCCCTATGCTCACTAATATCCAATCCAATCTTTTTTTGAAACTGGAACTCACCATTAATAAAATTGCAAGATAAGCCTCTAAGCAACCCTAGTGCCCTCACCACTACCTAGCCTTGAAAAACCTGCAGTGGCTGGAATTTCATCATCAAATCCTACTACCCCAGATTTTCATAGCTCATTCAATCTTACACAAACCCTCCTCCTGCCCCTCTCTCTCTCTCTCTCTCTCTCTCCACCCTCATCCAGCCCTGTACTCCCACTTGCATTCTCAGTAGCTCCCAACAATATATTCTGCAAGTCTATACACCAAACAAAAACATTGGTAAACTCCTCTACAGCTACTCAGTGGCAAATGCTTGGAATAAATTACCACTAAGTGTTAGACAGATCTCTAATCCCGACTCTTTCAAAACAACACTAAAGGAAACTGTACGTATATCATGGACATGCTTATGCTATGACCCAACTTAATCCACTTCCCCTCCTATAATGCTATTACAGCATCCTTTTCTCCCACCTCTCTCTGCCTCTGCTTCTAATAAAGCCAGTAGTCCCTACAGCTTCCACAACTGTAGTCTTGGAAATTGGCTCTTGCCCTGGGCTTATCTCCTGTTTATATATTTGTTACTTTCTGTTGTACAAGCTTATCTATATTTTCTGCATTCAGCTTTCTATTGTATGAAACTTCGTAATATGTTATGTTTTCAATTTAATGTCCAATTCCTAGCATGTTTTCCAACATATATTTCATACACATTGTAATTAATGCAATTTTATTTATAATTCTGTTATATGATTACTTTTGTTAATTGTACTTTCTGGTGCTTTTCTCCTTGGGCCACCACTGGAAAAGAGTTGCTGCTGCCCAGTCAGACTAACCCAGTCAAGAAATGTCAAATAAATAAATAATTAGCTACCATTTCTAAATCTTAGTATCACAAGCATGTAGCATAGCATGTGATATGGTGCATTTTTGTTTTCTTGCATATATCATCATCGAGCCATACTGCCATTTTGTCTTACCTTTGTTCATACAGGTAGACTCACTTTTAACACTTTGTGGGTTATTGGAGTGAGATTTTGCAGTTTTCTTCAGGAGGTATGTTTCCTTGTTCACATTGCTTCATAAAGGTCAGAGCTTGCTAGATATATTCTGCATTAAAGTTCCCAGGCAGTCAGTAAACATTTATGTATATTAATGCACTAGTTAATTATTTAATGACGTGCATTTGAGTCTCTTCCTTTCTCTGTCAATATTGTATATATGTTGAAATCAAAAAAATGTTTTTCAAAAAAGTTCTAGACAGCCACTTCTGTAGAGCTATATTTTATAGTTTTATTTGAAGTCTATTTCAAAACTTTGTATGTGCTATACTTAACGTACCGTGACTACTACTATGGGAGTGAATATGTAAATGGCGTCAAAAGATGGCATTTACTTTTTGCTCCTTGAGAAAAAAATAGCTCAGAAGACTGATTCCCTGAATTGCTCTGCAAGATTAATCAAGAGCTGCTACCATTTCTAGGAGACATCATATGGCTAATTAGCATTAGCCACTCCCTCAGACTACCACATTAGCATGCAGATTCTGCAGAAAGTATATCTCTCAACCTCTTAGCACAAAAAAAACTCTGTTCAAAGACAAAAATAAAGGGGTAAATTTCAAATACTACTCTTATAAACTTAGAAAGTTGCTAGAATAAAAGGTCTTCTGCTTTTTCTGAAGGATATGAAGTCTGAAATTCAAATGGCTGTAATTATTTGGTGAATTTAATCCTCACTGATTTGCTACAAAATCCAGAAAAATCACAAATTTTATGAAGAACAGACCAAAAATATGAGTCAAAAATCTGGGCATTCTGCAAAAATCTCTACAGTTGAGAGGGATGGCAGAAAAATACATGTTATAGCAACAGTCAACTGATACCTATAGCAGGAGCACAGTCTCTAAGTTTTGAAGGCTTGTCATTGTAGATATTTCATGTGTTATGGCTTGCACAACATGGTAATTTATCTATATCTATGAATCATCTTGTTCATTTTCAGGGACATTTTATCTGCCTTAAACCTTTCCTTATACATTTTCTCACTATTGTCCATGATCAGATCACTGTACCATTTTCTGACTGACTTCTGTGATATACATTGTGATGCCCCTGCACTGGCCCAGTAATGAAGGAGCCTCAATCCTCACCACTATAACCAGTGAGGTATGTACACATTGTGAGGATGACAAGTACATACCAATGTGTACATACCTCACTGGTATGTACACATTGGGAGGATGACAAGTACACACACAGTAAAGTACAATTTCTCTTAAGAGCACACAGAGATCACAGTCAGTCTGGGGCTGGTTTCTCCCTCTTTCTTCAGATCCCCAATAAGACTCCCCACTAACACAGTTACAGGGTTAAGATCTCAGCCAAATGGCCTAGCTAAGACCTCCAACACCCTATCTGTCCAACCAGTGCTTTGTGTCCCTGGCCAAGTAGCTGACACTCACACACACACACACACACACACACACACACACACACACACACACACACACACACACACACACACACACACATTGAGATTTAATTGATATACAAACACAAACACACACCTGGGAAAGGCTGGCAAAAGTTTGTTAGCTATGCCCCCTTCTGCTAAGACTATAATGTAGTAGCTGCTGGCACCAGCGATGCTTACTTATCAGCTATGATTAAGGCCCTTACCAAGGGTGCCCAATCTTACTGTGTAATGTTGCTATCATCCAAATGGTAAGTGTGACCAAGACTTTCAAGGTTCATAGGTTCATAGGTTCATAGGTATGTACTAGGCTATTGGCCCTAGGGCCTATATAAACCTAGTCAAATGTACCCTGGCTTTCGCCACCCAAGAAAATTATTTTC
This sequence comes from Protopterus annectens, assembly GCF_019279795.1. Taxonomy (NCBI): domain Eukaryota; kingdom Metazoa; phylum Chordata; order Ceratodontiformes; family Protopteridae; genus Protopterus; species Protopterus annectens. The sequence goes on from NC_056745.1 coordinate 975,887,091, forward strand.
CTGTGCCACTGTCGAGCAGAGCCGCAGAAGTGATCCCCGGGGTGAATTTCCTATCTCCCAACAATCATCAAAATTTTTCTTGAAGAGTGCTAATGAGGAGCTTTGTTTGATATAGATAGGTATTTTGTTCCAAAGTATGGGAAGTCTCTGTGGCAGGAATCTATCCCGTCAGCATGTTCTGTTTATTGTGGTGATGAGGTTTAGGTCCCTAGAGCATGTAGCTCATAGAGATTGGGATTTCTTTAAGTGGAGCATGTCTAAAAGCTCTGGGTTTGACATAGCTTTGTGTGTTAGGCAGAGATCACCTCTGAGTAGGAGATATCCAATGGAGTAAAGCTGCAGTTTTTTGAGACGGTCTGTATAGGGCATCTCTTTGAAGCCGATAATCCTCTTTGTGAGGTATTTCTGTGGCCTTTCCAGTTGTTGTAGATGTCTTGTGAGGTACATACCAAAAGGGGCATTCTGCTCTCTAATGGGTCTAGTGAGTGACGAGTCGAGGGGAACAATAACCTCTTTTTTCCTGGATGAGAAACCTTTTGTGATGAGGTGTGCCACATAGAAGGATTTCCTGACTACTGTGGCTATTTAGGAGTGGCCTGTACAGTGTCACTAAATGCATTCACCCCACAGTACTTCCACAGACAAGCCAGCAGGGCTGATGTGAAATTGGTACCTCTGTCAGTCAGTATTTCTTTTGGGAATCCTACCTTGCTGAATATCTATAACAAAGCATTTGCCACCTTTTCTGCCTCAGTGGAGGACAGAGCCACTGCTTCAGGGTATCTGGTAGCATAATCTACTACCACTAGGATATATTTTTCCTCCTGTGGAACTTGGGGGTACTCAGAGGCTCCACAATATCCATAGCTACCCACTGAAATGGCCCCTCAATCACAGGCAAAGGCATCAAAGGAGCTTTCACCTTGTCTCCTGCCTTGCCTACCTTTTGCCACTGCTCACAGGTCCTGTAGTACCCTGTTATCCCAGGCCAATACAAGTTCTGCATAATATGTCTGTTTGTATGTCTTATGTCCATATGACCTGCAAAGGGAATATCATGGGCTATGGGTAGAAGTGCCAGACAGTAAGCTGTGGTCACTACTGGCTGCTGTATTTTCTCAACCTCTAGCCTTCACTCAGGGGTCCACTCTCTATACAGTAACTCAGTATACAGAGTCCCCCTTTCCTTGAGAATCAGGCGCCTCACTAGCTACCTCCCTCAGTCCTTGCAATGTAGGGTCTGAGAGCTGAGCCTATCTCAACTCTCTCTTTGTAACCATTCCCAGCTCCCCTTCTACAGGAAGTCTGGTATTCCCTGACAGCGGTGCCTCACTGTCAGCCTGGGTACTGCTACTCACCTCTGCCCTTGCAGTCACTATGTCCAAGGGAACATCAGTACCCACAAGCAGCTGTGGCTCACCTTCAGTCTCACTGTTACAGGGTAGCTCCCTCTCTGAAGTAACTACCTCATCAGTCATGGCTGTAAGCATGCAGTCTGTCTGGGTCTCCCCCAGGCTACCTGACCCACATGCTTGTCTACAAGCCTGACTGCATGTAACTGCATGCGCACATGGTACTGCATTATCAGAATAATTCCCTATCAGGACATCTGCAGGGATATCCTCAAGCACACCTACTTGCTGGCTTCCTTTTCCACCCTTCCAGTCAGGGTGAACACTAACCAAAGGTATTTGGAATGGGGTCCCCCTTAAAGCTCTGACGGGAGTAGACTGCCCAAGCAAGTAGTGCTCCTCTGTAACCATTACAGGCTTCACAATGGTTAGGTCAGAGGCTGTGTCTCTCTTAGCCATGGTCTCTTTCCCATTCACTAAGATAGAATATAACCTCTTGTGGTAGTTTGGTATCCTTGTTGTCTCAAGACAACCTACTGTTGGCATTTTGTCATTCCCACTTACTGACTCTCCCACCTTTTGTTCCCACCTTGCCTCTGTGGATATCTATATGCTACATGGCACTACTGATTGCATTTAAAACATTTAACTCTAGGTCCTAAACATGGACCTGGACTAGTGACTTCCCCTACTATGGACAGACTCTGTTGGGGCAGTCTGGGCTGCCCACCATGGGTTCCCTTAGATCCATGAGCAGCACTGGGTGTCCCTTTCCTGTGCAGTGATGCCCTGCTTGCTAGGTATAGGTCTCCTTTCTTCCCCAACTCATCTGCAGTAGTGCATTCTATCAGCTAACCAAATTCTCATGTCCTCAGGCAAAGTGCTAAGAGCTTGTTCCCTCACCAAAATGTCTGCCAGCCCTTCAAAAGTGGTGACCTGATATTCACTCACCTACCTATGAAAATAAGTGCTTAGTTCAGCAACATATTCACACACACTTTCACCTGTCTTGCGTCTTTGCTCACAAAACTTTTTTCTATAAGCTTCAGGTGTTAACATAAAAAAATCTAGCAAACAGTTCTTTATAGCATTACAATTTAAACAGTCAGTATCAGACAGTTTGGAAAGAACAGTTACAGCTTTACCATGGAGTAAGGGGGTCAGGAACTGTACTCAGAGCCCTTGGTCAACATTATACTGTTTACTTTCCCTTTCAAACATATGAATGAAACTGTCAAAAGTATCCCCTTCTGTAAACTGTGGAAGGGATTTACTGACCTTTGTTGCTTCTGGGGTTTGGTTACTCCCTTCCCCATTACCTCCATGACTCTGGCGAAGAATCAGCATCTCCTTTTCATGTTGCCTCTGTCTCTCCTTCTCCTCAGCTTCCAGTTTTCTCAGTCTCTCTGCTACTTCTATTTCTAAACGCTTGGCCTCCAACTCAAGTCTCTTTAACTCCAGATAGATTTTTAAGTCCTCTGTGGAAAGGTTGAGCTGTTCATTTTATGAGAGTTGTACATCTCCACGGCCAGTCTGATTGTCCTCCTGGTTGCTATTCTCTGATGCAGCTGTGACTAAAGCTGCAATCATGTCTGCTTTAGTCGGGTGGGCATGCAAATGTCCTTTAGCCTGGCACATCTCAGCCAACTGGCTCCTTGTCAGCCTGCCATACTCCTCTGCTGACATGCTTCCTGCTCTCCCTTACTAACTAACCTAACAAAAAAAATAAAGCAATTGTAACATGAACTCTGAATGTTCACTACATGGCTGATTAAGAGTACAAACACCTTCAGTGATCACTGTACACAGACTACAGGAATTCAATATCCACACCACTACAAGCCAATTAATATGTGATGTGGCTAACTCACCACTATCACCCAATTAATATGTGATATGGGTATCCCACCACTGCCAAGCCATTCATATGTGATGCCCCTGCACTGGCCCAGTAATAAAGAAGCCTCAATCCTCACCACTAGCACCAGTGAGAGATGTACACATTGGGAGAATGACACATACACACACCATAAAGTACAATTTCCCTTAAGAGCACACAGAGATCATGGACAGTCTGGTGATGGTTTCTCCCGCTTTCTCCAGATCCCCAACAAGACTCCCTACTGGCACAGCTATAGGGTTAAGAATTCAGCCGAGTAGCTAAGCTAAGGCCTCCAGCACCCTCTCTGTTCAACCAGTGCTTCATGTCACTGCCCAAGTAGCTGACACACACACACATACACACACTATGAGATTTGATTCATATAGAAACACACACACACACACACACACACACACACACACACACACACACACACACACACACACACACACCTGGGAAGGACTGGTAAAGGTTTGTTAGCTATGCCCCCTTCTGCCCAGACTATAAGATAGTACCAGCTGCCACCAGCCACCATTACATATCAGGTACTGTTAAAGCTCTTACCAAAGGGTACCCAATCTTATTGTGTAATGTTACTATTATCCAAATTGTAAATGTGACCAAGACTTTCAAGGCTATTTAAGGGAGGCCTGTACAGTGTCACCAAATACATATGCAAGCACTCTAATATCTTAAATATCTCTAAACAAACTGGCCACAATTAAAAGGGTTTAAAATATTTAATAATAAATAATAAAAGAACAAGGCAATACTCCAACAACCCAACATAGTGACTACAGAGTTCAGAATCACAGGAAACATTTTAAAACAACATTGCAGGACAGTCTCAAATAAATACAGAAAACATCTAAACTAATCTTTATTATATTCCTATCTATATGTAACAGAAATCACTTTTCCCTAGTTACTTACTATTAGCAAGACGCAGGCAGAAGTGCTGATGAGTGGGATGTTTCTAGGTCCAAAGACAAATACAAAATGCACACACTCACTCTCTGAGATAGTTCTTAAATTAGTAATACACATTACTGCTGGGTTAGCCAGGATGACATCACTCTTTGTCACCTGCCTTCAATTCCCAGACTAACAGAAACTAATATAATTTTTAACATCTCTATGGGAGAAGTACATATCTCTCGGAAGTTTGCCTAGAACTGGAAGTCACTTTTACATTTGAAACCTAGTAATTATTTCTGTTTCAAGACAATAGAAAGAAACGTTTACCTCTAGACATCCTGTCTCCTTACTGCACTGAAACACAATCGTAAAACACTTTACTTTTCAACTTATTTTCTTGAGGGTTTGCAAGTTAACTCTGTATGTTCCAGCTTCTACCATGAAAACACACATTTGCACAGGCCCATAGTCCATATACATTTCTGTTTTTTTCCAGTAGGGTACACTGTGGTTACATTCTTGAAGGTCAGTACATGACATACAGTTCAACACACACTTCTGCACCTGTAGTTTAATATACACGTAACGTATAGTTCTCTTATATTTGTAAGACAAGCCTGTGGATCATATTAATATTCACAAATGACATATGATTGTTTACAAAATTCCAAATAGCTGGGCTGGCAGTGTCACATTTTTATATAAGTCATATTAATATTTTCAAGTGACATATAATTATTTACAAAATTCTAGCTAGCTGGGCTGGCAGCATTTTGATTTGTCACATGCATTACATCACATAATTATAACCACTATCTTAGTTTTAATGGGACAAACCATGCATAAGTAAGGGGGAACTGATGCACCTGTCTTACTATGTGTAAAGACGAGGCAGCATGGAAATGCTCTTCTAAACAAGATGGACAAAATACTGGGCAAATTCAAGTTTTGTCTAAAAGTGTTGCATCCTTTTTTGAAAATGTTTGCTATTGAATTAGAGTAAACAAATCTAAGTACAACATGAATTTATTCTTTATTTCTTTGCTAAGATATTAAAATCTGAAAGATACTTAAGTATTACTCTTCTAATTTTGCAGGCATTATTTGTATAATAATATTGTGTGTTTGTAGTGCTATGCTATATATCTTTATATAAACATTTATAGGTGCCTTGTTTTTTGCATAATAACCTCTCTTTGGTGAACATTTTGTTATGAGAAAGAAGTCCAGAACATGTTACACAAGGCTGCCCCCAGATCAGCAAGAACTGCTTTGCCAAGGTTTAAAACTGCTTCGCACTGTGCAAATGGAATTATGTACTATCCTGCTCTAGGTCACATGTATGTCTTCCATGTTTTTCAAAGGCATGTCTCTGAAAGAAATGTACATGATTACAGTTCACTGAAAATCCTGCTTTCTGACAGTAAACAATATTCTACGGTAAAAATTGCAACCTTTGTTTTTTGGCTGCACTCTTACCCACCCCATTGAAAATACTATTGGCCAAAGACTGCTGCGTTATGAGAAAAGCAAAATAATGTATTTTTGTGGTGATGTCTGAGAAAAAAAATGTCTGTGTTTGGTAAAATAGCTCCTTTCCTCATTTTGGTTCACTGCATCTGAGGTAATTTATTTCTTCAATGTTAAATTTTTGAAGAAAGTACATGCTTCTAAATTTGCTTTTAAATTCAGCAGTAGTTTCTGAATTGTAACATTAGAAATTTCATTGAAGTAGCTAATGAACAGGTTGATACAAACATTTCATCAAAAGAAGTATATTATGAAGAGATTTTGGTTATACTGCAGTACCCTGGATGGAAAATTTTTGCACATCAGAAACACCAAAAAACAAAAAAAAAAACAAACAATGAATGAAACACTGAAAGGTGAAGAAGAAAATGGTAGCTGTATTTAGGGCAACCCACCTGCACTCTCCACTTGGGGGTGTTCCCACACTCCATGACATATATGTGTCATCTCCACAATCACACAAACTCAGAGAAGGGAGAAGTCTCCATAGAATAGTGAAGCACTGCTGAAATAATACCAGCAGTGATTTCCTATGGAAAACAGCAATTTGTATTGTGTTCCTAAATACTTTGTACTTTGAGCCATTAATGCTTGTGGAATTTCACCTCTGCCACCCATAGATATACAGGACATTTGTAATAAAATAGGCAGCATAACCAGGATCTGACTTCATTTTTTTTTCATTTTTTAATAGTTTTGCCCCTGAAAAGCCTACCATCAGCTGATATTGATACTGTGCTTGATCTTGGATGCTGTGAGTCAAATGGATTCTTCTCCACCTCCCAGACTTGATCAAGTATTTATCCTGTAATCAGAGAATTGATTGAGCCATCACAGATCAACATCATTCTCGCTACTAAATAATTTTTTTTTTTTTTTTTTTTTTATAATCTGCTAACTTTAATGGCACAAGCTTTCCTACTTTTAGTTTTGGAGTCTGGGCAGTATGACCATTAAAGACAAATAAGTCAATGAAAAGAATTAAAAAAAAACTTTGATAGTTGAACTGACACATAAGAAGCACCTTCCAAAATAAATCACATTTTAAGTGACCTAGTCAGCATACATTAGCAATGTCAAAGAATAAGTTATATAAACATCAAAAGAAAAATAAAAGTGAGATCTGAAGTTATACTTCACTCCTCTACAGACCAAACATACTTGTCCATTCACTGACTGCAGCCCTGTCACGTGTATATTACTTTAAACATCTGATTACATATTCTGTTAATGTTCTGAAACCCTATAATTACCTGAACACTGCTGAAAGAAGGCAGTTTGTTTTTCATATGGCAAGGAACATCTGAATATTTTTAACAGCTAAGTGACAGTTTCTTACAAGGTTTATTTATATTTCATTGAAGTTTACCTTATATGCGTAATAACATGGTTCATTCTTTGGTTACTTATTTAGGAAAACTTTAAATTAGCATTGTCTAGAGTCTGATTGCATGTGTTTATTGTTAAAATAATGAAACACAAATGCAATTAACTTGTCTAAACATTGAGAGATAAGAAGATCCTGAATAGCACAATCATTTTTAAAATGTTTATAAACTGCAGCAAGCATTATGATAACACAAGAGCTTCAGAAGACACTTTACAGAGTAATAAACTACATTCTAAATCGTAACGGTATCTTGTGACAATACCTGCAAAGTAATTAGATATCTGAAGTGAATGCAGATTTAAAAGTAAAAGGTCAGACTGATCACTTAGCTGGTGTTAATGAAAGTTCAGCTATCAAGTTTTCTAAACATAATGACAGATTTAAAATGCACTTTTAGGCATTAACATGATACAGACCATCTAGACATTTCACATTGTGTGGGAGGTTGTGGCTGTTGACATCAGATGCACATGATGTTGTATTGTCTCTTATTGCAAAATATGTATAGAATACCACACCACTCACCACTATGACACTTTTCTCTGTTTTATTACATAATGGCAAGGTTTGCAGTTGTTTTTAGTTTGACTTTAGTCTATGTAGGGAATTCTGATAACAAACTACAGCAAGTTAATCCTCTTTAATGAAAATGTATACTCTTTAACTATATAAGAAAATGTATTAAGTTTTCATTTGGTTCTTGTCTTTGCATTTCTGTACATTCTTTTATTTATTTATTTGATGCTCGGTAGAATTGATGTCTCTTAGCTTTATCTATGGGAGGCCTTGTGCACGTAACCCAACAATAACTAAATAATTTTAAAGTGAACCATCCAGGTCTGAAATGATAACTGTTTTTGTTTATGTTTTACAATATTTTAAAGCAGTATCTTGCAATCATCTCTTTTCAATATCACACTGTTCTTGGCTAATTTTCTTGTGGTCTGATTAGGGTTCAGTCAGATAAGCTTGCCTTCGCCATTTATTTCTTACCTTCTCTGGTTGAACACCTCATTTGCAATTCAAAACTGGGTCACTAATGTTAAATTAGAAAATGGGCAAGCTGTACATTGCCATCCTGACTGGAGAATGAAAGACCTCACTAAAAAATGAGTCTGCTGCTTCATGACTGCATATTAAGCTGCGGTGAAGCTCAGACTGTAAAGAACGCTAATGACTGCCATTTTTTTATGCTCACTAAACTGTGCTTTGCTGTTTATCAAGGATAATTTGGAATGAAAAAGTCAACTGATTAAAAAAAAAGAAATTAATGTGCAGTTGTACATGCCTACATTTGTGTATGTGTCCGAGTGTGCATGCCTGCTTGTGTGCCCGTGAGAGAGAGAGAGAGAGAGAGTGAATGAGAGTCACACATTTAGCAATGACTGCAATACACAGTCAATCAGGAGCAACAAGAAAAGAAATAGACTCTTAAGTTTGTCATATTTATAAGACTTTAATCCTCAGTGTGTGTTTCTGTGTGTGCATGTGAGGGATGGGACAGAGAATGAATGAGACTAAGACAGAGAGGGACAGGAACACTGCTGACTGCAACAGGCAATTAATCAGTACTGGATGTCTTAACATTTTATGTTTAGCATTACTGACTGATTCTAATCTTCACTAATTTTTCAGGAGTCCTTTAGTTAAAGAAGCACTATACTATTCTGCAAAATCAAGGGCTGTGTAAAATGGGAAGAGGGCTGCAATGCCTTGCATTCTATGTTTTTTTTTACATGACACAGCTGACCATGTGTTCACTAATCAAGTACTTAATACTTGTTTGTAATGTGTGTGTGTGTGTGTGTGTGTGTGTGTGTGTGTGTGTGTGTGTGTGTGTGTGTGTGTGTGTGTGTGTGTGTGTGTGTGTGGACATTAAATACTTAGCTAACATATGCTGGATGTAAAATACTTCCTCTAAAAACAATTACAAATATTACAACAATTTAGAAACATTACATGCAGAAAATATTGTAACAGAACAAAAGCAACAAAGAAAGAAGGAACAATATATATATATTTATATATATATATATATATATATATATATATATATATATATATATATATATATATATAAAAAATGCAAAACAATTTAACAGCTAGCCCATTCTCTAAGTGCAATAATGCCCTCCAGTGTATGTGTTATTATGTAAATAATGCTCTGCTAGGAGTGCAGAGTGGTGGCAGGCCTCAGAACATGCCTGGGCTAGCATTATTTACAGAAAATATGCATTCTGTTGGGCATTATTCCATGCATAAAATGTTGTAACTTTTCTGCCAGTGAGGTCCCCAAACAGGCTTGATTTCTGTGAAGCTCTTCTTCACAATATTTTCATTTTATTAATTATTTGTCAAACATAGGTACAAAATTTCAAATCTGAAGCAGTGTTACAAAACCTTACCTTTTTTACAATATTTTTCACTTTGGATATGTAAATGGTCTTGCCTAGAGACAAACACTAAGTATGTAAAATACTTTTAGCTAAATCCAGTGTCATACCACTGGAATGTCCTTTGAGTTAGTCAAGAAAAAGGTCCATGGAAATCAGTGCTCTACTCTGGAGAACAAGCACAAACAAAATAAATAAAACTGCAATGCAAAATTACACTAGCATGTGCACATCACTAATTTTCTTCTGTCTCCATTCCTTGAAACACATGTCTTGTGACAGCTTGCTTCCAATGGAGCCTGTCCTACTGCTTTTTGAAGGAATTATTTTCTTGTATGCATTCTGAAAATATAAACCTTGCAAAATCTGAGCATTATCCCCATACAGGACCGTTGTCTGGTCTCTTCTTATGATTATGAGCCAGTTGAAAATTATGTTAATCAGACATTTGAAAGTATTATCTATACAAATATAAAAGACCATGGATGTGTGTAGGATTCATAAAGGTTACATAATTAAGTAAATCTGTGTAACCTGATGTTGCATAATATTATTTATTAAAAGTCTAAAAACACTGTGATTCAATAAAACAAAGTGATGGACTGGTACAAATTTGATCATGGCATGGACAGAGCAGGTAATCCATATCTCTCAGACTTTGCAGAATAACCCTAATTTTGCCTCATGTTTGTCCTGTCCCTCATAAAATGTTTGATTTTATGGTAAATGACTGAGGATTCCAATCAGTCAGTACTGCCAGGCATTACAGTTTCTTTTATCTTTTTGTTCTAAAAATGCATGCTGATGCAATGGCTGTTGTTCCCCTAACTGTTCTTTTAAGAAATTAGAATAATATTTAAAACTTGCCCCTGATTTTTTGTCTTTACCCCCCCCCCCATTATTTTTGGCTTTGTCCCTGATGGTGGTATGACAATCAGTATCAAATCAGAACATCGTCCTTTGATTACTTTTGTATAAATGTAAATTTGCCTATGTCACAAGTGATAATTCAATAAAGGCGTTTAAAAAAATGAGAATGTCATCAAAATGTGCATGATTGTACAAGTACAGGAACACTTATCTTTGAATCCGAAAATTGGAGAGGTGTGGAACTGAATAACTCGCTAGTCCTCAAAAAGTGAAAAGAATTAAATTATTTTAATTATTTCAATTCTGCTTAAATATTTAAGTGCACTTATAATGACCTGTATGGTAATACTACATTGTACTTTTCTGCTCTATTACATCTGATTACATTTTTTAGTTTGTTCTGGGACCTTAGTCTTGTATTTTAATTAGCAGTTTTGGCAAGATTATGTTTCTGCATTACTCTGCACCTCTGTTTCCAGAAGAAAAATTGTTTGTATATCCTGTTTGTAATTTAAATCCTGCTAAGCCAAAGTCTTGTAGTTTAATTCACAACTGTGGCAGAACTGTGTACTACTACTACTACTACTAGCAGATTTGGGTCTTACTCTTTTATTACTGAAAGTTTTCAATAAACAGTGTTGCTGGTAAATTTCCACGTAGTCTGGTACCTTAAGTTGTAGTAGATGTTCAATACTGAAATAATTGCCTCTGCTCCAGTTTGTGCTTCAGTACTTTTATATTTTATCATTGCTTATCATTTACCACCTTGCATTCTGTGTCCATACCGTACCCAAATAAAACATTAAGCTGAAGTTTCTGAAAGAGTTTCAAAATTGCTTTTATTTGATTGCTATCATTTGTAGCTATCCTGCTTGTTCCTTGAAAATTTCATAACCATCCCACCTTTCTGCTGTTGTTGTTTTACAAGGCTGTGTCTCTGCCGTCAATCACTTATGATTATCTGATTTCCAAAGCCTCTCCCTCCCCATCTTTTATTTGCTATTGATTGTTGTATATGCTACTTATATACTCTTCCCATCCATTGTTTTCCATAGACCCATGATACTGAGTACCCACCCAGCAAATCATTATTGTTCTTGAGTAAATCTCCTTTAATGCATACTGTCTCTTGTTTATTTTTCTGGAGCTCAGCAAAGCTTGCAGTCCAGGTCTACATTCCAAATCCACAAGTGTTTTACTTGTATCCAGTGTCATCCAGGCAAAGTTAAGTACCTTTGATTGCTAAATTGCACTTATGTTGTTCTGAGTGATTGCTTTTGTTTCCTGCTTTTATGTGTGTGTACAGTATTTCACTCAGTTTTTTGTAACAACAAAAAAAATGCTCTTCAGGTCACTATTACTGTCTTGAAATAGCATTCAATGAGGGATTTCCAGCTAGCTGTTTAAGTGGTTTGCAATTGCATTGCACTTGTGTGTCTCTTCTACTGTGTTTTTGCATTAGGACTGAGTTTATTCATCATCTGTCAGGCGGCATTTGCCTAGCCTATCTGAGATGAGAAATATACAAAAGATCTCATAGTATAGTCATTTTACTGGCCAGAGGGCTTATTAGTTAGTGTTAAGGTTTTTTTTTTTTTTATGCTGCTATAATTTTTGCCCATTTGTATGGGTTAACAGTGCCTTGTACAGCAGCAAAGACATAGACAGCAAATTTTTCCATAGAACGCCCCATAAAACTGAACCCTGTAAAGCAGTAATATAGAGCAAAAACCTTGTGCACCAACAAGCATAGAGCAGCTACTTAGGCAATGAGCAGTGATAACTACAGATTTAGTAGAATTCAGTATTGTGCAAACATTAAAGTTAGCAGAAGTTAGTACTGATTAGCCTAATCTGTCCAAATAAAGCATCCTTATTAGTCTGCACCAAAAAAGTACCTTTAATAGTTTTCTAACCCCAATGCACCACCCCTTGTAACTCACCAATCAAAAGTCTAGATAGTATGAATATGCAGTTTCCTAACTTCTCTGTAGTTTGCCGGGTGGATATGAGCATCTTGAGACAATGTAGCAATTGTCTCATGTTTAACAGCAAGCACTTTATCCTTAAAGAAGCAGGCACAGTGTGCAATAGTTGTACTTAATCAATGATACTGGAGGCAAATCTCTCACATTCAAGTGCACGTCAGGTTGTCAAAACTATGCACACAACACACACCTGATATAGCACACAATACACATATCAACTAATGTATGCTCAGGCACTCAATATCAGCTTTCTTAATCTACAAGGGATCCCCTAGATCTCCTGATGTCAAAGCTATGCCTCAGCAAGCCCAAAGATACACAGAAAAAAACAACACCTAATGCAACCTATACTGTCACTCTCAGTGTAGCCCCAAACACTAAGCCCCTAAGGCAAGCAAGCACACTTTCCAGGAGTTTTGTCATGGGGGATTCCATTGTAAGATACACACTGCCACTGTAACCACACATGCACTCAAGTCCTTACACCACAGGTGCCAGTATATCTCATTATAGTCCATGTAGGTATAAATGACTTGTGATGCACCTCCTGCACTATAGAGCTTTCAGCTATGTGTCTCAGGATGGTATGAACCTAGCACTGAGCAGCATATAACTATCACTAAGAATGTTGCCTCAGTGTGAGCAAAAATAATGGATTTCAACAAATGGTTGTCTTTCTGTTGTCATTCTGAGAGGATCCAATATTTGTCAGCTTGGGACATAGGTTCATAGGTGGTTACTGGGCTATTGACCTGAAGGTCTTATGCCTAGCCATATGTAATACTAGACAAACACAATATAAAGGATCTTGCCTAAACTGAAGATGTTAAACTCTTAGTGGCAACGACTGCCCATATCTAGGAGGGCCATAGTGAAATCCCCAGCAGGAATTTATAGTTTCCCATCCAGCCATCCAGGCTACACTTAAACAGGGTCATAGAGGGCCTTTGTTTGATGTGAACTGGTAGCCTATTCCAGAGGACTGGCAACCTCTGACAGACATATCTGTCTCTCCAGCAGGTCCTACTTATGTTGCAGGGCAGGTTAAGGTCCCGGTTGACCCTTGTCCCATTTGACTTGTGGGTGTGCAGTATTTCTATTAGGTTTAGCTCTGAGATTGCTCTGTAGGCCAGGAATAAGTCTCCCTTAAGTAGTCTGTATGCTAATGAGTATAGTGAGAGTGACTTCAGTCTTTCAATGTATGATATGTGCTGGAAACCCTGAATTTTCTTTGTTAGAAATCTCTGAGGTCTCGCAAGTTGCTGCAGATGCCTGGTAAAGTACAGACCAAAGGGTGCATTGTACTTAGTTTTTGGCCTGATGAGGGTCGAGTACAGGGGTGCTATGATCATTTTTACTCTTGAGGTAATGCCTTTGCAAATGAGGTGTATGACACAGAATGCCTTCCTTACCACAGTAAACATGTGGTGGTCAAATTTTAGGCTACATTCAACTTGTATTCCCAAGTCTCTCATTACTCAGTTGTTACTTAGGGTATTATTATTTATATGATATTTATACGATAGTCTGAAGGGATATCGTTTTTACTGAAGGGAATAATAATGCATTTTTTAGCACTAAGTTTGAGTCCATGGCTTTGGCACCAATCATTGGTTTGTGTAAGTTCTTCTTGAAGTAAAATGACATAATATGGAGATTCAGTGACTGCACCTAATTTGCAGTCATCAGCAAACTTAGTCGGCCACAGCCCTCTGTTCTGACCTGAACTTCTGAGAAGTATATTCCAAATAATAGGGAGCTCAACACTGACCCCTGTGGAACTGCACTGATGACAGATCTGCTGATTGAGGTAAAGTCCCCAACTCTGACTCAGTGTGATCTGTCGGTGAACTGGTTAGCAACCCACGTGATGACATAAGGGTTGGTATTCAACTGGGAGAGCTTATCAATGATGCCCAAATGTGGTACTGTGTCAAAGGCCTTAGCTAAGTCAAGGTAGGCTGTATGCACAGATTTGCCTTTGTCTATGGTTCTGATGAAGTTTTCAAAGAAGTCCACCAAGTTTAACATGCATGATCTGCTTTGACAAAACCAAACTGTGTCAGATTAAGGGTTTGGAGATCCCCCATATCCTTATTTATAAGATCCATGATGATTTGTTCCATGGCCTTACAGATAAGGCTGATTAAACTTATGGGTCTGTAGTTTCCAGGGTCTGTTGCTGTGCCACCTTTATGAAGAGGGATGATGGTTGCTGTTTTCCATTCAGGCGAGACAAAACCAGTACTCAGGCTGTGGTTGAAGAGAGTACTTAATGAAGTTGCTAACTCATGTTTTATATCATTTAAAACACAACCTGGAATGCCATCTGGTCACATAGAGGCTGTGCTTTTGAACTTGGAGAGAGCATTAATGACTTGAGGTTTGGAGATGCAAGGTGATGGCAATGTACAGGAAACATTTTGCGGCATGTTTGGAGGGGAATGGTGGGGTGAAATTTTTACCAAACCTGTCAGCTAATAGGTTAGCTATTTTTGCAGGATCAATGTGTGTGTGTAATGCCATCCACAGCTAGTTCAGCACACATCTGGGTCCTATCTTTTAGGTTGCAGATATAGCTGAAGAATGCCATATGGTTATCCTTAGCTATTTTTGGTAAATTATTTTGAAGTTGCCCATAGAAGATTTGACAAGTTGTCTTATTTGTTTGTTCAAGCAGAGGAGGGTGTTTTTCCAGTGCTGGGACCTCTATTTTTTATTCTTAGACAGCATCTTCTTCCTCGTGTTGTATAACTTATTAATGCTAGATGTCCACTAGGGAGGCTTTTTTTGAGGATCTTGTTTTGATCCTATCACGTACAGCTGTGTCAATACATTTCTATAAGTTTTTTCGTACAGGGCATTTGTGCATACCTTAGTATATCAATGCCATCTGTGGGAATAGGAGCTTGTAGATTATTTATGCCATTCCATAGTAGGGTATAATTAGCTTTGGTGAAATTTTTTAACCTGATTTCACCTAAGAGGGGTTCAGGTGTTATTGCTACTTCAAATGTGGCTGATTTGTAATCTGATTTAACCAGTGAGGGTCCTATACTTGTGGTGGTGCAACAGTCACCCATGTTGGTGAGGACCAGGTCAAGAATATTTGAACCCCTTGTGGAGTTGCACACTATTTTTTTCAGGGCATTAGTGTTAACAAAGTCCAGGAACCTTTGTGTGAACATGTTCGTACTCATATAAGTTTCCCAGTCAAGGAAGAAACAGTTAAAAATCACACATGACTAGAGTGTTTGGTTGTAATTTGATTGACTCACATAGGTCCAAATAAACAATGTGGGTATAATGATTCATTGAAGGGCCTATAGCAAACAGTGACATGAAGGAGAGTCTTAACCACAGTTAGTTGAACATGCAGTAACTCCATGGAGTTTTCCCGTCCAACCATTCTAGAGGTATCTTTGATAAACTTAGATGCTCTTTCTCTTTTGGTTCTCACATGTTCATTTTGTGGTCTGAAAGTGTGGAAGGCATTGTAGCCTTGCTAGGCCAGGGTACTGTCTGCAGCCTTGAAACAAATTTCTCTGATTGCACAGATGTCAACATCCTCCAGGGAGTGGAGTGCTTCTAGAAAATGCAGTTTCCAATTTAAACTCCTAGCATATAGCAGCATAACCTTTAATTTATTTGTGAGTGATATTTTCAGGTCAGAAATTTTGTTCTTGAGACCTTACCTGAAAAAGGCACCATGGGGGAGGCAAGTGTCTTAGTCAGTAACCAAAAGCCTAGAGGTGACAGGAGAAGACCATCTCTGGCAAAGCAGCGTGGTCTGTCAACCATGTCATTCCAGGCTGACAGGAACTGAATCCCTTTAGAATAACATCAGAAATTAAGCCAATTGTTGAAGTCAATCATTTTTATTTTATATTGTGGCATCATCCTAGGTGAGGGTAGAATGTTGCTCAAGGCTAGGGACATACCTGCCTGGGACACACATTCATAGAGCTCAATCATGCCTCTCTTTATATAGTCCAATGACATACGTCTCAAGTCATTCACACCAACATGAACTATGACAGAGTCATAACAGTACTTGTTATTGAGAGACTTGAGTGTATCTGTGATCTAACAGATCCTGGCACCTGATAGACAGCTGATCGTAACCTTCTTGTCCAGTCTGGTGAGTGAGACATCTTTGTGTCTCATCATGGGATCACCTGTGATGAAAAAAACTGGCTGAAATGTGCTTTACCTTAGGGGCTTATTTGGTGAGGAACTAGTGCTTGTGTTTTTATGTGCGTTGAGTGCTGTAGGTGCTGTATTAGGTGTAGCACGTTTGTGTTTAGAAGGTCTCTGGTGTTTATGTAGGTTTCTGGTGAGTACCACTGCATATGATGATTTATGTGTTGAGTGCATGGTTTGAGTAGGAGGTGTAGTATGTGAGCTGACAACCTTTTCAGTGTTACTGTTCTGTGTGTGAGAGAGCAAAGATTCCAGATTCTTAGTGTAGATGCATCTCTCACAAATTGTACTTGGGTGATTTAGGAGTAGATGGCTGTCAGTGTACATGAGGCAGTTGCTACATTGCCTCAGGATACCTATGTCAATCAGGCTGGTAGGAGAAATGGAGGGAAACTGATCATCCATAATGCTAGGTTAAATGCTGTTTTCACACTGGAGAGACAAAAATGAAGGGCTGTGGTATAACTGGGTGCTTAAATGGAGTCTGTACTAATGGGGTGCTCTATAAAGGGTCTATACTAGTGGGGGCTCTCTAAATGGTATGAGACTATTGTAGATTTGGTGGTTTTGGGACTATTTAAGGGGCATAAATGCAGCTGGTGTGCTCTCTGAGCAGCTAAGCGCAATTTAAGGGTTTCTCGTCTCATCTGGATCTCGGGCAGCTACAAAGGGAAAATTTATCTACAGAAAGTTTTGCATCTATAACTGCAATAGTTCCCCCCCCCCCCCCCACTGTGTGGTAGTTGCAATGGTGCATGAAGTTACCCTACAAGTAAACAGATGAATACAGCAGAGCAGAGTCTGATCGTCTAACTCTGTGGAGCTGTGTTAAAGCAAGTGCAAACCTGCGCAAACACAAGGCGTATGTAGCAACACTGAATAAACTGAATTAAACAATCTAACTAGTACAAAACCTCAAAACTGAGGCCTGTGCCAGCAACCTTTACTGATGAGTCCTAAGTGCACTCTCCTGCCACAGGGGTGCAGGGGGGCCTCTCCAACAAAAATAGCCTGGTTTAGTGCTCAATTTAACAAACAGAACCAGATTCAGCAGGTCTGAATCTAGTCTATGCAACAGCAGACAAAAAGTGTAACAAGTCAGCAAGAACAGTTTTAAAAAAATCAGCAGTATAGCAAAATACAGTTTAAAAGTGTAAAATGCAGTATAAAATTGTACTTACAGAATACAACAGATTCCTTGGATTGCACAAATGAATACAGGAGAGCAGTGGTTAATTGCCTAACTATGGAGCTGTGTTAAAACATGATTACCAGACCATGTTTTGCCAAGGTTTGTTTACACCTTTCTCCTCTAGGGTTTCTATTAACTGGCTAAAACTTTATCCACTCCCAGAGTACTTTTATTAGGCAACATGAAATTGACAAACCAACCTACATAACAAAATCAACTGAACTGAACCTCAGAGTACTAGTGCTCAATGCCAGGAGCCTAAATAAAAAAAGCTGCACTCCCTCCAAGCCCTCCTCACACTCAGAATACAGATATCTGTGCAGTTACGAAGACATGGGTTAAACTGGCAGAGTATCCCAGCAGTGCAAGGTTTCAGTGCCTTCCACACATTTAGACCAGTAGCTACACAGACAAGGTTTAAATGGTGCTGTCTTATTATTATTCATCAATAACAAGCATACCTCTGGAGTTCATCCACATGCAGATCACAAAAGACAAAATCCCATACCATATCCTAGCCAGCTATAGGTCACGTTTCATATACCAAGAAACTCACAAGGCATACTTAGACCTACTGGAGACTTTTACTATCCAACCTAACACCCTATACATGGGAGAGTTTAATTACCCCTCTATAAAACAGGAATCCTACATGAGCTCAAATCTATGGGTATCGAGATTCCTACACTTCATAAATAAAAACACCTTTGACAAATAGTGAATACTTCCACTAGAGACTCCAGCATGCTGGACCCCATGCTTACAAATATGGGAGAATGCTGCACCCTCTCCCTGGTGAGGTCTGACCATAAAGATGTCATCATCAAAATCAAAATCAACCCATGAATGCCATTAAAACCATAATAGTTAGGAACTATTCTAAGACAAATTACCTTATTTAAATGATGGTTTGTCAAAATTCAATGCCCCTCCAAACCCCCAAAGCAAAGCAGCATATGTTGAATTGCACTCAGAAATTCTGTACAACCATATCAATGGCAGCACAGAAGTTGCTGTACCTACTAGAAATAAGCCCAGGACTAGCCCTCGAAACAAACAGCCCTGGTGACATCCCAAATTAAACAGGATATACAACAAAAAATGGTGGCAAAAATCAGGAAGGGTTATTCCTATGAAGATAAAACCCATCTCATTAAATTAAATAGTTAACTAAGAGAGTTTACTAGTTCAAGCAAAGCCAAATTTGAGGTTAGGCTAGCCTCCAAGGTGAAAGATAACCATAAGAATTTCTACAGCAGTCAGAAACCTCAAGGGTAGCAGACAGCAATGTGCTTAACTGGTGGTTAATGATGCCACATTCACAAAGCCTGGTGATATAGCAAACCTGTTAGCAGACAAATTCAATTCCAACTTTACCACCCTCTCACCCTCAAGTATATCCTCAAACATAACCCCTCTAACTATAACTAGGGAGTATGTACTGGATTTACTCACTTAAGCCAAGAACATGGTCTCAGTGGGCCCCAATCCAAATCTGGAAAGTGTATCTGTATTGATGCCAGCTTTGATTAGTTTTTCAAGGATGAGAGAGAGTGGTTAATAAGATCAAATGTCTTAGTGACATCTACTACAAGAATGCAGCTGTGAAGTTCTCTTTATCTGTGTTTCACAGCAGGTCATCTGTTAAACACCAGGGGAATATGCCCACTACTGCTGATACTCCTTCCTGGATAAAAGCCAAGCTGTCTAAGGGAAAGATGATTGTAATAGTAGATATATTCAGCTAATTGTATGCATCCATTTCTTTCAAGGGTTTTACATAGATTGGGAAGAATAGAAACTGTCTGCGAGTGGGTTGTGTTTTCAAGATGGTGCTACTTTGGAAGTGGTTTGATTAATGAGGTTTTCCATATCAAGGCATTGTATTTTTGGAATGAAAGAAGTTATAGATGTGGGTAAGTGGTAAGGTAATATGCAATGGTAGATAAGTCATGGGTTTATGTTGCCTGAGGCAGGTGAAGCATCTGTGGGGGTGCCTTTTAGCACTGGAGAGTCTTAAGTTGATTTTATACATTTGAAGTAAAATGAGAGGGGAGGTGTATGTTGGAGGGGAGGGTACTTGAATGTTATGGAGGGTAGAATGATTGTTTCTTGGAGGGAGGTTACTAAATTCTTAACAGGAAGTCTGACAAGATAATTTAGCTTGTCTGCAATTGATGAACAAGGGAAACTGTTCCTATAGAGATATTTTCCTGGGTAGCTTACAGTTTCATAGGTTTGTTGGTGTATAGTAGGTTAATGACCACTAGCACACTTATATGTCTAGCCATTCAACCCAAATGTGACCCACAAATTGGATTCATATAGAGGTGCTTTACTGACTGCTGCTGTCCATCAGAAACATAGCTGCTGGACTAGGGGGTGAATTTCTGATTACCTATCCATTAGTCTCAGCTACACTTAAATAGGGACAGGGAGGAGCTCTGCTTGACATGGATGAGCAGAGTGTTCCCAAAACTGGGAATTCTCTGAGAAAAGTGTTATTTTCAATTGTCTTCTTCACTTCTGTTTTACTACATATCTCTGTCATCTGTAAAACTATTTTTCCCCACCCACCAGACCAGTTGTTGTGGTGGTCTTAAATCTTGGTGGCTTTGAGTTGCCCGCCTCTAGTATAAAGTTGTTACTGGACACCCCCCTCCCCCAGTCACATTACATCAGCTCATTCTACTGTTTATCGTGAGAACTTAGTAAAGGCCCACCCCTTTAGCTTCTGAACCTTGAATTATCTCATTATCTTCTGTCTCATCACTTTCTACTTCAAAAAAAAAACTGTACCTCTTTCTATTTCATTTTGAAGTTTGCCATAATTATTACTGCTTGTTGGTAGCCACTCTAAATTGATGACAGTATTCTAATGAATCACAGCTTTATTAGTGCTGTCTGTTACTGTTGTGATTTGTGAGCTATTGTTTCAAAGCAATCTACTGATTAACTAGATTTCATTGGTAGCTACTGCAATTTATTACTGGTTAACTGCATTTTGTTGCTGTTTAACTATATTTTCTCATACTGCAAGTGCTATTCCTTTGACTATAAGTGATTAATCTGTGCATCAGTCAGTTTTTTTACAGAGTTCTTAACCTTAAAATTGAGTAGCATAGTCTAAATACAGGACTGCAGCATACAGAGCTTCAGCTGCAAGGTTTTAAGCACTTTTTGAGGTATTCCAGCTACAAGTTAACTGTTTTTCTGAAAAAAAAAAGTTCTAAGCTTGTTTTCCACCTTTCCTGTTACTAGAGTACTCCAGATACAGATTTGCTGTACCCAGGACTGTTTTGTAAGTTTCTGAGTTCCCCAGACCTTTCTGTGTTACAGGGAAGCCTTCCAGCTTATCGTTGGGAGTGATAAACACTAGGTAGCCTATCTACCACAAGAAGAGTGGTTTGTGGCTCTGAAATTGTAGTTTATTGGCCGTTTCAGCAGTTTTTCTATCCCTTTCAACTTTCTGGTTTAAAAGCTCATGTTTGCATGGGTTGCACTTGTTTAAGCTCTGCGGATCCTGTTTTGGCATCCTGCAGACTACAAGAGCATTATAAAGGAGAAAGAGAGACTTTAAGCGCCTCCATTCTGATTTTTTTTCTGATTATACTGCTTTCTGCACTTGATATGTCATTTTTTTCATTTAACTGCATTTATTTTAACTGTATTTGATTTAATATTGCTACACACTCAAGTGTGATAGCTTGCACTGCATTTAAAGTATATTACCAGTGCCAGAAAGTCTACTCTTCACTTTTTCCCTTAGATCTTGCTAGATCTCTTCTCTCTTGCACGTTAGTTAGCTTATTTACCTAGCACTTCATCAGGCTTTTTGTAGCAATTATTGTAGCACACACAAGTGCTATCAGCACTAGATGTCCTATAAGGAAACAGCTCCAGTACATAGTAATGATGACCATCCCTCCTGGCATGTCTAAAGGTCAGTTTCATGTGCTTTCTCCTATTAACCTGGTGAACTTGGGCATTCTGAGGCAGTATAGCAACTGCCTCATGTACACAGACAACCCTCTCCTCTTAATACCCCACACTCACACTTGTGAGACATGCGCTTATATCTCCAAATTGGAAGTCATGCACTCTCCAGCAATGACCGGAATAGCTGGTCAAGAGGAGAAGGTCAACACCTGCACCACACCACATGGAACACATAGCCCTCCAGAACACCCACCATCACAGCCCTCACATAAAAACACAAACCACACACCCACGTTCGCAAAGGGTCTCAATAGAAATCTACCCAAACAGCAGAGACCTCCAAGGCAAAGACACACTTGACCACAACACAACACAAACCACAAGACATATAGCTCACCTACATAGTGTGCCTCTTAACCTAAGCCCCTAAGTCAAAATAGCTTGCCCAATACAATAATCATAGGTGACTCAATAGTGAGGCACACTGATTAAAGCAGCAGAAAGCACCCCTGCACTACCAGCCTATAACTCATTCCACACCTTTTGGCCCCAGAACATGGACCGATGCTCCAAAGGGAGTGGTGTCTCTATATTCATAAAGGATATGCACACCTCCAAACTAGTAGCCCAGCATAACACATCTGAGATACTCTAGGTACATCTAACATTGGGTAATATGGCGATTCAGGTCGTAGCCTGCTATAGGTCCCCAACCATGTCCCAAGACTCTCACTCCACATTCCTAAGCACCCAGGAAACTATTAAGATCCAACCCAACACTTTCATACTAGGTGACTTCAACTACCCCTCCATCAACTGGGAAAACTACTCATGCACCAATGCACTGGCCCAATGCTTCCTGGACTTCATCAATTCCAATGCCCTGCACCAGCTCATTCTTACCCCACTAGAGGAAGCAACATCCTTGACCTGGTTATTACTAACATGGGCAAACATTGCTCTACACCAGTAGTCAATTCCTCCCTGGTTAGATCCGACCACAAACTAATCACCATGGAAATCCACATCTCACCCACACACCCCACAAAGGTATCCACCATGAAAAACTTCTCCAAAGCTGACTTTGGAGTCTTAAAAACAGAGGTGCCTAACTTCATGGCACCCATGCCACTGGAAAATAGATGCATGACTGCCAAACCATACACCAAGGGATCAGTCCTTAGTTTTCTCCTGTTTGGTATCTACTTCTTAGAAGGCCAGGTCAACATGGAGGGAATCTGGCTGACCAAGTTCGCATACGACTGCAAGCTGGAAGCCATTATTAACTCCCCAAGTGATGCAGACATCCTACAGAAAGGCCTCACTGAGAGCAATGACTAGTGTAGAAACCATGGCCTTAAGCTTAATGCCCAAAAATGCGTCATCATCCCCTTTGTGAAAACCCAGTTCCTACAAATTACCACATCGATGGGAGCCCACTGAACACTGAAGGTTTTATAAAAGATCTGGGGACACAGGTTGATAGCAACCTCTCCTTCGACCACCACATTGCCACTGTGGTCAGAAAGTCTTTCTGTGTGGCACATCTCATTACCACGGGTTTTGCATCCAGGAAGAAAGAAGTCATCACTTCTCTCTACTCTTCCCTCATTAGACCAATCATAGAGTATAATGCCCCATTTGGCATGTACCTCACTAGAGACCTGCAACAGCTGGGGAGGCCACAAACGTACCTCACAAAGAGGAGCCTAGCCCTTAAACGCATGTCCTACATGGACAGCCTCAAAAACTCCAGCTATTCTCTGTCTCATATCGTCTACTAAGAGGCAATCTCTGCTTGACTTACAAAGCCATGTCTGACCCAGCTCTGTTAGAAATGCTATGTCTAAAGAAATCCCAATCCCTCCACACCACATGCTCCAGAGACCTCAACCTCATTACCGCAATCAACAGAACATGCTGGAGGGACAGGTTCATAACTCAGAGACTGCCCATGCTCTGGAATAGACTTCCCATACATGCCAAGCAGAGTATCTCACTGGCCCTCTTCAAGAGAAATCTTGATGAGTGGATGGGAAATAGAAAGTTCACTCCGGGGATTACTCCAGTGGCTCCACTTGATAGAGGCACTGGGAACTAATGTCAGGTGGCACAATGCCAGAGCACTTCTATGGGCTAGGCTTGTAAAGGCTCCAGGGCCACTAGCCTAGTGCATACCTATGAACCTATGAACATATCTGTCTCTCCAACATGTTCTATTTATGTTGCAAGCAAAACTTAGGTCTTTTAATCTAGTATTTCTGATTCTGTTTTGCAGCTGTATAGAAGGTTCATGAAAATAGGGACCAGGGATGCAATGTATGTCAGGCAAAAATCACCCCTCAAAAGTCTGTAAATAGACAGGGCTTTGAGGTGATCTGCATAGGGCATTTTGTTTCCTTCCTGTATTCTTTTTGGAATGAATCTTTGTGGATGTTCCAGTTACTGCATGTGTCTGGTCAGGGACATACCAATGGGTCAGATGATGACCTTTCTGGACATATTTCATGCTCTTGTTTATAAGATGAACAACACAGAAGGATTTTCTTACTACCTTGGACACATGTTGGTTGAAGGCTAGATTACTATCCACATGAGTTACCAGATCCCTGACTAGTGGATCAACTTTTAGAGGTGTTTTAATGATGGCATAGTTGTACTGAGTTTTAAGCCATGACTTTGTCACCAAGAACTTGTCTGTGTTAGGCTTTTCTGAAGGGTGTTCTCATCTTGGGGGATTCAATCACTTGCAATCATCTGCAAACTTGGTTAGCCAGAAGTCTTTGCAATTGGCTTTGACATCTGAGAAGTAAATGGTGAAGAGGGATGGGCCTAGTGCAGAGTCCTGGGGGACTCTACTGATAACTAGCTTTTTTGTGAAGGTGGCCTCACTGGATGTCTCCTGAACAGTCTGAAATATTACTTATCAGGACCCCTTGAGTCATTATTTAACTACAGTCTTAAAGCAGGCTTTGTTCTGCATGAATGGAGGACTGGAATGGTCAACCCCCTTCATAAGGAATGACTATCAACAGATCTTAGAAACTACAGACCCATTGGTCCGACTATGTCAGTCTTATGTGCAAAGCTATGGAATGAATTATCATGTAAATTATCAACAAGGATATAGGAGATCTCCAGACACAGAATCCTTCCCAATTTGGCTTTGTCAAAGGAGGGCCATGTTTACTGAATGTGGTAAACATCTTTGAAAAGGTCACTAAGGCAATAGATGATGGAAAAATAGTGCATACTGTCTACCTAGCTCTGGCTAAAAGATTTGATACAATCCCAACTCGAACATTGTCAATAAACTTATGGAACTAGGTATAAATTCCTTTGTAACATGCTAGATAGCTAGCTGGTTCACTGATAGGACTCAAGAGGTTAGAATCAGTGAGGCCACCTTAACAAAGAAGCTGGTCATCAGTGGAGTTCCCCAACCCAACCACCTTTGCCATTTACTTCTCAGATGTCAAAGCAAATTGCAAAGACTTCTGGCTAACATGGGGTCGATTATCTGTCATACGCTCTTCTGAGCATGCAATATGATAATATAGACCCATTCTTACCAAAGGTGGCAAGTCTGGTGATGCATTGAAAACCAAGGGAGCATTAAAGGAGGGTATATCATTCTTCACAGTTCTTTGGTGCACCCAGGCTAACAGAAACTACATTTACATTCTTTACACCTGGTCAGAAACCAGAGCAATAAAGGGCATTTATACATGCAAATTCTAGCTATTAACTCTGGTCTTAAAACAATACACAGGATTCCTCCCTCTAGACATATTGGCTCCGAATTTTGACATCAGAAACAGTCATAAAATGTTTGACTTAGCTTTCTTACAGCAGAGTTCAGGGTTGTTACATTTTTGCAGTCTTTTCACCAAAAGGATAAAGGGTCTCAAACATCTGTCCTATGCTGCCCGACTGAAAGAACTCCAGCTCTATTCAGTCAATGTTGCTCAGTGGTGACCTTTGCCTAACATACAAGGCCATCGTCTTACTACACAATGCTAGTCAAGAGTTCAGAGATCACAGAGAAATGTTTAAAACAACACAGTAGAAAAGTTCTGACATCACAGAAAAACACTTACTCTAATCTTCCTAATTTCTAGCTATTTCTAAGAGAAAACACAGTTCTAAATAACTTACATCTAGAGCAAGACAGTGCTGATGATGTTGGATGTTCTCAAGACAAATGTTTTGAGCTCTCTGATTCTCTCTCTTTAAATTGATAACACAGAGCTGCTTCACATGACATCATTCTTCACAGTTCTTTGGTGCTCCCAGGCTAACAGAAACTACATTTACATTCTTTACAGCTGGTCAGAAACCAGAGCAATAAAGGGCATTTATACATGCAAATTCTAGCTATTATCTCTGGTCTTAAAACAATACACAGGATTCCTCCCTCTAGACATATTGGCTCCGAATTTTGACATCAAAAACAGTCATAAAATATTTGACTTAGCTTTCTTACAGCAGAGTTCAGGGTTGTTACATTTTTGCAGTCTTTTCACATTTAAGAGAACAAGCCTGCCGCTTACATTAATATTTACAAATGATAGAATTATCTACAAAATTCTATCTGGCTAGGCTGGCAGCCTTCACCTATCTTCGCACAAGACTTGTCGGTCTGCACCTGCTTACAAATCACTGCGTTTTGGAGAGAATATATGCTCAGAAGAAAGTATTTTGAAGACACCAACAACTGGTTTATTACCTTGGAATCTACCAAGAGCAGGAACTTAATAATGTAGCATACGTGAAAAAAATTGCTATAAAAGCCTTTATTAGATGTTTCTTTAGATGCATCTGTTTGAACAAGTTCTACCAATATCTTAAGCATCCTAGAATCAAGTGAACCTTGTGGTTAACATGTGGCTAGCGTTATGTTTAATTAAAAAAATAAGATGTATAATGTCAGAAGTTGCATTTGTTTTAATAAAAACAGACTCACTCAGTCACTCTCTCCAGAAAATGTAAGTACTGGGGAGAGTAGCGAATTGTCCCGTTTGTCATCGTGTGTGTGTGTGTGTGTGTGTGTGTGTGTGTGTGTGTGTGTGTGTGTGTGTGTGTGTGTGTGTGTGGTCAACAGAGTGAGTGAATCCTGTTATTCTAGTAATTTTATAATTTAATAAGAGCAATATTTAAAGCTCGTCTTCATTTTTGGACCTTTGTCCTGCCATTATTTTAAATGTTGTCCAGATTTCTTGCACTAAGAGGTTGAGAGAACTGAACTGGCTAGTTTATCATTGTGTGTACATGTGAATGGCCAATACAGAGTGAGTGAAGAGCTGCAAGAGAGTTAATAGCCATATACAATTGAGGTTTAGACTTCAGATCCTTCAGAAAAAAAATGCTAACACTAATCCTTTTATTTTAGCAATTTTCAACTTTAATAAGAGCAATATTTAAAGTGTGTCTCCATTTTTGGACCTTTGTCTCGCAATTATTTTAGACATTGTCCAGATTTCTTGTACTTAGATGTTGAGAGGATTGAAAACATACTTCTCCTCAGCTGTCTGTGATTTTGACTCAAATTTTATCTCTGTCGTAAATACATTCCAAGACTGATGGGTCTTGGAGAAAAGGTGGTGAATTATCCTTAATAAATAATGACAATAATTTGAGTTATAGGCTTCTTTTACTACAGAAAAGTGTATGCTAATTCACATTCTCTTATTCTGTCAATGTTTCAAGTTAATAATATTAATGTTTTAAGAGTATCCATGATTATTACTGATCGTCTCTGATTATTTCTGTATTTGTCTGTGATTCTTTTGAGATTTATCCCTGGTTGGTTGAGAGCTATGGTGTAGTGAAAAAGCACACTTTTTACCAATGTTTGTGTGATAGCATGTCATTACCATTACCAGACATTTCTGAGAGTTGAGGGAAACGGCTTCCGATTTTTTTCTTGTGTGCAGTTGTGCTAAGAAGCTGAGAGAGGTATCATATACCTCTCCTAGCTGTTAAGGTTTGGACAGAATGTCCAGATTTTTGCCCCATATTTTAGGTATGTGTTCCTGAAGCCGTGGTGGTGCAGCGGTACCATTGTCACCTCACAGCAAGAGGTTCTCCCATTCGATTCTCGGCTGGAGCGCCTTCTGTGTGTAGTCTGCATGTCCTCCCCGCGGTCGAGTGGCATTCGAAAGACATGCGTGAATGGGCGTGCCTTCGTTGAAGGTTGGGCACTGGGCTAGCACCTCGGCACCGTAAAAATCTACTGCCAATCATTAGCAGACCTGAGTTCCGCTGTGGTGACTCCTAACTGGGAAAAGCAGAAAGAACAACAACATTTTAGGTCTGTGTTCCTCATACCTGGCAAATCACTAAGGATATAATACTAACAATAATAACTTTCCGTATCCTTCAAAATATGCATGCTAACAACACAAATCCTGTTATAAAAGAGCAATTTGTCTCTATTTTTGAGCCTTTGCCACCTCCCTGTTATTTTAGACTGTGTCCAGACTTCTTGCCCTAAGAGGTTAACAAGTATAAAATAGTCAGTTAATATACAGTCCCTCTAAATCCCTCCTAAAATGTGTTTATTTTTTATTTTTATTTTTTTAAAAAAAAGGTGGTGAATTAGTTTAGATAATGACAATAATTTAGTTACAGACTTCAGGAAATGTATATGAATTCAGTTTTCTTATTGTGTCTCAGGTTAATAGTGCTAATATTTTTAGTGCCCTTGATTGTCCTTAATTATTTCTGATGACTGGCTGATGACATTTGAGGAATAGGTGGTAAATAATACTAAATAATGACATGACATTATTACAGCTATAGACTTCTTTTACTTCAGAAAATGTATATTGATTCACGTTTTAGTCTGTCAGTTTCTTAGGATAATAGTAGTAATATTGAAATGTCCTTGATTGTTTGGACTGCTCTATAATTACTTCTGGATTTGTCCCCAAAGTGTTAAGAGCTATGGATGGTGACTGCTTTTGATTATAGAAATGAAAAGCTGAAAGTTAATACAGGTATTGCAGTGGGCTGGTACACACACAATACCTATATTATTACCTTTAACAGTGTTTTATGGTAATTGGAGAGAGACAGTCATATAGTGGGATATTGGTATTGTGGGGGTGGGGCATGATGTGGAGTACAATGAGGTCATGACAGGGAGGCCCCAGTCCAGTGTCCTGCCTATGGCTCCGTATGACCTTGATCCAACTCTGGATATAACTGCGATGGTTGTGGGATAATAGTGAGGTCATATCCAGAATTACTGAAGACCACATGCCTGCAATGTCTAAATGGTGTACAAAACTGGGTAAATATGTACTATTTACTTTAATATGTGTAGATCATGAGAGCTGGGGCAACCAGTCATTGATACATGTGTTGTATTATAGGTATCCTCACACATTTTGTGACCTGTTGAGTCTGGACACCAGAAGGGGTTTTTCTGTGCCCACAATAATCTGATGATACCATACTGGTGCAAACAGAGGAGGAAGAGATACCGTTCTTTTTCATGTGCAATAGCAATAGTTCTGATGGCAGCCATGATAATCATGATGCATTGTCTGGACAGCATATGGAGCAAGCTGTTGCTTTGCAAGTGGGGGGGGTTGCCCTACTGGTGCACATTCTGTTACTCTCTCTGAATATTTGTCGGGGGTATGATAAATGTAGATCAAAGTAGGGGCACCTCAACTAAATGACCTCCATCATACACCAGCACATCTTCATTGCTTGATGGAGATGATGCCGGGATGATTGACATTACAAACTCACAACAACCATACCTCTCAACCTCTAAGCTCAATAAATATGAACAAAGCCAAAAATAATGGGGTCAAAGGTGCAAAAATAGGGGCAGATTTTAAATATTGCTCTCATAAACTTAGAAGGATGATGGAATAAAAGATTTTGCATTAACATGCATATTCTGAAGGAAATTAAGTCTGAAACTCAAATTCTGTCATTATTTGGGGTGACTTCTATTTTCAATAGTTTGCCAGAAAATCACAATTTTTTTGATGAACAAAACAAAAATACCAGGCAAAAATCTGGACATTCTTTGAAAATCTGGACAAATGACAGGTATGACAACAGCTTATGGACAGGCCTGATCTGACACCATCATAGAAGTAGTGGTCTGATAAAGTGCCCAAGTCTAGGATGGCGATTATTTGCTCACTGTATTTCTTGAATGTCATACACAGATACAGCAGCTCACATTGCAAACAAAGTCTCACTCTACATTCATACTGCTTGCCTTGGGCTGCATATTGCACAATGGAGCTATTAAGCATGTGTGCAGTTGGACTGCAGGCATAATGACCTCTGTTGTGTACAGAGTGTAGCTTTGCAACAGATAACATGACATGTTGATGACATTAATGAGATTGGGCAGGAGATTTATGATTACAAATGGTTATTGCATGCTGTGGTGCATCTACTGTCTACTATTGTCCAAGCACATTATTCCTGGGTTCACACCTCCCCATCAGAAAAGGGCAATAACAGAATCACCCCCAAACATCTGGTGTGTCAGTGCTATCTCTGCCAAAAACAGCTACATTTCCTCACAAGCAATAGTGACCATGCCTTCTGGGTGTACACCCTTTCCTTACTGGTGAGTCCTATTTCTAGGCACTCATTTCTGTCAAGTTCATAGGTTCATAGGTTCATACTAGGCTATCTGCCCTAGGGCATTTATAAGCCTAGCCAGAGTATGATTGGCTTTCACCACCCATTTTAAATTAATTTTGCTATGCCCTTTTTCGAGGTTAGTATACTGTGCCTCTGTCTAGCAGTGACACAGAAGTGATACCCGGGGTAAACCTATGATCTCCCATCCACTCATCAAGATTCCTCTTGAAGAGAGTCAATGAGGGACTCTGCCTAACCTGGACTGGGATTTTATTCCAGAGTGAAGGGAGCCTCTGGGTTATGAATCTGTCCCTCCAGCATGTCCTATTTTTTTCAGTGCTGAGGTTCAAGTCTCTCGAGCGTGTAGCTCGATGGGATTTGGATTTTTTGAGGTGCAGCATGTCCCTTAATTCCGGGTTAGACATGGCTTTATACATCAGGCACAGGTCACCTCTGAGCAGGCGGTATGCCACTGAGTAGAGCTGGAGTTTCTTTAACCGGGCAGCATATGGCATCTGTTTGAGCCCTTTGATCATCTTGGTGAGGTACTTTTGGGGTCTTTCCAGTTGCTGCAGGTGTTTGGTAAGGTACATCCCAAAAGGGGCATTGTACTCGATTATGGGCCTGATGAGGGATGAGTAAAGAGGCACGATGACCTCCCCTAATCTAGATGTGAATCCCTTCATTATTAGGTGGGCTATATAAAATGTTTTTCTAACCACTTTGGCCACGTGGTTGTCAAATGAGAGATTGCTATCAACTTGGGTCCCCAGGTCCCTAATTACTTCTTCTGTACTTAATGGATTACCACCTATGTGGTAATTTGTGGGCACTTTGTTTTTGCCAAAGGGGATGACTATACACTTTTGGCATTTAGCTTGAGGCCATGGCTCTGGCACCAGTTGTCTGTTTCTATGAGGCCCTTTTGGAGGATGCTTGTGTCGGCTGGAGAGTCGATTATGGCGCCCAGTTTGCAGTCATCTGCGAACTTGGTCAGCCACAGTCCTTCCGTGTTGGCCTGTACCTCCGAGAAATATATACCAAACAAGAGAGGTCCCAGGACTGAGCCTTGTGGGATGCCACTTGTAACTGGTTTAGAGTCTGACATGGCTCCAGCAGTTCTAACCATGTGGGTTCTGTCCTTGAGCCAGTTTGCAACCCATCTAGTGACATGGGGTTTATATTTAAGCTGGTGAGCTTATCTATAATGCCTGAGTGGGGTATTGTATCGAAGGCTTTTGTGAGGTTCAGGTAGGCTGTGTGGACCACCTTCCCTTCATCAATGGCCTTGGTGACTGTTTCAAAGAAGTCGACCAGGTTTAAGAGGCAGGATCTGCCCTTAACAAAGCCGAACTGGGTAGGATCCAGTGTCTGTAGGTCCCAAATATCTTTATTTATGAGGTCCATGATGATCCTTTCCATAGCTTTGCAGACCAAGCTAGTCAGGCTTATGGGGCGATAGTCTCCAGGGTCCGTTGAGACACCACCTTTGTGGAGAGGGACCACTGTTGCTGTACGCCACTCTTTGGGTACATATCCTGTAGTAAGGCTGAGATTGAGCAGTAGTTTTATGTTTGGGTTTAGCTCTTCTTGGAGTTCATGTAGGACGCAGCCCGGGACACCGTCTGGTCCCATTGATGCTGTGTTTTTTGCTTTGGAGAGGGCGGCTCTTACCTGAGCATCTGAGATGTCAGGGGGGCAGCACTCTGCTGGGATAGATATTTGCCCTTTTGGTGGGGAGTTTGCACTGAACCTGTCAGCTAGGATGTTGGCAATGTCTGTGGGTTCGGTGTATTTTTTGTCATTTTGGACTAATTCTGAGCATATCTGGGAATTCCCACTCAGGTTCCTAACATAACTAAAGAAAGCCTTGTGATTATCCTTAGTGTCCTGTGCAATTTTTCTCTTGAAGCTTGCCTTAGACGATTTTATGAGTGCCCTTAGTTTTTTGCTATTACTGATCAGAGATGCCTTCCTTTTTGGGATTTTGCTCTGTCATGTAGTAGCTTCCTCCTTCTATTGTATAGTTTGTTTATGGCTGGGGTCCACCAGACAGGATGTCTGCCTTTGGAGGATTGGGTCTTGGTTTTATTTGGGATTGCATGATCCATGCATTCCTGAAGGTGTTCATAGAATGCATTTATAAAGTATTCTGCGGTCTGGGCCGTATTTTCCACAGGCCTGGGGGCTTTGAAGGATTCCACCTCGGTTTTGAAGAGTGTGAAATTTGCTTTAGAGAAGTTTTTCACTGTGGTTTCTGGGCAAGGGGTGGGGTCGGGATGTGAATATCCAGTGAGATCAGTTTATGGTCTGATCTTACCAGTGAGGGATACACTTCTGGTCTGGAGCATAGAGTCCCCATATTGGTGATGATCAGGTCCAGTATGTTTTCCCCTGTTGTGGGAGTGGTAACAAGTTGTTCCATAGCATTTGAGTTTATGAATTCTAGGAACCTTTGGGCTAGGGTGTTGGAGCTAGAGTAATGCTCCCAGTCTATGTTTGGGTAGTTGAAGTCGCCCAATATAATGGTGTTTGGAGAGACCTTCATATTTTCCAGTGTTCTCAGGAAGGCCGAGTGGGGTTCCTGGGTTTGGGAGGGTGGTCTGTAGCAGGCTATAAACTGGAAGGCAGTTTTAGCCACTGTTAGTTGCACATGGATAGTCTCTGATGCTTCGTGCTTTGCCACCAACCTGGAGGTGTGGGTATCTTTGATGAATATCGATACTCCCCCTCCTTTTGTGGTTCGGTCCAAGTTTTGGGGCCGAAAACATGGTATGAGGTATAACCTGGTAGTGCTGGGGTGCTCTCGGGAGCCCTGAACCAGGTTTCTGTTACTCCACAGATATCGATGTTCTCCATGCTAAGGAGAGTTTCGAGTGCATGCATCTTGAGATTTAGACTTCTGGGATTGAGTAGCATTACTCTTAGTTTCTTATCCCTTGTGATACCTATGGAGGTGGGTTTGTCTTTTGAGCCTTGCCTAAAAAAGGCACTATGGGGGTAGCAAGAGCCTTTGCCAATATCCGAAACATGGACAATGATTGAGTCATATTTGTACTTGCCGTGGAGTGACCTGAGTGCTTGTGTTATGTGGCGGATCCTAGCGCCCGACAGGCTGCTCACCGTGACCTTCTCCTTGTTCAGCCTGGTGAGTGGGACATCAGTGTGCCTGACGATAGAGTCACCTATTACAAGTGTATCAGGTGTGTTGTTTAGCCTTAAGGGCTGTGACTGTTCGGCACACTGGTTTTGTGAGATATGTGTTGCACGTGTTTTGTTTTGGGGCAGCGGTTGCTTGGGTGTCTTCTTTGGAGGTCTCTGCTGCTTAGGCAGATCTTTATTTAGAGCCTCCGGGTATGTTTTTGTGTGATTATGTGTTTGGTTTGCTGTCATGGTAGGTCTATGTGAGACTGGAATTATTGTGAGTGTGGTTTCCTTCTCCTCCTGACTGGTTATTACAGTACTGAGTTAAGAGAGCTTAGCCTCCAGTTTGGCTATATGGTTACATCTCTCACATGTGTTGGAATTTGTTGGGAGGAGGAGAGGGTTGTCTGTGTACATGAGGCAGTTGTAACATTGCCTCAAGATTCCCAGATTCACCAGCTGGACCGGAGAGGAGATTGACAACTGACCTTTGGACATGCTAGAATAATATTGGGAATTCCTTTATAATTGAAAACAAGGGCCAATGGGGAGTAAGGGTGTAGTGCTTTTAATTGTTAGTGCTGACTTATATAATTACTTTAGTGAGCAAGTGCCAGGTAACTTAAGTGCAATGTGTTACAGGTAACTTAAATGCAAAAACGACAAACAGTAACTTTCTTTCAAGTGAAACAAGGAAATAAGTACAGTAAGCAATGCAGATATCACTAGGGATCCTGCACAACAGCAGGTGTACATGTGAAGGACAAGTTACATATCAGATGCAGATATCTATGCCTTGTTTTCACAGGGGCAAATCCTGACTGCATATGATTGTAGTGGGAAGTCAGCATATCAACCAAGGCCATCTATTTTTGAATAAGATTGAAGTAGAGGCTAGACATTCCTTATACCCTATCTTGCCTTGTTTTTTGGCCTACTGCTTAGGGTTTAGAAATGTCCTAGTCTAAGAGTCTGCCTTACCTTGCTCAGAATAGGTCCTCCACATTTAAAGTTAGGACCCTAATTGCTCTCAGGCTAGAGGACATGATTTACCTAATTCCATAGCCTTATGTTACTCTTAAATGTGGGGTTCTGGTGCATTTCTAATGGCCCACCTTTATCACTTGTCCTTCACATGTACACCTGCTGTTGTGCAGGGGCCCAAATATCCTCCAAGTTGTGCATTTGTAATTCAATCAATACTTGTACAATAAGGGTTGCAGTTACCAGTCTGGTGGTGCCAACCACTCCTCCAGACCAGGGAAATGGTGCACTGTCCGTCTAAACTTCCTCTGGTGAGGCAGGAACTGGACTACCTCTTTCCCAAAGGATTAGTGATCTGACATTGACAACTCAGTTTCTCCCTCCCCATCTGACTTCTTCAGCACTCAAGTCACTATTCAAACTTAGGTTCTGTGGGTCTCATTGGGGTCAGGGCTTTATCCCTCTAGGCCATGATGCTGGTGCATAGCAATGTTTTTTACAGATGTTTATTCAAAGTTTCAGTTAATCACATGCAGAAAACTATGACACATGAGCACTGAAAATGCTGTATGAGTTATGAACTTTGACATTAGAAAGAAAGAATGAAAATTTGACTTAGACTTAATGAATGAACCAACACCTGGAGGGCATTGTCACCTCCGTAGAATGCAAACAATAAATAAAATGACTTTTAGCAGTGATTGACAGGTGTTTCATGCTGCTAAACACTAGTAATTACACCAGACAAGATTGTATGTCTTCAGCTATTTTTCAGAAAGTGTTACATCAATGGAAATTGAATATGCAAAGGGTGATGATGATGTTTTTAATGTGCTTTAGGGAATTGAAAACTAACTGCTTGCTAAGAAAAACAACCAAACCAAAAGCCACCTCCAGAGGAAGCCTTAATAAGCAAAAATAGTAAAATGAAAAAAAAGGCTTCCACCACAACGAAAAGTTCACTGAGAAATTCTGTTAAAATGTAGGCTTTAATAAAACAAAGAAATAAAAAGCACAAATTGTGCTGTTCGTTACAGGTCAAACAGGATAAGCGCTTTCAGTTAAAAAAACCTTCTTCAGATCCTAGTGTGTAGACCTGACTTACTGCTGTTAAATAAAGATCCTTAATTGCTCAACCAATCACATACAACAATCAGATGCACACCTTCCTTAAGCCTCCATTTCATTTCTTAATTAGGCTTCTCTCTTTCGAAATAGGTTTAATAGGAACTATTCTGTTGAGCCCTGGAAATAAATTAGCTCGGAGGTTCATGATCCATTTGCTTTCTTCCTTTTCAGTTTTGTTGACAATGTCTCCTCCACGGAGGTTAGTAGTCACATTTGAGATAACCATAAAGCTAAATGAATGCCCTGGATTTTCAGACACATGTCCATATAGGGCATTGGTTACCACTTTATTTTTGATGTCTAACAGATTGCGAAGTATCCATTCCTTAAACTTTCTATTGGTCTTTCCTACATAATAGGCTTGGCACAAGTTACAAGTGCCAATGTATATAACATTCTTGGTGTTGGAGTTAGCAAAACCAGAGAACTTATAGCATTTGTTAGTTACCAGATGAACAAAACTGTTGGAACAATTAATGTGGCTGCAAGTTTTGCAAAAGCCACATTTCCAAGTTCCTAACCTATTTCTTCCTTCTGTACTCTGCTTGTTAGGTATTCCATCATAGTTGCACAATAAATCCTTTAAGTTCTTCTTGTTTTTATAACCAAACTTAGGTGTTTCCCCCTACAATTCTCTTAATTTTACTGTCAGCAGTTAAGACTGGCCAAAATTTCTTGATCGTTACACGGACATCAAAGGAGTCAGTGCTGTAGGTCATCATGCATCTGAGACTGTTGCTGTTCCCACCTTTCTTCACATCGCTCTGCTTCCATTTCGAGTAGTACGGTTACCCTTTGTTGTATCGAATGGACATTGCTTTGCCTTTACTCATGACTAATTGTTTTTCATTGTAGCCTCTTGAAGCAAAATTCTGTAAGAGTTTGTCTTGTTCCTGCAGAAAATTATCATTGTCAGTACAGAGCTTGGATATCCTGGTCACTTGATTTTCAACAATATTCTGAAAAACATGTCTTTTCACATGGGAAATGGATACGAAAAATGAATGGAAGGAATGCATCATCTTTTACAATAGGTTTGTGGATGATGTTATATTCCTATGGAAGGGCAGTATACAACGCCTAAATGATTTTGTCAACTATTTAACAAGTACAACCAGCTTTTTAAGATTCGAAGTGAAAACGTCATCAAATGAGATTGAGTTCTTAGACTTGAGAATTTCAATGAATAATAGCAAAGGAATTGGCACCACTCTATTCAGGAAACCAAACTGGAGGAGCCATATGCTATACTACAATAGCATGCACCCGAGACATATTTTTCAGAATATTGTTGAAAATCAAGTGACCAGGATATCCAAGCTCTGTACTGACAATGATGATTTTCTGCAGGAACAAGACAAACTCTTACAGAATTTTGCTTCAAGAGGCTATAATGAAAAACAATTAGTCATGAGTAAAGGCAAAGCAATGTCCATTCGATACAACAAAGGGCAACCGTACTACTCGAAACAGAAGCAGAGTGATGTGAAGAAAGGTGGGAACAGCAACAGTGACAGATGCATGATGACCTACAGCACTGACTCCTTTGATGTCCATGAAACCATCAAGAAATTTTGGCCAGTCTTAACTGCTCACAGTAAAATTAAGAGAATAGTAGGGGAAACTCCTAAGTTTGGTTATAAAAACAAGAAGAACTTAAATGATTTATTGTGCAACTATGATGGAATACCTAACAAGCAGAGTACAGAAGAAAGAAATAGGTTAGGAACTTGGAAATGTGGCTTTTGCAAAGCTTGCAGCCACATTAATTGTTCCAACAGTTTTGTTAATCCGGTAACTAACAAATGCTATAAGTTCTCTGGTTTTGCTAACTGCAACACCAAGAATGTTATATACGTTGGCACTTGTAATTTGTGCCAAGCCTATTATTCAGGAAAGACCAATAGAAAGTTTAAGGAATGGATACTTGGCCACCTATTAGACATCAAGAATAAACTGGTAACCAATGCCCTATATGCAGGGCTGGCCTTAGCTGAAATGGCGCCCTAGGCGAAGTAGTACTCCAGCGCCCCCTTAAGCCCCACCCACTCCATACTAATGCACACCACTATAAGCCACACCCACAGGTAGGCCACTCTCCAAGAAGGCCACTTCAGTCTTTTCCTTCAATTATTTAAATGCAGTCATTCACATTTCAAATTATCCTGGCTAAGCTAATGCATTGCCCATGGAATAAACTCTCTCTTTTTTTTTTTTTTTTTTAACTCAGGGAAGGCGAACTTGCAAAGTTAAATATGCATTATTGAATGTTGGATTTCAACTGATGTTAGAAACAAAGCCAGCATTAGAATGCTTAATATCAATATTTAAAAATCACCTGTTTTTTTTTTTCTTAAAATTGAATGCAAATTTGAGAAAGGCAGTTGTATTGTGTAAGTGTTTGATAAAATCATAGACATAAACTTCCACCCTGTCCCATAACATAACAATATTGTCCAGGTATATTAAATACAACTTGCAATATTGACAAGCAAAAATCATAATTAAAATGTTAAATACTTCCCAAGTATAAAGTAGCATGTTTGCATAAAGTGAGTCATATCACCCCATGGATATTCTTATCATTTGCTTAAAGGTTTCCCTTCAAAAAAAACATATAATTTTTGTCCAAAACCATGGAAATGAGATCCATATTATGCTAACTTCTCCATCTAATAACATCACAAGTTAGAAGGCCTTCAGGAATAATCTGGTACCCTCCTCCATGGGTTTACAGGTAAAAAGTCCTATAAGATCAGTTATGAGGGAAACTAAATTGTCATTCCATAGGTTATCCTTTAATTTTTAAAAATTACAACAGTCCTTTAACATATGAGTATGTTTGTGAAAAACAGGTTTTAGGATTCTAAAGACTTCACTATAATAGGTGGTCTAAATGGTGGCTGTTCAATACCTGATGCACTTTTAGTATCCCCAAATTAGTGGGGGGCACTGGTTTGGAATTTTTCAAAAACTTGGTTATTAAGTGAAATCTTCCTGTCAATAATGTAATCATCTAATTGTAAATCAGTTTTTCTATATGAAATATGAATTAGTTTCTAGACATACAGGTGTAAGTCCTTTCATCTTGCAAAATATTAAACATAGCACCAGAATAATTGATTGCATCAGAGATGACAATACCACCTCCTGTCAGATTTCACAATGCAAATTGATTTGCCAGTCTTAACAGAACCTAGAACAGTCTAATTCCTACTGAGGTTGAAGGTGGTAAAATTTAGTTTTCTTCCTGCTAATATATCATCCTCAAAGGCTTTTTAAAAGCCTGAACAATAGGGTACAAAGCAGGATTAAATACACTTTTTTTTCTTTTTAAATCCTGCATCCCTATATGTATCACCAGATACTTCTTTCTGTGTACTTCATTAAAATATACTGCTAGATTCAATTTTTTGATGTACAGTTTAAGTTCCAGCAATGACTCAGTTATAGAGTTCATAGATTAGTACTAGGTTAACTGCCGAGGACCATTTTAAGCCAGAATCAAACCCTTCCCCTTTGGTTTATAAGGCAATGCCTTAACCATTATGCCAACCAGAGGGATATCCAAAATTGTCTAATAAAACAGACAGATGGCTATAGTTAAAAATATTAAAAGTATTATGTGATAGCACACTGCCATCAAAATCAGATGTAATTACTTCCTCTTCCCTCTTTCCTTTCCTCTGCCCCTGTCCTCCTGCCTCCCAAATTCTGGCAGGGGATACATGGAGTCCTTGACATATCAGATGTGATTCTGTGTTTGTGGCCTTTTCATTTGGTTGGCCTGAATGAGTCTCCAACTACTCCATCTTCTGAAGTGGAGGAAAATCACTGTGATTATTTAAATTACAATCATAATCAACCTCTTCCCCCATTAGCACTTGCCTCATTCTCTCCAGGGAACTTATATTACTAATAATATTATCATTTCTACTGTAATGTTTAGACCTGTGCACATTCTCACCATCAATCCCATGATGTTTTGTATTTTTAATAGGATAACCTACCTTACTTTCATACTGTTTAACATCCTTATCAATTTTCATTTTATGCTTATTAAGAAAAATTGCACTTTGCTTATCTACTTATCACATAAATTATTGTACAGTCATGCATAATTGTCAAATAGTAAATCATACTTGATTTTGCATGTAAATGTTCAATTTCATAAGTTCAAAATTGTGACAATCAAACAAATTCACAAAAGCAATGTAAATAAGGCTTGCCATTCCCATATTATTAGGAAATTTAGTAGTACATAGACCTTCAGATACAATTTTACATCTCAAGCACTTAGTCAGGTAAGCATTAGACATCTGGGAGGCTTCCTGCAGCACAGACAGTTGGGTTAATAGCTGTAGGGTTCTGCATAGTGCTAAGCAGCACAATATGGACTAATATTTGGACTAAACATTTTTATAATTTTGATGCTTTGGGTGTGATGTTCAGAGTCATATGAAGTGTTAGGTTCTACAGAAAGTTTAAAGACAGAAAAATTAATTGAGGGTTAATTACCCCAGTATTGATGCTGACTTATTAGGGAGGTTCAACATTATAACAGAAAATGCCTTCTTCCTGCCTACACAAGGCTAAGGGAAGTACTTTAATTAACTATTTTAAGCTCTATTTATGTGCTAATTTTTGATTAAATTTAGAGGGTCTGGCCTTCAAAGGAGCATATGCAATTAAAAGACTGATCATACTGCTTAAATGCTTTAAAGATTGTTCAAAGACTTTTTCACAGATAGATATGTAGTCTGACAGTTACTTCACTTTTGTACTAGCGTTTATCAACTAATTCAGCTAATGGATTGCTGAACAGAAGTTACACTTATCGTTAGAAGCAGTGTGTTACAGCATAACAAAGTCCAATGCTTTGTTGTTTCTTTCGCAGCATTGCTGTCTGTGTGCACTTTGTAAATGTAAGAAAGTAAACTAGGAATTTCAACGTGAGTGCAACAGTAAGCATCAACACATAACTCACACTTAATAACAAGGAAACTGCAATTCTGTTGTTCATTAACTGACTACTAACAGTATTCCAGTGCTTTGTTAACATCTACTTTATATTCCACTTGGGATATTAATGGCATCAGTGGTTCACTTAAGCACCTCAAGTACCTCATAGGATCTAGTTTGTCATGTCTAACATTCTTAAGCTCAAATCTTCCTCAAACATGTTATGTCTTCATTCAGATTATTTGATTCACCTATTTGCCAATTCATAATAAGGCAGGCAGGTCTGTTTTTCTTTGTAACTATATACATGACTTTTGATGCAGCTGACACAGGATGTCATCACTGAATTGGACCTATAAAAACTAAAGGAAAACAACATAATAATCACTTGTAATTCCATATTTACTGCTGCAAATGGAACAAGCTAGTATTTGCCCTCAGTTTTGTAAATACTGAGTCTAATTTATCCAAATGACAACTATATGGTTTTGATTACCTTATCTTATCTTACTGCTATTAGCATCATTACTTTTTGTGTGCACTGTTTGTCGCATGTATAATTATTACTATATTCTTAATTCTGTATCCTGTTTGCATTTGTTATGACTAATCTGCATATAGCAACCTGTAAAACACTTGTACAACATGTATCATGCTGTGTGCCTGAATCATGGCTGAAATTGAAACATATGGCTTAGTCCAGTCTCCACTCACCCAGTCACAAACATTTTCAGTTTTAAAGTAACATTTATAACCTATTTATCATTTAATGTGGTTATTATTTCCTTAAGGTTCTTCACTCAGCTTTCATTTTCTTAAGACTTATAACTGCTTCCCAGTTGTCCACTGCAGTACATTACATTGCCTTTTTATGCAGTTTTTTATGTTATATAATTTAGTATCCATAAAATGCTGCTTAGTATATGATATTGTGCTTTTTAACTATTTTATTATTTTTAATTTAAACAAAAGGAAAGAGGATGGAGAAACTGTGAAGGAAATAGGAAGAAATGATCAATGGTACATACTAGTTACTTTCCTTATAAACAATCAATCAAATGCAAGTGTTGTGCATTTACAAAGCTTATTAAAAGGCCAGGTCATTAATAAAGCACTTCTCAGCTGTAGAAATGTGGCTTCTTGCCAGTAAGATAAAGAAGGAAATCACAAAACTTGTGAGAAGGCAGGCACTCTATAAAGAAGCTCTTTAAGCTTCCACCTGTTTTATTTCACTCTTTGCCAAACACTATACACCTTATTAAGAATCTTAACCTGATCCACCTTACTTGTGTTACCTTTCACTTGAATCAGTGAATATTTATTCAACGAAGAAGCCTAACAGAAAATGTAGTGGCACATCATGGAAGCAGAACATTTTTTAGCCAAGGACAGTGACATATTCTTCATAGGGTAGTATGAGAATGTTCTGCAGTGGGTCCACTCACAAGTCAGCATGCTAGTCTTTGTGCACATTCTTACATACCATCAATGCTTGAATAAAGCGTGATGTCCTGGATTCCTGCCTTAAGTATGTAGTGCAACATGTCAGGCTCTCCTGGTACTGCTCCACTTGTATGTGAATCAGTTGGGTGAATGAACGGTGAGCCAGTGTTGGCTGCTCACTCCCA
The DNA here is from genome assembly GCF_019279795.1 of Protopterus annectens. Classification (NCBI taxonomy): domain Eukaryota; kingdom Metazoa; phylum Chordata; order Ceratodontiformes; family Protopteridae; genus Protopterus; species Protopterus annectens. Next base: position 975,929,219 of record NC_056745.1, read on the forward strand.
CGCGCAATTACTACCCTCTATGGGTGGCGTTGAAATTTAAAAAAATAAATGTTGTTGTTGCTGTCTTTCGGCTTTTCCCGGTCAGGAGTCGTCACAGCAGAACTCAATTGCTAGCCTCCATGGGCAGCGGTGAAATTTAAAAAAAATAAATGTTGTTGTTGTTGTCTTTCGGCTTTTCCCGGTTAGGGCTTGTCATAGCAGAACTCCGGTCCATAATATGCCTAAGGCCGGCCATGCCTATATGGACATGTGTCTGAAAATCCAGGGCATTCATTTAGCTTTATGGTTATCCCAAATGTGACTACTAACCTCCGTGGAGGAGACATTGTCAACAAAACTGAAAAGAGAGAAGGCAGATGGATCATGAACCTCCGAGCTAATTTATTTCCAGGGCTCAACAGAGTAGTTCCTATTAAACCTATTTTGAAAGAGAGAAGCCTAATTAAGAAATGAAATGGAGGCTTAAGGAAGGCGTGCATCTGATTGCTGTATGTGATTGGTTGAGCAATTAAGGATCTTTATTTAACAGCAGTAAGTCAGGTCTACACACTAGGATCTGAAGAAGGTTTTTTAACTGAAAGCGCTTATCCTGTTTGACCTGCAACTTGAACAGCACAATTTGTGCTTTTTATTTCTTCGTTTTATTAAAGCCTACATTTTAACAGAATTTCTCAGTGAACTTTTCGTTGTGGTGGAAGCCTTTTTTTCATTTTACTATGCTTGCTAAGAAATGTATTCCTTCTGCAGAATGCTACTGCTGTTGCTCCTGGCACATATTTTCTTCTAATATTCAGTTTATATTGATGGAGAGAGAAGGGTGTGGATATTATTTCCAGAGAGTGCTGTTTTGATTTATTTGTCTGACTTCTGCAGTTAATAGGTTCAGAAGTTCGTAGGTATATACTAAGCTTGGACATTTATAAGCCTGGCCATGCAATTCAACTGAAATGTGTCCCTGTGTATCATAGGTGTTTATTAGGATGGGGCTATGTTAGTTAGGGAGCTTCTAGGGGTTATGTGTGTGGGGAAGGCTATGTTAGTTTGGGCATTACTGTCTGTCTCTATCAGAGACACTGGGGCCAGACTGCAGGGGAATTTCTGATTTCCCATCCATTAGTCAAGGGTACGCTTAAAAAAGGTTAGGGAGGGACTCTTCTTCATATAGCTGGGAAGCCTGTTCCAAAGCAAGGGGATCCTCTGAGACACATATCTGTCTTGCCAACATATCTTTTTACAGCATAAGCAAAATTTCAATCTTTGGATCTAGTGGTTCTGATGCTGTTTGTTTTATGGATATGCAAAAGGTGCATCAGAGCTAGATCCAAGGATGCTTAATATGCCAGGCATAGATTGCCTTGCAGTTACTTGTAAGAGACAGAGTACAGAGACAGGGCTTTAAGGCGATGCATATAGGATGATGTGTTTATACCCTGGATTCTCCTAGTAGGGAACTTTTGTAAGTGTTCCAACTATTGCATATGCCTGGTAAGGTACATGCTGAAGGGGGCATTATACTTAATGATGGGTCTGACAAGGGCCAAATAAAGTGGCACTGTAACTTCCTTGGATCTGTATGCTATGTTCTTACTTATAATATGGTCAACATAGAATGATTTTCTTACTGCATTGGCCACATTTTGGTCAAAGGCCAGATTACTGTCTACATATGTTCCCTGATCCGTGACTACTAGGTCATCTATTAGGTGTGTTTTATCATGGAGTAATTACGTTGGGTGGCAGTTTTCCCAAAAGGCACTATATGCATTTCTTGGCACTGAGATTTAGGGTGTGACTTTGGCACTAGTCATTGCCTGTGTTAAACCCTTTTGTAAGGTGTTTGTGTCATGATGGGAATCTATGGTAGCTCTCAGTCTGAGTCATCTGCAAACATGCTCAGCCAAAGGCCTTTGACATTAGCCTTCACCTCTGAGAAGTAGATGTCAAATAGGAGTGGTCACAACATGGGGCCCTGAAGTACCCAGTTGGTGACCGGGCTGTTAGTAGAGGTGATATCACCAATCCTGACTTCCTGGGTCCTGTCTGTGAGCCAGTTAACAATCTAGTGAGTTATTTAGGGGTTTATGCCCACTTTGGTGCATTTGTCAACTATACTCGAGCAAAGTATTATCAAACACCCTACCCCCCCACACACACACACACACACATGCACAGTGCCTGATCATTTCATTTTATTTCATTAGCTTACTCTTTGATGGGATGCATGAATTCTATTTTAATGTAAGAGAAATGAAAACCCTTTGCTAATGCTAACAGATAGTGTGAGGACAACAGAAAAGGCATTGCTAGGAATGAGACCATTTAGCATTGAATTGGCTGTCTATATTTGCGCAGTATGTTTGCTGTTAAGCATGAATGTATTCACATATACATCAATGGGTGATAGAGTCTAGATGAGCTGTAATGATAATATTTGGAGTCATACTACAAGCAATAGTCTCATTTTTTTATTGTGCTTCTGATACCCCCAAAAAAGTGTAGATGTGGGGCCTACACATACACACACACACGCACACACACGCACACACACACACACACACACACACACACACACACACACACACACACAGACACACACACACACACACACACACACACACACACACACACACACACACACACACACACACACACACACACACACACACACACACACACACACACATATAAACACACACCTGCTTGATGGAGTTAGCTGTACTTGTGAACACCTTTTAATTGTAGGAGCTGTCTAGTGTAGCAGAGAGCAGGTGAAAATATATTCCTAACTTTGCAGGCATGTTGCACCAATTTATATTTACTCCATGACTCAGGGCAATGTCACCATTCATTCCAGTAACATTTTTAATAAAGACCAGCTTTGAAGACTTGTGTGCTTTCTCTTTTAAATAGTAAGTACAGGGAAGACTATAGCCATGCATTTGATACAGGAGTCTTCTTATTTGTATTTATAATCAGGAATGGCACATTCTCAAAAGCCCAGAGTGTGTCATTTTTTATGGAATTCTGAGATTTTGCATCATGAACTATGCACACAATCAGTGTGATCAACAGGAATTTGCTTCTTTGCCAAAAGGAAAGCTAATTTCATTTGCACAATTTGAGTCATATCAGCTGGTTCATACAATAGCATGGTGTTTCAGCTACAAAGTAATTGTTCTATGCAGTTATTAGAGAAAACTTAGAATATTATATTTTGTTTGCAAATCTCAGAATTTTTGCCATTTTTCATTCAGGGCACATCTACCCAAATTGGGATTATCCTGCTTAAAAAGGGATGGGGTAAACTTGCTGATTATGTAGGGTCAACGGCTTTCTCCAAGCATAAATTAATTAAATCTATCTCAGTGATTCTTGTGTCATGCTTTGAGCTGTAAGCAATTCCCAAGCCATATTAATAGGTCCTATGATGGAAAGATATATCAAATTTGCTATTTAATTCGGTGTCAACCATCCATGGATAATAGAGTTGATGTGGAAAACGACATTTTGAAACAAGAATAATTTTTAACCTTAAGATATGAATCATGTTGTTCAATGGGTTTTAACCCAGAAATTGAACTTAGTTGTTATAATACGATGCCTGTTTACTACATACTTTGGTCTTCTGTTCAGTAAGTTTATACTAATTATTTAAAAAGATTCATTTAGATTTATTTTATTTCTTCAAAGGTATTAGTGTTGACATGTTATGGTTATGATTAAATAAAGGAAATCGTAATACCTTTTTATTATGCTTATTATGCTGCAATAATAATTTCATTATTATTTTATATGTTGTTATGCAATGAATATCAGAAGCTGACTGCATTAAGGAATTTTTTTGTACTCTAATGGGATGTGACACATGAAATCAAAATCATTTACTGAACTATGTATAGAAACTTGCAGAAAAAAATAAAAGTACTTTTGCACATCGATTAGTATAAGAAAAATTTGTATCAAATACACAAGCTAATGGAGAAGTATATGCAGGAACTACTTGCTTTCAAAAAGAAAACTTAAAATTCAGCATAGTCTGAAGGGTTATCAGAAGAGGAACGTCTTTTCATTGAAGAAGATGAATCTTTACAGGAAGACGGAATGTTCTTGTACATGAGGGAGAGGTAGAGGGAGTAAATTGCTTGGAAATAATGTTGTGACGTCTTCATTTTCTTCTTGAAGAAGCTCATCAGAGTACATTTCCTTTGAGAAGTGTGGCAGCCATGTCCAACAAAATGCATTTTTGAGACACTTCAAGATAACATTTATACTACTTAAAATTTGAATGCAATACATTATTCAGGTATTTTAATATCTCCCGAATCAAGAACCTCAAGCATCCAATAAAGGGCCCTGAATAGTCTAGCAGTCATACATTTGTCTGCTTTAAACATTTACCCTGACCTTCATGAAATCTTTTTTCAAGAGCTAAGTATATGACCACTAACCTGGATGATATTTTGCTATATGTCACTGAAGAACAGTTAGGTGTGGACACTAATATTGAAACTGACCTAGAGAATGCCCCTGTGTTTGATCATGTTTGACAAAGTTATGATAGGTTCATAGTACTAGAGTTTAAAAGATCTAGCTTCATGTATATGAACTTGGGCCATATAGTAATAGTATATGAAAATTTACTGTTGCTGTAGTTAGAAATGGCTTTATGAGAATTTATGTGAGGAAAAGCCCAATAATAGCTTCATTTTAGAGCAACCACTTGCTTTAAAAGATTATTTATATATAAAAGTATAACCCTCCATCAAACATGCACAATATCAATCTACAAATGATCAGCACCTAATGGTTGACCAAGACAAACATCAATTCATAAAGAATGAAAAAAATATAAAACCAGATTTTGTGCTCCCACATCCCTTGCTAATTGTATAGGCCAACTCCAACATTCTATAGTCCCCACAGAAGGGGCATATTTACCACTCCCACAGACTGTCGATCTTGCACAGGTGTCAATCATCCACTTTCTTGAGAAAACCGATGTCTCCATTTGGGAGTATAGACCAAAATACCCACTTATATATCTATAGATATATCTGGGTCTACTTTGTTTCATTGAATCTCATTTCACTGAATTTCATTTCAGCTTGACCACTTCGTTGAAAACTCAAATTACTGAAAACTCATTTCACTGAACTGTAGTTGGTATATATGGCACTGTGTAGAGTACTGTAAGGCAAGTAAAAGGTATATGCCCTTTTAAACAATATAATCAATGTTCGACCACCAAAAATGCCACAGATGCACAGAGTTGGAGACCAAAGGTTTAATGGTATGAATGGTACAAAACAGTAACAAGACAATTGACCTAGGTTTCATCCCGCAATACTGTAGGAATTCTTCAGAACCTTTAGTCTCCAACTCTGTATATCCATGGCATTTTTAGTATATCCCTTTTTCCCCACTGTAGTGCGATCCTGGAGTTAGTATATATAGTTGGGGGGTGTGGGGGGCACATGCCCCCACACATTGGGAGAACAGTAGTAGTTTAGTCCAGGCTTCCTAAAAGAGTTCAGCTTTAATTGCCACATGAGTTCATGTGGACTAAACTACTACTGTTCAATTAAAAGTGCACTGGAACTTAGAAAATTGCCACATTGTTTACACGACTAATTTTATTTTATTTTATTTCATGACTAATTTTATTTTATTTTATTCTACCAGTTGGTTTTAAATACCATTTTAAATCAATTGTAATTTAAGTGTATATTTTGTTTCCGTCATCATACATACATTTTTTCATTTTTATTTTTTTTTCTGGTTCTTTTTTCCACTTTATTCAAAATGATGTATAATAACAATACTAATTATACAATTATATATATTTTTATAGATAGTTTTTTGGGTTCTTGTATGCAGACCTGAAGAAGTCTAGAAGGATGAAAGTGATCTTTGTTAACAATAGGTTATGAAAACAGAAATTGATTTTTACATGCAAAATGTATATGTATATATTTATATATTTTTTGATTGCCAAATGGACTAAGGTTGATATATTTCCAGCCATGTAGTATAAAATTACAGACTTAATAATCTACTTAATAATATGGTTAAATAAGAGGTACCACATCATTATAAATTTTATTTAAAGTACATAAGGGTTATATTATTATGACAGCTACTAAGTAAGGCAGGACCAGCTCGAATGTCACACTGATGGGGAAGGGATATGAATTTAACATGTGTACCAATAACACTCTGTTTTACAGCACAATAAACCAGTCCCTTGCCTGATAAAAAGTATATATATATATATATATATATTTAGAAAGCTTGTGAAGAAATTATTACTCTATTTTTGTTTTACTTGGATCGCTTGTCTGTGTACTTAATAAAGGATTTTCGATTGGAAACAGACTGCCTACCTTGCTTGGATTACTTTCGAATACTTAGTAATGCTGTAAAATTATATATTTTCTATTATTATTTTTTGTTTTGTTTTGTTTTGACTTAACATGAGTTTAATTTCCCCTCTTCTACTACTATTGTCTGGTCTGATTAATATACAGTGATTAACTAGAGATATATGGACTGAAAATCTTCCACACAGAGAAGTTTCTTACACTGTTTTATAAAATAATAAGTTTCTTACACGGTTTTATAAAATAATAGAAAGGTATACACACACACACACACACACACACACACACACACACACACACACACACACACACACACACACACACACAAGCAATGCAGCAATTGTTATAAATACAAAGGAAACAGTATGAATAAAATCTAAGTTTAAAAACAGCATTAATGTTTAAGCGAGTGTGCTTTCAGAAAAGGCTTAAGGCTAGAAACACCATTTAAACCAGTCAGTTTTTAAAGTTAGAGGGTAGAATTTTTTAATCCAAATAGAGACACTAGAATGCTACTAGATAGCTTGAAAACACAAAAATGAAGGGAAAAAAACATGTTTGCCTTCAGTATCCATTATTTTCAACAGCAAAGGTAAACGATTGGTAAAAAGGGTTAGCTCAGAGTCAGAGTCAATGGCATTTGTTATCCAAGCAAAGTTAAGATTGTTGCTGATCTGGGAATAATTCAGTAGATTTCTAACATGAGATGCAGTAGAGCTACCCTTCACAAAGTCAGCCTGACTTCTAGGGAGTTAGAGCAACAGCTTGCTCGGGTATTATAATTCTTATCCAATTTGGAAGCGAGCTAATGATTGTGTGTTTAGAGAAAAGTAGTATCTCCCCGTCTCAGCTATATCTAGGAATAAGTTAGAAAGTAAAGACAGTATCAGGTGTTGCACGCAGTTGTAAAGGGGCAACAGGATGGCATGGATTTGTGTCTCCGCATTGAGTATCTTACAGATTGCCCCTGTCCATAATGGACATAGGCACTGTCTCAGGTATGAATTTGCAAATCCCGATCTATTGAGCTAAACTACATTCGAAGAGAGCCAGGGAAAGCCTGTGCTTATTGTGAATAGGAAGACTGTTCCAAAGAAGGGACAATCTCTGAGACACATATCTGTCTCTCTGTCATGTTATGTTTTAGTCGCTGACTAAGTTTAGATCCCTAGATAAGGTGACCCTCATGCTGTTTGACTTGCAGATGTGTAACAGTCCCATCAGGGCTGGATTTGTGAGTGCCTTGTAGGTCAGTCACAGGTCATCCCTTAATAGTCAGTAGGAAACAGAGTAAAGGATAGGATTTTAGTCTATCCACATAGGACATGTTGTTTACACCCTGTATTTTCTTTGTGAGGAACCTCTGAGGGTGATCCAGCTGCTGTACGTGCCTAGTCAAGTACATGCCAAATTTAACATTGGTCTATTCAGAGCTGAGTACAGTGGGACTATAATTTCCTTGGATTTGGATGCCATACCTTTACTTATAAGTTGCGCCACATAGAATGACTTCCTCACCACTGTGGGCACATGACAGTCAAAGTTCACACTACTATCTATCTGTGTACCTAGATCTCTCACCTCTGAGTCTGCTGTTAGGGGTGTGCCTTTGATGTTGTAATTTGCAGGGGAATCTGACTTCCCAAAGGGTACGATAATGCATCGTTTTGCATTTAGTTTTAGGCCATGGTTCTGGCACCAGTCATTTGTCTGATCTAGACCCTCCTGAAGGATATCTGCATAACTGGGGGATTCAGTAATTGCCCTCAGCTTGCAGTCATCAGGAAACTTTGTCATCCAGAGGGTTTCCACATTAGCCTTGACTTCAGAGAAGTATTTTGTGAACTGGAGTGATCCCAGCACTGAGCCCTGTGGCACACCACTAGTAACTGGTCTCTTGCTGGAGCTAAGGAAGATGTAAAAGGAATTCATTCAATTAATTCATTTCAGGATCTGGGACAAGGGGTGACTTCTTGCAGATTATCTGAAGTTACTTCAACCTACAATAAGTTCCCAAATCAAATGGTAGTTTTTGAAGCATTTTCACAGGAATGATAAAAAAGCAGCTCTTTATACTGAGATGTTTAGATATATATTCTTGCTTGTTTAGAGGAGAGAGTTAATTTTTCATCATTAATACACAATAGTGGAATAGTTTGCTCAAAATAGCCCAGACCCACTATGGTATGTGTGAGTTAGTGTGTCATTTGAAATGTACTGCTTGGGTGGTTATGATGAAGGTGAAGATAAGCTGACAGTTCCATTATGACAGAACTGAGCAGCCCCAGGAAAAGTATATATAATTATTTTACTTCTATTGTGCAATACAGTTGAGATAAATACTTCTGTTCTGTCCTTGTGCTTTTGTTATGAAGTAATTTCCATATATCATTCAAAGATTTATTTTTTCTGACAAGTAGTTCAGTAAAATCTTAACTCATTCATATCTAGAGCACTGAGTATGTGCCATTCTGCTTCATGCAGGCAGTACTGGTTATGTGACCCACCTTAATTTTATTCAAGCCCTCATCACTTTAAAGATATACAATATACAGTGCTATCCTTTCAGCCTAACTGCACAGAATATTATGCAGAACTTGCTGCATTCAGTTCAGAATTAAACAATTCAAATGTGAGAAAATTAAACTGAACAACTAAGCTGTTTAACCTACTCAACTTAAAAGAGCTTTTCATTTTTAATTTATCGTAACTGTGAGCTCCAGGCAATTGCTGTGAAATCTGCCAACAGTTAGGAATGTGCCACCTCATTGGGAGATGTGATTGAGTTAATTTGATAGATCAAAATTATGGCTTTATTAATCTGGCAGCCTGCAAAATGAGTTGTCACACCATAAAATCTAACCACCTGGCATTAATGTGTCTAGGTATGACAGAAATCAGTGGTGGTGGACCTGAAATTCAACAGTCATTTTCAAAGTTAGGAGCGTATGTTTAACGATCAAAGCTACTTGTAAATAATGCTTGCATAACTCTGAAAAGTCAGCATGTTCTAGCCTTTCTGTTCAACTCAGAATGACTGTGTTATTTCTGATGGACTTGATATGTAAATCATCTATTTTAAGTAGACTTGTGAAATGGCTCTGCCTGAAGGTTAACTCTCACTGACATATCATATTATGCAGCTAGAATGTTGAGAAAGCTGTAAAAAGTAGATGTACAGAGGATCTCATAAATGTGGTCTGCAGTGGGTTAGGAGTGGAGCCTTGTGCAAACCACAAACAAAAATAAACAATTCCGAAAAACCAAGCAAAATCTATTTAGTATTAGCATACAAAACTATATACCTGAAAAACTCTAGATTGCAGAAGATAAGTAAATTGTGCGTGATGGTAATGACGGCAGTTCACAAAATTGTGAACAGCAGAGAATATTATTTGTGGGAGTCAAATAATTATAGATATAATAGAATATAATATAACATAATAATAACTGCAGAGTAACAGCTTGATGTACACAAACCACATATCCGATATCCCATAAATACTGATTCTTCAGCAGAACATTTTCTGATCAACAATCGGAATACCAGCACGGTACATCATAACTTAATCTACTGTTCTAGACACAGGTGCTTCAAAGCAACGGGGGTGTTTTGAGTGCAGTAATACACTTGGACACCCAGTCCTGTTAACTACTCAATGTAGTAGTGAAATACAGCTCCAACTAATGGTCATTCCAGAACAACCAGAATGCTTAATTTATATGTGATGCCAAAAGACATCCCACCCATTGTAATGGCAAAGGAAGCTGAAAAGTTTTAGACTCACCTTCTTCAATGAACAGTAGAATAGAGTAAACACAGGGTGATGCATCAGCCTCACCATCAGTATCATCTGTGAACTGTGGCAGACACGTGTAACTGCATTATGTATACATACATGCAGGTTAAGCATCTAACTGCACACAATGAATATGCAATGTACATTTTAATTTCAATGGTACAAGTCATCTAGCTCTACATAAGTTTAATGTTGATATTTAAAATTGGGTAACACTGACCATTTTATTATAAACCACTGTGGCAGAGTTAGGGATGTTCAGCTCAATCAGTAGGTGCCATGAAATACAGCCTTGTAAACTGTTAAGAGAACTGTCATTGATACATATGTGTTAATTTCATGGCTCCCAAATTAATGTCCAATAATTTTGTCATCAAGTCAAAAACATACAATACAATACAAAACGTTAGAATCATTCAACTGTCAGCTATAGTTAAGACAAAGGAAAAAAAACAGTGACTATATATATTTTTTTGCAGGAATGCAAGCTGCACTGTCTCCTTCAGTGTCCCCATATTACTTGTATATGTCAGTCCAAGGATCTAACTCTTCCAGGAAAAAAGGTAAATCCCCTAGATAGTGAAAAATCAGTCTTTAATGTAATAATTCTCATTTTGTGCATTTGTGATTGATAATTTTAGTATCAATCACAGTGTAGAGATACATTTAGCACTCCAATTTGTCACAGGTATGCAGTACAGCTTTTACATCATTATCAGAGTAGAGCCACACACACACGCACACACACACACACAATATATATACATATATATATATATATATATATGTATATATATATATATATATATATATATATATATATATATATATATATATATATATATATATATATATATATATATATATATATATATATATATACACACACTTATAGGTTCATAGGTACGTACTAGGCTACATGCCCTTGCAGGCCATTTTAAGCCTAGCCATTTTCCTTTTTTGTGCTCAAAATAACCCATCCCATTTGGTTATAGATTGGCCTTATCTATCCCATGGCAATAATTATCTGTTATCCCTACTGAGAAAAGCTGGGATCATACCATAGGTAAACAAGCAAACAACCAATGACCAAGATATGGGACAAATAACAAGAAAAATAACCAAGTGTAAAAATCACAAGTTCAGTCCCAGCAAGGCAGCAAAAAATAAAACTTCCAGATGGAAATAAAAATAAAGTTTAATCACACAAGGTAAGCGCTTTCACGGTTGGTAACCGCTTCATCAGACAACAGCACATTAACACAATACAGTTTAAAAAGCAGTAATAGCCAATGAAAAACACTGCTTAATTAATAGGTAAAAAACAATTACAGCATTTAAAGTGCTAGCGTCTAATAAACACTCTAAAGAATCCCTAGTGCAAAACATCCAAGTAGGAAGCATAATATACACAATCACAACTTTAAAAATACTCATATGGTTTTAGTGTTTAAGTGGTGTTTGTTTTAAAAATGGTTTTAATGAAACCATGTCATTAATCCCGGGGTGGGTATTAGCCTTGAAAAATAAAATCCATTTCTGTTTGCATGTTTCTGTCTTACATTTCTGTTCATTTCCTATTTGAACAATAGGGATGTAAATCTATAACGTTATTTGGTAACACATTGATAGATTACTAGTTAATTGCCACACTGACAGCAGTTAGCTTACATATAATAAGTTATGTTTGTCCATGATACATATTCCTATTACTTGCACAGTAAATTAGTTTGTATGCAGTCTGACAGGGTATTTTAGTTTTAAATGTTGCCAATAACAGGACCAAGCACAAAAAAAATTAATGCACATAAGTTAAATGTCACTGGGGAAAATATTTATGAACAACCACTCCTATTTTCAAACTCTCTGTTTCTTCTGAATTTTTAATTTCTTGAAGTTCTAATGACTTCATATTTTCAGAGGTTTGAGATATGAGATTTTTCAGTGCATCAGTTTATTCACGCAGTAACTGACTGGTAGCCATTTCTATGACAGACAGAATTTGAGACCAAGCTGACATAATCTTTTTCATTTTAATTAACGAAAACAATGTTTAAGTTTCAAAATCATTTCATGTCAAAGGTCTGAACGTGTAATACCGACTCTGTGCTAAAACAATTAATAAAAGATGTAAACTTACTTGCAATTAGTTGTTAAAAGATGAAATTGTTTAAATGAGAATGGTAACTCTTGCTGTGAATAGGCCAAGGAGTTCACTCAGAAAGCATTTTTCAGAATCATCTATGTATTTCTAAGATAGAGATTACTGGAAACTATACAAAGCTTTTAATGTGTAAACACTGTCTGCTCCTGAGTGTGGCACATGATCTCTAGTAAGTCTTCAAAGAAAGATAAGTGGCAAAATAATGTTTTAACTAATAAAGACCATGGGGAATTTGCATTTATGCTTGCTTTCTTCTCAGGCAAGCTTTACCCTAGATGACTATTTCCTCTGAATCAGTTATATTCAAACCAATTCTTAGTTAATCATGTCAGATTACATCTGACTGCTGTCCTGATTTGTTTACAGCAAGTGTTAAAACTTTAAATAGGATTAAATTAAAATGCATTATATTACAGTCTTATTTTATGACTATCCCAGTCAGATCTAAGACTGTAATATGCTTATGCTTTTCTGACTTCATAGGATGATTTAATTGCTGGAGATTTTGTAATTGAGGCACCACTGAAATAGATATCACATAGTCAAACTTTTCTAGTTATCAGTCTGTCAGTCAAGGACAGTTACAGATGGTACATGCCTCACTTGCACTGACTCACCCATGTTGTATTCCCTTATCCCTATTTTTAACTATCTTCCAACAAATGTACCCCTTTTTGCATTGCTGTCATATTCTATGGGTTTAAATGATAAATATGCTATCATTGCTTTGTGATTTTACCAATCATTGACCTGTACCAGTAGTATCAGATTCTGGAGAAATGTACCTGTTGTGCATGCCCATAAATGTTAACCTGTAGCATTTTAGGTAGATATTTATGATGATTCATATATTCAATATATATTGTTTGCTTTACCAGTTTCAGAGTTTCAGGGGAGCTGAGCAATGTTGATAAATCAGAGAAATTAAAGATGGACAGGATGCAAGTCCATCACAGGAGACGAAAATGAATGCACAGAGAGAACGACAGGCTGAGAGACAAACAGACAGACATATTCTATGTTTTTGTCTGTTTATATATGCTGTCATTGCTCTGTTATTTTACCAGTCACTGACCTACACCTGTGGTATCAGCTTCTGATGAAATGCACAGTTTGTTCACATGCTATACATGTCAATAAATCTTAACTTGTAGGATTTTAGGTAGATATTTTTAATGATTCATACATTCAGTATCTATTATTTACTTTATCAATTTCGGAGTTATGGGGGAGTTGAGTAATGCTGATAAATCAGAGAAACTAAACATTGGCAGGATGCAAGTCCATCAAGGATACGCACACACATACACAAAGAGAGACAGACAGGCTGACAGACAGATAGACTGGCAAAGAGATATAAATACACACTCACATATATGTATATGTATGGATATATGTATTTATCTGTCTATATATAGAAATAGTTATAGATGGACATAGATAAGAATATATATATATATATATATATATATATATACATATATATATATATATATATATATATACATATATATATATATATATATATATATATATGTAAGTATAGAGACACATATATATTACATGTATGTAGACACACAAACACATGCTCACACACACACGCACACATGCACGCATGCGCACACACACACACACACACACACACACACACACACACACACACACACACACACACACACACACAACTGGCAAGAAACTGGGGGAATCTCCATTTGAGCAACAACATTTAATTGAGAATGTTGGAAGAAATTGGAGCATCTCAGCAAAATCATGAAAAACAAAGTGAACACAGCAAGGACATGCAAAAATATTCTTGCCAGCATTGGTGCAGTTTATTTTGCTTGGATTATTAATGCCATCAGTAGACCATAGCTGTTCATCGAATACCTCAAGCTCAGCATGCAGCTTATGGCAGAAATGTGCATGTAACCTCATCTGCTCTTGACTCACAAGTATTGGTTTCTGAAGCCTTATGTTGCTCTGTTGAGTGCCTTGTGGCCATATGCATGAGTCTTATAATGTGGCACCACTTTGCTTAGGCCTCATACACCACCCTTGTATAAAGAAAAATGTGTAATTAAACAATTCAGGTACATCATGTTACTTGTACCCTTTTATCTACATTATGCAGAAAAGGGGTATACATTTACATGAGATTAGGATGTGTCAATATTGTAATCAAATTTCAGCAGAAAATCTCTTTTATTCACACATGTTTTTGGTTTGTAAGTTGTATATTTTCAGTGTTCACAATTGTTCTCACACTTCAGAGGCTGATAGAACAGTTATCAGGTTTCTTAGGTATATATGCATGGTCTGAAATTGTCCTACTGCACTTGGCAAGGATAGGTTCTGAATATATCCTATATAGCTGAATTCTGTTATATGTTACAGATACAGCGAAGGTCATCCTTGCAAACACAGAAATTATGTCTTTGTTATTATTATAGATACTGCAGTGAGGTAGAATTTTCCTACAGACTATTTCATCCTTACAATTACTTGTAGCTGAGAACAGACTGTATTAATACCTAGCCTGCAGTCTCCTCTTCTGCCATGTCTAACATTCACATCCAGTATATCCATCATATAGAAGTTGCAGTGTGTAATTCCATCATGCAGCATGTCACCAGACCATTGTAAAGTCTAGCCTTTGTCATGGTAACATACAATAACTGCTAGGCCACTTACTCAGAACAGAGAACAGCAAGGAAGGCAAAAACTGAATAATTTCATCACTGAAAATAATGGCCTTCTACTGCAAGATTGCATGAGCAATGGCTGTTAGGTGAGGACAGTGTAGATAAATAATTTAGAAACCAGGTGGGTCAGGATATTAATGTTGTAGGTGGCCAGCACAGAAACATGGCTCAATGCCACCATTGCTTAACTGACATGACTAACTGCAGCAGGCAAACTTCCTGCCAGACAAAATGTGTGAGATCTTATATAGTATACTGCTCTCCAGGGACCACATGACTTGCAGAGATGGAAAATGGCATATGTCTCTCTATGTCTGGAGGCAGCACATCACAACTAATTGTCAAAAGTGGTTTGGAAGTTGGTTCCCAAATGGCCTTGAGTGATACAGCTTGTTAATATGCCCTTGCAGAGGTCTGCATATACTATTTTTAGACATACTGAGTGTAATGTAATCAAACCTACACTGTACACATTTCCTCTCGTAGAAACATTGAGTCTGTAACGGTGTGCTGTTACCACAGAAGGTAAGTTTGGGTAAAACACCCTTGCCCTCTATGTGACATAGGTACCTTAGTCGTATATTTCATTGGGTTTACAATGATATTCTGTTTACTATGCATTTCCAGATATCATCAATGACAGACACAATCTAGAAATTTCTGATTGATGACAAGGGCTGATATCACCACCTCATGTGTATCCAATGACTGTTTCAACAGACATGGACATGAATCGCAGTTCAAGGACATTGTGACACATCCTGTCTCACTCCTAAGTGGTGTGACATTTTCTAGACAGAATGTAAGTAGAGCATTCCCAGAATGTTTAGCTCAACAACACAGTGGCACAAGATGATGTCATAGCTCTCCTTTGGCCCCTGACATGCAAACAGTGCCGCATGTGCAGAAGTGAGATCCAGGCACAGTCTACTTCGCCATGTTCCATAACAAAACTGAAAATTGTGTTGAATGACATTTGTTAGGATGTGACTCAGCCCATTTGTGAGATCTGAGCAAATAATGAGCTCAAAAATCAGGAGATGGTGGATAAATGTTCTGGTGACACACATCACTATAAGCAGTTATTCTATGCATAGAATTGCCATACACTTCATCACTGTCAACACAATTGTAGGGCCCATGTGTATGTACCTCCCATAGACAGATAGCAGGGACTTTGCAGGTTGTATACAAACCGTCAAACCGTAAGTCCCCGCGGATCCCTCAGTCTGAGGTATTCCACTGCAAAATCACCAGCCCAAGCCAAGCCAAGCCAGCCCCACAGTTAAAATACTAACCAATGCGGCTGTTACCATACATTGCAGGACTTTTAAAGTGAAGGAGAGTGCTTCTCTTGTCTCACATCTTAATAAACAAGGTGTATATCTTTTACCTAAACTTGCAATATAAGCATACTAGGTGTATGAGTGTTCTTAGCCACTTGGGGTTCCCACAGCACAAACAGTTTACAGTAGGTCCCCATCTAAAAGAAGCTAGGTATCCTGCTGCTAAGAACAGAGCTATTATCAAAGTGGAAAGACATTATAAATTTACTTACTGCTTTCCCTATACAAACGGAGGTTTGACTGATTGTTTTTTTCAAAACCTCCCGCGGTCTAGCTAGCAGACACGTCACTATTATCGCTCCCCCCATTAGCCACCCGTTACTAATAGCAATGGAGGCACAAAAGCAAGGTATTATAGCATACCTGGCTGGCACCATTTTTTCAAACTGTAAGTGCCCACGGATCCCTCTGCCTGAGGTAAGCACACTACTCCTGACTGTAAAAGCTGTATTACCTGTTTAAATTGCTAGTGTGTGGAATAAGCTTTGCAATGTATTAAGGCCTACTCTGTTTAAAACTTGCTACTGCTTAATGTATGTAATTCCAGGATCACATTACAATGTGTAGAATTCTACTTGTGTAACAGTACTGGAATATTAGGGTGTATGCTGCTAAGCAAATCAACTACTTGTCGTAATTCAGGGAGTAGCACTGATAGCTATTGCAGTTACCCGGCTATCTGGGGATAAAGCATAACTGCATGTTTTTCCTGACCTTTGAGGCCGAGCTATAAAATACATAGTTCTGTAGGTCTCTGTTAATGCTTGCGTTTAGACGAATTTGCCTACTTAGGTAATTTAAACTGTTAATGCTTGCATCTAGAGGGAGATGCATACATAAATACTTTACTTGGACTCCTCTGTGAGAGATGCCTATTGGTCAGCAGCAGTACTCTGCTTTTGCTGTCCTGAACGGGGACATTATGGCACTTTACTGATTAAATGATACAATCCTTGATCTAACAGCATGCCGTTTATAACCTAGTTTTGCAAACAGTATCTTGAGAAGGCCATTTACTGTGTTGTTGCTATGTAGGGTTCTAAGAAGGCCATTTACTGTGTTGTTGCTATGTAGTGTTCTAAGAAGACCATTTACTGTGTTGTTGCTATGTAGGGTTCTAAGAAGGCCATTTGCTGTGTTGTTGCTATGTAGGGTTCTAAGAAGGCCATTTGCTGTGTTGTTGCTACGTAGGGTTCTAAGAAGGCCATTTACTGTGTTTCTATTATGAGGATTGCCCTAAAGGTATACTTAGAATGATACTACTGGTTTCTAATCAGACTGTTATAAGTGCTCTACAGCATTACCACCTGTCAGCTTAACACAGTGTTGAATTATTTACTGAGCTGTGAGGTTAATTTACAGTTTATACTGTGCCTTACTGACTTAAGCTGCTAGGAGAGGGAATGCATGAAAGTGCTAAATGCTTCATGTATTAATATAATGTCAAATTTGGTGACAAACTAATCTTTATGCTAAACAAATGTTGTTGTGCAGGTGACTCTGTATGTCTTTAACCTCTTATATGTCCTAACTCAGTTCCATATCTCTTTCATTATCCATGTATTCCACTGTTAAGTCACCAGCCCAACCAAGCCAGCCTCAGAGTTAAAATACCAACCAATGCAGCTGCTACCATACATTGCGGGACTTTTAAAGTACAAGAGAGTGTTTCTCTTGTCTCACAACTAAATAAGCAAGGTGTATATCTTTTACCTAAACTTGCAATAGAAGCATACTAGGTGTATGAGTGTTCTTAGCCACTTGGGGTTCCTGCGGCACAAAAGGTTTACAGTAGGTCCCCCCCTAAAAGAAGTTAGGTATCCTGCTGCTAAGAACAGAGCTATTAACAAAGTGGGAAGACATTATAAATTTACTTACTGCTTTTCCTATAGAAACGGAGATTTGACTGATTGTTTTTTCTAAACCTCACGCAGTCTAGCTGACTCTGCTCAACTCACTCCACTCCAAGCAACACATACCAAACCAGCACACCTCCACCCTTCACCCAAGCAACTAGGGATCCTAATTGTAGTATTCACTCTAAATACTATCATGTTAACCACACTCTCATCTCTATTACTAGCACTCATATCACTAACTTTCCTCACTTCTATACAAACAGACCAACCACTACACAATTACAATTATCACATTACCCACATTAGCCTACCCTCTCAAACTCACACAGACTTCTACATCTGCCCTACAATTATAAATCTCACAACTACACCTTACACACATAAGATCAGAACACCAACACAATTCAATAGGAAAACACATATAGACCATTCTCACAAACAAACAATATTAAAAAGCACATACTAATATTCTTACAACTACTGACTTCTGGTGACATACACCCAAATCCAGGTCCTCTCAAAATCAAACAGACATCTGGCCAGCTGATTCTAAATCTCAACATAAGAAGTATCACCAACAAAATAACAGACCTGCATGCATTCATAGCCCGCTACACCCCTGATATACTCACCATCACAGAGACCTGGCTAAAGCCCAGTATCCAAGATGAAGACTTCCTCCCCACAGGGTATAATACACTAAGATCAGACAGAACAGGCAGGAAAGGAGGAGGAGTAGCCATTCTCTTCAAAAACACCCTTAACCTCCAGCTCCTGCCCACCACCCACATTTCAAAATGCTGAAGTCCTGTTTTATGTCTTATCCATAAAAAACACCAAAAATCAATATAATATGCTGCTACATACCCCAGGCAGTAACTCCCTCATAATAGAAGAAATCCTACATTGGACAAAGGATAACTTACCACAGGAAACTATCCTACTAGGTGACCTAAACACCGACTGGACAGCCTGCAACTCCAGCAACCCCTCTACACATATCAACCTATATGGGTTCTCTCAACTCATTGAAGAACCCACTAGAACAGACAAGAAAACAAAAAAAGAATCTATATTGGACTGGACACTGACCAACTATCCCAAGCAAAACTACAAAGTAGGTTGTCTGCCTGATGATCTAAGTGACCATCTCCCCACTTTCCTACTCCATAAACACTCCAATCACCCCAAACCAATTGTCCATAAACTAGTACGTGATCACCATAACCTTACCCCACAATACCTCAATACTGTCCTAAACCACTGCAACTGGGAATCACTATGAACCCTAGGGTTAGACCAGGCAGTAGACTACTTCAATACTACATTCACCAATGTTCTTAACAGTCTTGACCCCAGCAGGATGATTAGAGTTAAAGCCAACTATACACCCTGGCTAAGTAGGGGCACTAGAGCCTTACTAAAAGCCAGGGATAAAGCCTGGAAAATCTGGAAAACTGAAAATACCACTAGCTCCAGGCAATACTATCAACAGCTTAGAAACAAGGCCAAGGCCGAAACCAAACTAAACAAACAAAACTACTTTCTTAGTGCCCAAAACAAATATTCAAAGAATCCACAAAAGTTCTAGCATGCTATTATCTCCTTACTAAAGCCAGGCAAAACCACTACTTCAGCACCTAACTCTACAGATAATACCCTAGACATGGCATGGCCTATCAATGTAATCGCCACTTTACAACATCAATCTTAGTCCTATCCTGTCAGAGAACCAAACATAGCCCACCTCAATCCCAACCCAATCTATCCCATAGCATCCCCTCCTTATGTCTGTTACCTGTCCCCACCTCGACTATCAATAAACTTCTCCTAAAACTCAAACCCACCACACTGGCAGCTGATGAAATACCTGCTGCATACCTAAAAAAGCTAGTAACTCCCTATCATATCCTATCTCCATCATAATCAACCGCTCCATATAAGAATCCTACATACCCAGATTCTGGAAAGTATCTCACATCATTCCTCTCCATAAAGGAGGTAACTCCTATGACTTCTCCAACTACTGACCTATTGCCATCCTTTGCCTCCTATCTAGAATTCTAGAGAAATGCATCCACTTGCAGGTGATGACATTTCTTAACACACAAAATCTCCTATCTTCCACACAACATGGTTTCCGTCCACATCACAGCACTACCACCACTCTTCTTTTCTTCTCTAATCAAATCAACCTTCATAGGAATGACAACAAATATGTATCTGCCATTTTCCTGGACCTCTCAAAGGCATTTGACATGGTCTCCCACTCCATCCTGTTAGACTCACTAACATCACTATCCTTCACCCCTTCTACTATAGCCTGGTTCAGAAGCTACCTATCTGGCAGGCAACGATCTGTCCAGTGGAAAGGAACTCTATCTCCACAACCTCCAACCACCATAGGAGCCCCACAAGGCTCCATACTGGGCCCACTACTTTTTTCTATATTCACAAACAACTTCAATAGCTCAATCCAGCATGCCACACTCATTCAATATGCAGATGATTCAGCCCTGATCTGCTCCGCCTAATCTCCCACCACCCTGCAAAAATTCACTCAGGAAACTTTTAACTCTGTAGAAAAATGGATCTCAGGTATCCAACTTATCCTAAATCCCAAGAAGACAAAACTACCATGATTCTCTCCTAATAGATCAAAAACTCCCCCCTCCTTCTCTATTGCATCTAAGGACGGCACCACCATCTCCCCTTCTAACCACACCAAACTTCTTGGCATTGAAATTGACAATAATCTTCACTTTGATATCCACATCTCACATACCATAAAACTAGTACACAAAAAAATGGTCTCTCTATACAGGCACATTAACTTTCTCTTGCATCAAGCTAGAGTCACGCTAGCCCAAAGTCACCTCCTCTCTACTCTACTGTACGCAGCACCAATTTTCACCCAAATTAGAAAGTCTGACCTAGACAAACTAGAATCTTGTTACAATAAAATAGTCATGTTTGCTACAAACTCGACATATAGAACCCATCACTGTACTGCACTAAAGGAACTAAAATGGCTTGAGCTACCACAACTACTTAACTATCATCAGCTGGTTACAGCCTACAATATTCTCAAATACCCTGAAAGAAACTCCTCAATATCCAATCTCCTTACTCACTACACTGCAAACAGGCACCTTCGATCTCATGAAAAATCTCTCCTCTGCATCTCCAGGGCTAATAATAACTCAGGGAAAGCACTCTGCTCTCACACCGTTACTAGAAACTGGACCTCTCTTCCCCATTCCCTGTCCACTGCCCCTACCACCTCTCAATTCAAAAACTCCATCAAATCACATCTCCATAGTACCTGGTTATGCCCTTGTATCACATAAACATACCCTCACTGCCTCTATCTCGCCCTCTCACTTTCTTTTCACCTTCATATTATATGTATTGGGAATGTGAAACTATTAACTGTTGAAATGCTTGACACATGTCTTGCCATGATAACTGTCCAACAATGTAAAACTGTTATTGCCATTCTTTGAATTGTTCCTTTTATTGCTCATTTTGTTTCCCTAATTTGTTGTATGATTACATTCTTCACCATATATGTTGTATCACTTTGCTAATCTATATATGCTGTATTGTTTTGTTAAACTAAATACTGGAGATTTTCTCCCTGGGCCTCCACTGTAAATGGACCTGGTATAGTCAAATCTTCCCAGTTAACAAATATAAAATAAAATAAAAAATAAAAATAAATAAACATCAATGTCATGAATTCTTGGAAGCCCTGTTACATCTTATTGTCGATGGTAACAAGTATCTGCTTCCAAATCCAGACCACCCAGTGCCACACGATCCCTGTCATAGAAAACCAGGAATCATGACAGCCCTTGGCAATGAATGCCATTCTTGTCTTGATCAGTCATTGCCACAGTATTCCTCCCACAGGAGGTCATGATCCCTAACATATCTAATAGCTTCACAAACTATGAACCCTGTCCTCAGATCCTGTGATGTATTTCCTAAACTGCCCAGTGTGTGTCCTCTGACTCTCTTTATTTGTGTTGACAATCTTGTGTTATTGTGTCTCCTGTCATGTGTGCATATGATGATGACTCAGATATGTGTCTGAAAGTACCCCCATACTCTGGAATGGGGTCCCCATCCATGTGAAGCAGAGTCCATCTCAAACCTTATTTAAGCATAACCTTGACCAATGGATGGGAAATCAGAAATTCATCCTGAGACCGGCCCCCATGACTGTGATAGATAGAGGCAGACAGCAATACCCAAACTAACATCCATCCATCCATCCATCCATCCATCCATCCATCCATAACCCCGTTTTTTCCAATTTTTGTACATGTGGTCAGGGTGTTACTTCAACACTGACAATCATCTAGAGTCAAGGTTTATACCACTGGGTGACTAGCCCTGCTTCAGTATTTCTTTCACACCACAGGCTCACACACATACTCACACCTATGACCAATTTAGAGTGTCCAATCCACCTACTGCATGTCTTTGAAATGTAAGAGGAAACAGGAACACCTGGATATAACCCATGTAAACACAGGAAGGACATGCAGACTCTGCACACAAGGCACCCTAGCACAGAATTAAATCATGGAACCTCTTGTTGTGAGGCAACCACACTTTCTTCTGTGCCATTAACATACACCCCCACACATAACCTCTAGAAACTTCCTAACTGACATACCCTCTCCTAATAAACTCCTATGATACAAGGAAACATGACTGAGTTGAATTGTATGGCTAAGCTTATAAAGGCCCTGGTGGTTGTTAGCCCAGCATATAATATGAATCTATGAACCTATGGCTCACAAAATCCACTATCTTGTATTGGACTGAGGTGACAACTGATGCAAAGTATAAACAGGCCCTGCAGTGACCAACATAGACTGACAGTAACACTGCATGCATCATGTTTCGTCTGTATCACAGTGTCACTTTATGGTAGTAAGGTAGAACAAATGGTGAAATACTCCAACTGATAAAATAAGTTGACAGAACAGGGTATATCCACGTCACTCGGAGCCAGTTAAAACAGATAATCTTTATTGTAATCCACACGGTTAAGCTTTCATCTGCCTGAAACAGATTTCATCAGAACCATTCTACAGCAGAAACTCAGTCTTAAATACTAGTTTGGCAAACACAATTGATTAATTAATTCAATTAGCTTGGATGTCTTAAAACAGCCGCTCTTCAAATAATATGGAAATTATTAAAAATAATAATAACGCTCTTCAGTTGTTCTCTGATTATACATATGAACTAAGTCCTCTAGTTGATCAAACGCATCCCTAATCATGATACCTATACACAATGAATAGCAAAAATATATATATATTTAAAAATTAATATAAATATGTAATACATAATTAAAAATACATAAAAAGTATGTGAAGATGTATGACAAGTGTTCATAGTGCCTGAACGAGCAAGGTAACTATCCCATAGTAGTAGTAATGTTAGTTAACTTAAATTTCATCATAATTACAATATATAAAAGATGCTTAAGGCTACTAAAAAATTAAGTACTTAAAAACTAATCTACACAGTTCCTAGTCAGTGCTATGCATAAATTGTAGTGTTGAACAAGTCCCTCATTCTGCTATAGTGGGTCCACCCTTAATGCTCACAATGTGTTGCACTATGATGGAACATGTAATTAAAACGTATGAAAACTGTAATCCAAGATGAAGGAACTACAGTAACTGATATGAATAATTGGTGATTTCAACTCAGTTTAAAGCTAACAGTGGTTTTAAACTAATGAAGTCATTGGCATCAGTACTAATTTGCCATCTACTTTCTTTCCAGGCCAGGTATGTCTTCCAATCACCCCCCTTATCCTTGATGTTTACTTGGTCAATAATGGAAAACCTAAAGGTGTGTTCAGTACCCTTTTCACAAATATGCCTGTACAGCGCGTTTTTGGTGTCTTGCTTGCTGATGTTATAAATGTGTTCGTATATCCGTGTCTTGAACTTCCTTTCCGTTTTACCTATATAATAGGCATGACACTAATGGTTTTCCATTATTGACCAAGTAAACATCAAGGATAAGGGGGTGATTGGAAGACATACCTGGCCTGGAAAGAAAGTAGATGGCAAATTAGTACTGATGCCACCACGAAGCCTGGTATTAATGACTTCATTAGTTTAAAACCACTGTTAGCTTTAAACTGAGTTGAAATCACCAATTATTCATATCAGTTACTGTAGTTCCTTCATCTTGGATTACAGTTTTCATACGTTTTAATTACATGTTCCATCATAGTGCAACACATTGTGAGCATTAAGGGTGGACCCATTATAGCAGAATGAGGGACTTGTTCAACACTACAATTTGTGCATAGCACTGACTAGGAACTGTGTAGATTAGTTTTTTAGTTTTTAAGTACTTAATTTTTTAGTAGCCTTAAGCATCTTTTATATATTGTAATTATGATGAAATTTAAGTTAACTAACATTACTACTACTACTATAGGATAGTTACCTTGCTCGTATTGTTCACGAACACTATGAACACTTGTCATACATCTTCACACACTGTTCATGTATTTTTAATTATGTATTATATATTTATATCAATTTTTTATATATATATATATTTGCCATTCATTGTGTATAGGTATCATTTGTGATTAGGATGTACGAGTTTGATCAACTAGAGGACTTAGTTCATATGTATAATCGTAGAACAACATTTGAAGAGTGTTATTTGTAATTATTTTTAATAATTTCCACTTCATATTATTTGAAGAGCGTGGCTGTTTTAAGACTTATCCAAGTTAATTGAATTAATTAATCAATTGTGTTTGGCGCCAAAACTAGTATTTAAGACTGAGTTTCTGCCTTGTAGAATGGTTCTGATGAAATCTGCGTTTCAGGCAGATGAAAGCGCTTAACCCGTGTGGATTACAATAAAGATTATCTGTTTTTAACTGGCTCCGAGTGACGTGGATATACCCTGTTCTGTCAACTTATTTTATCACTTTATGGTAGTCATGGCCCATAGTTGTTGACCAGATGCAATAGCTTCAACAATGCTGCTATGTTTTGCAGTTGTCAATGCCTAGAGTGGCTATTCCTTCATTTGGTCATCTGGTTCATCCTCACTGCCTTGACCAGATACTGATGCTACTAATGTTATGTCTGTGTGAAATCCTAATGTAAACATGTCATGAAACTAGTTTTAACATGATTATATGATCCAACAAGATATCTAGAGCAACTGACATGCTGGCTGCATTGTAGTGTCCCACCCACACATATGTCAAGACAATAGAAGCATGCCTGTGGCATAACAAAGCCATATTCAGTGACATTTCATATCTCAGTATAGGCAATAATGTATGACATTTTAACCACGGTTTCTGGACTCTGGACAAGAGTCATGAGGCAGGGCTCAAGGTGGTAGGCAATATTACCTACTACATAAAACACATATGTTTTTGTGGAGTTAACGGCTATTAGCAGAGTTTCTATATCAATAAAAAAATATTTAGCACAATGAGCTAGCATTTACCATTCAGTTAGCCATGGAGGAATGTTATCTAGTTGTAAGTAATAGTACAGGTCAGATATGCACCATATATGTCAGTTATGAGAACTGCCAGGTTGTTGCATGAATACATTAGAGATGACCACCTTGTATTTCCAACCACTTCCCTGTTTGTGGAAGGTAAGCTCTTCCATTTCAGTAGGGGGTCAGATAGGGTCATTACTTTACATGTGTGCAAACTATGGCATCCAGTAACTCAGGGAGGTGTGCAATGGTATAGAAGCCATGCATAGTATTGGCTTTCTCATATGCTGTCTTAGGGAACTTTCCACATACAAAATCATAATGTCAAGAACCTTGGAATGTATTCAAGAGACCTGTGATCTACGTAACACAACTTCAGCAGATTGTTTGAAACATCTCTGTTGACAGGATGGGAAGTGCTATACATACCTTGGTCTTCACTGTGATAGGGATTTCACATACTCACCTTGACTCGGTTTGTGAATGACACATTGATACTCAAAATTTACATGGAAGGAGGTGATTATCTGCTGGTGAGTAATAGTACAGTAAATTATCAGTTGGGTAACACTTTGTTTTTGCTGAAATCTGCTAGTCCTAGCTTAAAGAAAGGAGTGCTGCTGAGCAAAAACTGCTGCCACTCCTCACATTTTGCTGATAGACAATGCTAGAATTTTCCATGTGCTGGGCATCTTTGAATTATCATGCAGGGATGCCACAAATATGAATATCGCTTGCAACACCATTCTGCCAATCTGTATCTGCATATCATTACTGACTTATCTGGTTGTGAGATTTATTTGCATTCACTACATATTGCGCAATGAGGACCGCTGTGATACTATGCAAATTGTGTCGCTGAATCTTCTGCACTCTATATGTTGCCATTAATTGTGCAAAGTACTGCCACATTCAACATAATTTCGTACTTTACTGGGTTAATACTGGAGTTCAATCAGCAGCATAAAACTAAATTTTTCTGGGCTTTACACCGAATAAACTACCTGGTAATTTCAGTATCATTTCTAAATGAAATGCTAACTAGATATTTAACAGACAGTACTTTAAAATTTAGAAAATTGCCTGTGTCCCAATAATATTTAAGTGTGATAATAGGACACACATGCGTAATGAACATTTCATGGAAGGGAAACAGATTCAAGCATTGTACGATCTTTGTCTGTTAGAATAAATGGCTGAAAAAACATGAAATGGTGAAATTTTTCTTATTTTTTATGT